>NC_091298.1:65841883-65846883 GCF_038502225.1 Cherax quadricarinatus
GTTAGGTAAGACACATATGCAACAGTTAGGTATCTTTATTATGAAACGTTTCGCCTACACAGTAGGCTTCTTCAGTCAAGTACAGAAAAGTTGATAGAAGCAGAAGATACTTGAAGACGATGTAATCAGTCCATCACCCTTAAAGTTTTGAGGTGGTCAGTCCCTCAGTCTGGAGAAGAGCATTGTTCCAAAGTATGAAACACTTTAAGGGTGATGGACTGATTACATCGTCTTCAAGTATCTTCTGCTTCTATCAACTTTTCTGTACTTGACTAAAGAAGCCTACTGTGTAGGCGAAACGTTTCATAATAAAGATACCTAACTGTTGCATATGTGTCTTACCTAACAACCTGTCGGTATTTTATACCATTTTAATGTTCAATCTACTGGCCCATGTTATGTATGCTCGACTTTAATTTCAGGGTACACTAGTATAGTATCAGCGACCTTGACCATAGAAAATGGAAGACAGGAATAAATAAAGAGGATGTAAATAGTGTGCTAAAAATATCTAGCCAAGACAGGACTCGCAGCAATGGTTTTAAGTTAGAAAAAATCAGATTCAGGAAGGATATAGGAAAGCACTGGTTTGGTAATAGAGTTGTGGATGAGTGGAACAAACTCCCGAGTACAGTTATTGAGGCTAAAACGTTGTGTAGTTTTAAAAATAGGTTAGATAAATACATGAGTGGGTGTGAGTTGGACCTGACTAACTTGTGTTACTAGGTCAGATGCCGTGTTACTTCCTTAAGTGGATGTGACCTGACCTGACTAGGTTGGGTCATTGGCTTAAGCCAGCGGGAGACTTGGACCTGCCTCTCATGGGCCAGTAGGCATGCTGTAGTGTTCTTCTTTCTTATGTTATCATGACGTTAACCTAGCATGACCTTAGCCTAACATGACCTTGACCTAGCATGACCTTGACTTAGCAAGACCTTAGCCTAGCATGACCCTGACCTAGCATGACCTTGACCTTGCAAGACCTTGACCTAGCATGATCTTGACTTAGCAAGACCCTAGCCTAGCATGACCTTGACCTAGCATGACCTTGACCTTGCAAGACCTTGACCTAGCATGACCCTGACCTAACATGACCTTAACCTAGCTTAACTTTGACCTATCGTGACCTTGACCTAGCAAGACCTTGACCTCGCAAGATCTTGACCTAGCATAACCTTACCCTAGCATGACCCTGGCCTAGCATGACCTTAACCTAGCTTAACTTTGACCTATCATGACCTTGACCTAGCAAGACCTTGACCTCGCAAGATCTTGACCTAGCATAACCTTACCCTAGCATGACCCTGACCTAGCATGACCTTAACCTAGCTTAACTTTGACCTATCATGACCTTGACCTAGCAAGACCTTGACCTCGCAAGATCTTGACCTAGCATAACCTTACCCTAGCATGACCCTGACCTAGCATGACCTTAACCTAGCTTAACTTTGACCTATCATGACCTTGACCTAGCAAGACCTTGACCTCGCAAGATCTTGACCTAGCATAACTTTACCCTAGCATGACCCTGACCTAGTATGACCTTAACCTAGCTTAACTTTGACCTATCATGACCTTGACCTAGCAAGACCTTGACCTCGCAAGATCTTGACCTAGCATAACCTTACCCTAGCATGACCCTGACCTAGCATGACCTTAACCTAGCTTAACTTTGACCTATCATGACCTTGACCTAGCAAGACCTTGACCTCGCAAGATCTTGACCTAGCATAACTTTACCCTAGCATGACCCTGACATAGTATGACCTTAACCTAGCTTAACTTTGACCTATCATGACCTTGACCTAGCAAGACCTTGACCTCGCAAGATCTTGACCTAGCATA
The DNA here is from genome assembly GCF_038502225.1 of Cherax quadricarinatus. Lineage (NCBI taxonomy): Eukaryota > Metazoa > Arthropoda > Malacostraca > Decapoda > Parastacidae > Cherax > Cherax quadricarinatus. Next base: position 65,843,729 of record NC_091298.1, read on the forward strand.
ACTTTACCCTAGCATGACCCTGACCTAGTATGACCTTAACCTAGCTTAACTTTGACCTATCATGACCTTGACCTAGCAAGACCTTGACCTCGCAAGATCTTGACCTAGCATAACCTTACCCTAGCATGACCCTGACCTAGCATGACCTTAACCTAGCTTAACTTTGACCTATCATGACCTTGACCTAGCAAGACCTTGACCTCGCAAGATCTTGACCTAGCATAACTTTACCCTAGCATGACCCTGACATAGTATGACCTTAACCTAGCTTAACTTTGACCTATCATGACCTTGACCTAGCAAGACCTTGACCTCGCAAGATCTTGACCTAGCATAACCTTACCCTAGCATGACCCTGACCTAGCATGACCTTAACCTAGCTTAACTTTGACCTATCATGACCTTGACCTAGCAAGACCTTGACCTCGCAAGATCTTGACCTAGCATAACCTTACCCTAGCATGACCCTGGCCTAGCATGACCTTAACCTAGCTTAACTTTGACCTATCATGACCTTGACCTAGCAAGACCTTGACCTCGCAAGATCTTGACCTAGCATAACCTTACCCTAGCATGACCCTGACCTAGCATGACCTTAACCTAGCTTAACTTTGACCTATCATGACCTTGACCTAGCAAGACCTTGACCTCGCAAGATCTTGACCTAGCATAACCTTACCCTAGCATGACCCTGACCTAGCATGACCTTAACCTAGCTTAACTTTGACCTATCATGACCTTGACCTAGCAAGACCTTGACCTCGCAAGATCTTGACCTAGCATAACCTTACCCTAGCATGACCCTGACCTAGCATGACCTTAACCTAGCTTAACTTAGACCTATCATGACCTTGACCTAGCAAGACCTTGACCTAGCATAACCCTAACCTAGCATAACCTTACCCTAGCATGACCCTGACCTAGCACGACTGTGAGGTGACCCCAACACCACCCTCCTCTCTCTGTGTAAGGATGTTACCACATCATGACAACAGTGACCCCTCTCACCACCTCACATCACAAGTACCGACACAGCATCAAAGGAGCCGCCTCTATCCTCTGTCCCTCATTACCCAAAATTATTCCGTCCCAAAACCCAAAATTATCATTTATTCTTTTATTATATAATTACAGATTTATGAATTGTACATGACATAGCTTTAAGAATGATAATAATGTACAGTCTTACCTGCTGACAGCTGAGAAAACTTTTATTATCCGACTTGTGTGAGTCGGTGGCTTTCATCTATACATCCCGACTCACCCAAAACCAGCCGCTAGTCTTTTGTTTTTTTTTAATAGTTACCCTTTTAATCTGTTTTAACGTAGTTGGTCTTTTAAACCACCCCAAACCAGCTATGGTTTTTAAATAAGGTACGACTTTAATCTGTTTTAACGTAGTTGGTCTTTTAAACCACCTCAAACCAGCCAAGGTTTTTAAATGTAGTTTCGTTTTAACGTAGTTGATCCTTTTAAATCACCCCAAAACCAGCTATGGGTTTTAAAAGCAGTTACCACTGTAAACTGTCTTACAGGAACCAGGAGAGGCAGGAGGAGCTTAAAGCTATTAGTGAAATTGAAAGAAATTCAAAATATTTCTTTTCATATGCCAAAAACAAGGCAAATACCACATCTAGTATCGGGCCCTTACTCAGACAGGATGGGACTTACACAGATGACAACAAGGAAATGAGTGAAATATTGAAATCCCAGTACGACTCTGTGTTTAGTGAACCACTAATCGGTCTGAGGATCGACGACCCAAATGATTTCTTCATGAATGAGCCTCAAAACTCCATAAATGTATGCCAGATTTCCGACATTACCCTAACTCCGATAGATTTCGAAAAAGCCATTGACAACATGCCTATGCACTCAGCCCCGGGCCCAGACTCGTGGAACTCTGTTTTCATTAAGAACTGCAAGAAACCCCTCTCGCGTGCCCTAAGTACACTATGGAGGAGGAGCTTGGACATGGGTGAAATTCCACAGTCACTTAAAACAACGGATATAGCCCCGCTCCATAAAGGTGGCAGCAAAGCATTAGCTAAGAACTATAGACCAATAGCTCTGACATCCCACATCATAAAAATCTTTGAAAGAGTGCTAAGAAGCAGGATTGCAAATCACCTGGATTCCCAAAATCTGCACAATCCAGGGCAACATGGGTTCAGGGCAGGTCGCTCCTGCCTCTCACAACTACTGGATCACTATGACATGGCCTTGGATGCACTGGAAGAAAATCAGAATGCAGATGTAATATACACAGACTTTGCAAAAGCATTTGACAAATGCGATCATGGCGTAATAGCCCATAAAATACGTGCTAAAGGAATAACTGGGAAAGTGGGGAGATGGATCTTCAACTTCCTAACAAATCGAACACAAAGAGTAGTGGTCAACAGAGTTAAATCGGAGGCTGCCATAGTGAAGAGCTCTGTTCCACAAGGCACAGTACTCGCCCCCATCTTATTCCTTATCCTCATATCAGACATAAACAGAGATATACACCACAGCACCGTATCATCCTTTGCGGATGATACTAGGATCTGCATGAGGCTGTCATCTGCTGAGGACGCGGTTAACCTCCAAGAAGATATAAACAAAGTTTTCCAGTGGGCAACGGTAAACAATATGATGTTCAATGAGGACAAATTCCAACTACTCCGTTATGGAAAACTGGAGGAGATAATAACTAGAACAGAGTATACTACTGACTCCGGCCATACAATAAGCGGAAAACTAATGTAAGGGACCTGGGAGTAGTAATGTCTGAGGATCTCACTTTCAAGGATCACAACAGTGCCACGATCGCACGTGCAAAGAAAATGATAGGATGGATAATGAGAACTTTCAAAACGAGAGATGCCAAGCCCATGATGATCCTTTTCAAATCACTTGTTCTCTCTAGGCTGGAATACTGCTGTACATTAACATCTCCATACAAAGCAGGTGAAATCGCAGATCTAGAGAGTGTACAGAGATCCTTTACTGCACGTATAAGTTCTGTCAAGCACCTTAACTACTGGGAACGCTTGGAAGCACTTGACTTGTACTCGTTGGAACGCAGGAGGGAGAGATATATCATAATCTACACTTGGAAAATCTTGGAAGGAATGGTCCCAAATCTGCACACAGAAATCACTCCCTACGAA
>NC_091298.1:65851842-65864342 GCF_038502225.1 Cherax quadricarinatus
AGGGAGGATGAGGGTCCTGGTAGGGGAGACAGGGAGGATGAGGGTCCTGGTAGGGGAGACAGGGAGGATGAGGGTCCTGGCAGGGGAGACAGGGAGGATGAGGGTCCTGGTAGGGGAGACAGGGAGGATGAGGGTCCTGGCAGGGGAGACAGGGAGGATGAGGGTCCTGGTAGGGGAGACAGGGAGGATGAGGGTCCTGGTAGGGGAGACAGGGAGGATGAGGGTCCTGGCAGGGGAGACAGGGAGGATGAGGGTCCTGGTAGGGGAGACAGGGAGGATGAGGGTCCTGGTAGGGGAGACAGGGAGGATGAGGGTCCTGGTAGGGGAGACAGGGAGGATGAGGGTCCTGGTAGGGGAGACAGGGAGGATGAGGGTCCTGGTAGGGGAGACAGGGAGGATGAGGGTCCTGGTAGGGGAGACAGGGAGGATGAGGGTCCTGGTAGGGGAGACAGGGAGGATGAGGGTCCTGGTAGGGGAGACAGGGAGGATGAGGGTCCTGGTAGGGGAGACAGGGAGGATGAGGGTCCTGGTAGGGGAGACAGGGAGGATGAGGGTCTGGTAGGGGGGACAGGGAGGATGAGGGTCCTGGTAGGGGAGACAGGGAGGATGAGGGTCCTGGTAGGGGAGACAGGGAGGATGAGGGTCCTGGTAGGGGCGGCAGGGAGGATGAGGGTCCTAGGGGAGACAGGGAGGATGAGGGTCCTGGTAGGGGAGACAGGGAGGATGAGGGTCCTGGCAGGGGAGACAGGGAGGATGAGGGTCCTGGTAGGGGAGACAGGGGGACAGGATGAGGGTCCTGGTAGGGGAGACAGGGAGGATGAGGGTCCTGGTAGGGGAGACAGGGAGGATGAGGGTCCTGGTAGGGGAGACAGGGAGGATGAGGGTCCTGGTAGGGGAGACAGGGAGGATGAGGGTCCTGGATGAGGGTAGACAGGGAGGATGAGGGTCCTGGTAGGGGAGACAGGGAGGATGAGGGTCCTGGCAGGGGAGACAGGGAGGATGAGGGTCCTGGTAGGGGAGACAGGGAGGATGAGGGTCCTGGTAGGGGAGACAGGGAGGATGAGGGTCCTGGTAGGGGAGACAGGGAGGATGAGGGTCCTGGTAGGGGAGACAGGGAGGATGAGGGTCCTGGTAGGGGAGACAGGGAGGATGAGGGTCCTGGTAGGGGAGACAGGGAGGATGAGGGTCCTGGTAGGGGAGACAGGGAGGATGAGGGTCCTGGCAGGGGAGACAGGGAGGATGAGGGTCCTGGTAGGGGAGACAGGGAGGATGACAGGGGAGACAGGGAGGATGAGGGTCCTGGTAGGGGAGACAGGGAGGATGAGGGTCCTGGTAGGGGAGACAGGGAGGATGAGGGTCCTGGTAGGGGAGACAGGGAGGATGAGGGTCCTGGTAGGGGAGACAGGGAGGATGAGGGTCCTGGTAGGGGAGACAGGGAGGATGAGGGTCCTGGTAGGGGAGACAGGGAGGATGAGGGTCCTGGTAGGGGAGACAGGGAGGATGAGGGTCCTGGTAGGGGAGACAGGGAGGATGAGGGTCCTGGTAGGGGAGACAGGGAGGATGAGGGTCCTGGTAGGGGAGACAGGGAGGATGAGGGTCCTGGTAGGGGAGACAGGGAGGATGAGGGTCCTGGTAGGGGAGACAGGGAGGATGAGGGTCCTGGTAGGGGAGACAGGGAGGATGAGGGTCCTGGTAGGGGAGACAGGGAGGATGAGGGTCCTGGTAGGGGAGACAGGGAGGATGAGGGTCCTGGTAGGGGAGACAGGGAGGATGAGGGTCCTGGTAGGGGAGACAGGGAGGATGAGGGTCCTGGTAGGGGAGACAGGGAGGATGAGGGTCCTGGTAGGGGAGACAGGGAGGATGAGGGTCCTGGTAGGGGAGACAGGGAGGATGAGGGTCCTGGTAGGGGAGACAGGGAGGATGAGGGTCCTGGTAGGGGAGACAGGGAGGATGAGGGTCCTGGTAGGGGAGACAGGGAGGATGAGGGTCCTGGTAGGGGAGACAGGGAGGATGAGGGTCCTGGTAGGGGAGACAGGGACAGGGAGGATGAGGGTCCTGGTAGGGGAGACAGGGAGGATGAGGGTCCTGGTAGGGGAGACAGGGAGGATGAGGGTCCTGGTAGGGGAGACAGGGAGGATGAGGGTCCTGGTAGGGGAGACAGGGAGGATGAGGGTCCTGGTAGGGGAGACAGGGAGGATGAGGGTCCTGGTAGGGGAGACAGGGAGGATGAGGGTCCTGGTAGGGGAGACAGGGAGGATGAGGGTCCTGGTAGGGGAGACAGGGAGGATGAGGGTCCTGGTAGGGGAGACAGGGAGGATGAGGGTCCTGGTAGGGGAGACAGGGAGGATGAGGGTCCTGGTAGGGGAGACAGGGAGGATGAGGGTCCTGGTAGGGGAGACAGGGAGGATGAGGGTCCTGGTAGGGGAGACAGGGAGGATGACTGGTAGGGGGAGGGATGAGGGTCCTGGTAGGGGAGACAGGGAGGATGAGGGTCCTGGTAGGGGAGACAGGGAGGATGAGGGTCCTGGTAGGGGAGACAGGGAGGATGAGGGTCCTGGTAGGGGAGACAGGGAGGATGAGGGTCCTGGTAGGGGAGACAGGGAGGATGAGGGTCCTGGTAGGGGAGACAGGGAGGATGAGGGTCCTGGTAGGGGAGACAGGGAGGATGAGGGTCCTGGTAGGGGAGACAGGGAGGATGAGGGTCCTGGTAGGGGAGACAGGGAGGATGAGGGTCCTGGTAGGGGAGACAGGGAGGATGAGGGTCCTGGTAGGGGAGACAGGGAGGATGAGGGTCCTGGTAGGGGAGACAGGGAGGTGAGGGTCCTGGTAGGGGGGACAGGGAGGATGAGGGTCCTGGTAGGGGTGACAGGGAGGTTGAGGGTCCTGGTAGGGGAGACAGGGAGGATGAGGGTCCTAGGGGAGACAGGGAGGGTTAGGGTCCTGGTAGGGGAGACAGGGAGGATGAGGGTCCTGGTAGGGGAGACAGGGAGGATGAGGGTCCTGGTAGGGGAGACAGGGAGGATGAGGGTCCTGGTAGGGGAGACAGGGAGGATGAGGGTCCTGGTAGGGGAGACAGGGAGGATGAGGGTCCTGGTAGGGGAGACAGGGAGGATGAGGGTCCTGGTAGGGGAGACAGGGAGGATGAGGGTCCTGGTAGGGGAGACAGGGAGGATGAGGGTCCTGGTAGGGGAGACAGGGAGGATGAGGGTCCTGGTAGGGGAGACAGGGAGGATGAGGGTCCTGGTAGGGGAGACAGGGAGGATGAGGGTCCTGGTAGGGGAGACAGGGGGAGGATGAGGGTCCTGGTAGGGGAGACAGGGAGGATGAGGGTCCTGGTAGGGGAGACAGGGAGGATGAGGGTCCTGGTAGGGGAGACAGGGAGGATGAGGGTCCTGGTAGGGGAGACAGGGAGGATGAGGGTCCTGGTAGGGGAGACAGGGAGGATGAGGGTCCTGGCAGGGGAGACAGGGAGGATGAGGGTCCTGGTAGGGGAGACAGGGAGGATGAGGGTCCTGGAAGGGGAGACAGGGAGGATGAGGGTCCTGGTAGGGGAGACAGGGAGGATGAGGGTCCTGGTAGGGGAGACAGGGAGGATGAGGGTCCTGGTAGGGGAGACAGGGAGGATGAGGGTCCTGGTAGGGGAGACAGGGAGGATGAGGGTCCTGGTAGGGGAGACAGGGAGGATGAGGGTCCTGGCAGGGGAGACAGGGAGGATGAGGGTCCTGGTAGGGGAGACAGGGAGGATGAGGGTCCTGGTAGGGGAGACAGGGAGGATGAGGGTCCTGGTAGGGGAGACAGGGAGGATGAGGGTCCTGGTAGGGGAGACAGGGAGGATGAGGGTCCTGGTAGGGGAGACAGGGAGGATGAGGGTCCTGGTAGGGGAGACAGGGAGGATGAGGGTCCTGGTAGGGGAGACAGGGAGGATGAGGGTGGTAGGGGAGACAGGGAGGATAGGGTCCTGGTAGACAGGGAGGATGAGGGTCCTGGTACGGGAGACAGGGAGGATGAGGGTCCTGGAGGGTCCCGGTAGGGGAGCCAGGGAGGATGAGGGTCCTGGTAGGGGAGACAGGGAGGATGAGGGTCCTGGTAGGGGAGACAGGGAGGATGAGGGTCCTGGTAGGGGAGACAGGGAGGATGAGGGTCCTGGTAGGGGAGACAGGGAGGATGAGGGTCCTGGTAGGGGAGACAGGGAGGATGAGGGTCCTGGTAGGGGAGACAGGGAGGATGAGGGTCCTGGTAGGGGAGACAGGGAGGATGAGGGTCCTGGTAGGGGAGACAGGGAGGATGAGGGTCCTGGTAGGGGAGACAGGGAGGATGAGGGTCCTGGTAGGGGAGACAGGGAGGATGAGGGTCCTGGTAGGGGAGACAGGGAGGATGAGGGTCCTGGTAGGGGAGACAGGGAGGATGAGGGTCCTGGTAGGGGAGACAGGGAGGATGAGGGTCCTGGTAGGGGAGACAGGGAGGATGAGGGTCCTGGTAGGGGAGACAGGGAGGATGAGGGTCCTGGTAGGGGAGACAGGGAGGATGAGGGTCCTGGTAGGGGAGACAGGGAGGATGACGGTCCTGGGTAGACAGGGAGGATGAGGGTCCTGGTAGGGGAGACAGGGAGGATGAGGGTCCTGGTAGGGGAGACAGGGAGGATGAGGGTCCTGGTAGGGGAGACAGGGAGGATGAGGGTCCTGGTAGGGGAGACAGGGAGGATGAGGGTCCTGGTAGGGGAGACAGGGAGGATGAGGGTCCTGGTAGGGGAGACAGGGGATGACAGGGGAGACAGGGATGAGGGTCCTGGTAGGGGAGACAGGGAGGATGAGGGTCCTGGTAGGGGAGACAGGGAGGATGAGGGTCCTGGTAGGGGAGACAGGGAGGGTGAGGGTGAGGGTCCTCGTAGGGGGACAGGGGATGACAGGAGACAGGATGAGGGTCCTGGTAGGGGAGACAGGGAGGATGAGGGTCCTGGTAGGGGAGACAGGGAGGATGAGGGTCCTGGTAGGGGAGACAGGGAGGATGAGGGTCCTGGTAGGGGAGACAGGGAGGATGAGGGTCCTGGTAGGGGAGACAGGGAGGATGAGGGTCCTGGTAGGGGAGACAGGGAGGATGAGGGTCCTGGTAGGGGAGACAGGGAGGATGAGGGTCCTGGTAGGGGAGACAGGGAGGATGAGGGTCCTGGTAGGGGAGACAGGGAGGATGAGGGTCCTGGTAGGGGGGACAGGGAGGATGAGGGGTAGGGGAGACAGGGAGGACGAGGGTCCTGGTAGGGGAGACAGGGAGGATGAGGGTCCTGGTAGGGGAGACAGGGAGGATGAGGGTCCTGGTAGGGGAGACAGGGAGGATGAGGGTCCTGGTAGGGGATGAGGGTCCAGGGGGACAGGATGAGGGTCCTGGTCAGGGAGGATGAGGGTCCTGGTAGGGGAGACAGGGAGGGTGAGGGTCCTGGTAGGGGAGACAGGGAGGATGAGGGTCCTGGTAGGGGAGACAGGGAGGATGAGGGTCCTGGTAGGGGAGACAGGGAGGATGAGGGTCCTGGTAGGGGAGACAGGGAGGATGAGGGTCCTGGTAGGGGAGACAGGGAGGATGAGGGTCCTGGTAGGGGAGACAGGGAGGATGAGGGTCCTGGTAGGGGAGACAGGGAGGATGAGGGTCCTGGTAGTGGAGACAGGGAGGATGAGCGTCCTGGTAAGGGAGACAGGATGAGGTAGGGGAGACAGGGAGGATGAGGGTCCTGGTAGGGGAGACAGGGAGGATGAGGGTCCTGGTAGGGGAGACAGGGAGGATGAGGGTCCTGGTAGGGGAGAGAGGGAGGATGAGGGTCCTGGTAGGGGAGAGAGGGAGGATGAGGGTCCTGGTAGGGGAGACAGGGAGGATGGGGGTCCTGGTAGGGGATACAGACAGGGAGGATGAGGGTCCTGGTAGGGGAGACAGGGAGGATGAGGGTCCAGGGAGGATGAGGGGTCCTGGTAGGGGATACAAGCAGGATGGGGGTCCTGGTAGGGGATACAAGCAGGATGGGGGTCCTGGTAGGGGAAACAGGGAGGATGAGGGTCCTGGTAGTGGAGACAGGGAGGATGAGCGTCCTGGTAAGGGATACATGTAGGATGGGGGTCCTGGTGGATGAGGGTCCTGGTAGGGGAGACAGGGAGGATGAGGGTCCTGGTAGGGGATGACAGGGGGAGGATGGGGGTCCTGGTCGGGGAGACAGGGAGGATGAGGGTCCTGGTAGGGGATACAGGGAGGATGAGAGTCCTGGTAGGGGATACAAGCAGGATGGGGGTCCTGGTAAGGGAAACAGGGAGGATGAGGGTCCTGGTAGGGGAGACAGGGAGGATGAGGGTCCTGGTAGGGGATACATGTAGGATGGGGGTCCTGGTAGGGGAGACAGGGAGGATGAGGGTCCTGGTAGGGGATACATGTAGGATGGGGGTCCTGGTAGGGGAGACAGGGAGGATGAGGGTCCTGGTAGGGGATACAAGCAGGATGGGGGTCCTGGTAGGGGATACATGTAGGATGGGGTCCTGGTAGGGGATACATGTAGGATGGGGGTCCTGGTATGGAATACATGCAGGATAGGGGTCCTAGTAGGGGACACATGTAGGATGGGGGTCCTGGTAGGGGATACAGGGAGGATGGGGGTCCTGGTAGGGGATACATGTAGGATGGGGGTCCTGGTAGGGGATACAGGGAGGATGGGGTCCTGGTAGGGGATACAGGGAGGATGGGGTCCTGGTAGGGGATACATGTAGGATGGGGGTCCTGGTAGGGGATACATGTAGGATGGGGGTCCTGGTAGGGGATACAGTGAGGATGGGGGTCCTGGTAGGGGATAAAGGGAGGATGGGGGTCCTGGTAGGGGATACAGGGAGGATGGGGTCCTGGTAGGGGATACATGTAGGATGGGGGTCCTGGTAGGGGATACAGGGAGGATGGGAGTCCTGGTGGGGGATACAGGGAGGATGGGGGTCCTGGTAGGGGATACAGGGAGGATGGGGTCCTGGTAGGGGATACATGTAGGATGGGGTCCTGGTAGGGGATACAGGGAGGATGAGGGTCCTGGTAGGGGATACAGGGAGGATGGGGTCCTGGTAGGTGATACATGTAGGATGGGGGTCCTGGTAGGGGATACAGGGAGGATGAGGGTCCTGGTAGGGGATACATGGGGGTCCTGGTAGGAGGATGGGGGTCCTGATGGGGGTCCTGGTAGGGGATACAAGCAGGATGGGTGTCCTTTTAGGGGATAAATGTAGGATGGGTGTCCTAGTAGGGGATATATGTAAGATGGGGGTCCTGGTAGGGGAGACAGGGAGGATGAGGGTCCTGGTAGGGGATACAAGCAGGATTGTGGTCCTGGTAGGGGATACAAGCAAGATGGGGGTAGTGGTAGGGGATACAAGCAGGATAGGGGTCCTGGTAGGGGATACAGGTAGGATGAGGGGTTCTGGTAGGGGATACATGCAGGATGGGGTTCTGGTAGGGGATACATGTAGGATGGGGGTCCTGGTAGGGGATACAGTGAGGATGGGGGTCCTGGTAGGGGATACAGGGAGGATGAGGGTCCTGGTAGGGGATACAAGGAGGATGGGGGTCCTGGGGAGACAGTATAGTCTTAACTCTACCAGATCTTCTACTCTGGGTTCGATCCCCAGACTAGCCGCAGTTTATTATTTTTTGAAGTTTGATAAAGCTTTTGGAGCAGGGACAGAGTGGACCTAGTAGCGATCAGTGAAGAGGCGGGAACAAGAGCTGTGAATCGACCCCTCCAGCCACAAATAGGTGAGCACACACACACACACACACACACACACACACACACACACACACACACACACACACACACACACACACACCACACACCACACACACACCACACACACACCACACACACACCACACACACACCACACACACCACACACACACCACACACACACCACACACACACCACACACACACACACACACATCCAAGCACACACACACACACACACACACACACACACACACACACACACACACACACACACACACCACACACCACACACACACCGCACACACCACACACACACACACACACACACACACACACACACCACACACACACACACACACACACACACACACACACACACACACACACACACACACCACACACACACACACCACACACACACCACACACACACACACACACACACACACACACACACACACACACACACACACACACACACACCACACACACACACACACACACACACACACACACACACACACACACACACACCACACACACACACACACACACACACACACACACACACACACACACACACACACAACACACACACACACCACACACACACACACACACACACACACACACACACACACACACACACACACACACACACACACACACACACACACACACACACACACACACACACACACACACACACACACACACACACACACACACACACACACACACACACACACACACACACACACACACACACACACAGACACACACACACACACACACACACACACACACACACACACACACACACACACACACACACACACACACACACACAGCAATATCGTATATAATAAAGAGGAAAAAAAGGGAATTAGAAACTCCCAGAAATGCTAAAACCAAACATGTTCTCTTCTGACGGCATTATCAATCTACAAAAAGCCCATTTGATCCCTCTTTCTTTAGCTAAAATCAAAGAAAGAAAGTAAATTGTCCGCTACTCGCGCTCCTCAACCTGGGAGGAAGGTGAGTATAGACTACATAACCTGATGCTCTTTTGTTCGTCAATCCCGTACACGGAGCATCGCCGATCCCATCTCTAAGAGCTTGCGACTCTCCTGCCCTTATTAGCGGGGACTCCATCCTGATTGGGAGGTAAAAGTTTGATTATCTTCCAAAGCAAAAGACACATGAAAAGGAATTCACGATGAAAATCGGAAGAAGGGAAGATTCTGATCGTCCCGCAGCGCTTCGATTTTGTTTTATTTTGTTGTTTTTTTCTAGTTTCGTGTCGTCTATAATCTTACACAGGATGTGTTGTAGTCTTACTGAAGCTGTTCCAGAGAAATTTAAATTTATTTTATTGAATATTGTGTCAAAACTAGAAGTAAATTGAGGGTTCAAATACTGAGGGAGAGACAGGTAAAGAGAGAGAACCAAGTTTACCTGTAATTTACCTGTGATCTGTTTCGGAAGTGTTTCTTCGGTAGGGTCCTACGCCTCATCTCCCTGGTGATTGCGTGTTTCATCAGCTTGTTGGTGGCCCCTCTGGTGCACATGGCCATCACAGCCTGGTCGATGAAGTGCACAACGGGCGTAGTAATCATGTTACCTCTTGGAGACTTATACTCTTGTTTCAGTAATATTTGTGATATCTGTTGGTGGCAGATGGAAGAGTCTGGGACCACGGATGTTGACATAGTGATTTCTTCTTGTGTCTGTGGGTTCCCTACTTTTCACTGGATCTATTTTACACTTCATATATCTCCAGTACGTTGTTATGATTGTGTGTAGATTTGTTACCAGGTCCCTCAGGTATCTTCTATGTGTGTGTATATTACTCTCTCTCTCTCTCACTCTGTCTCTCTCACTGTCTCTCTGTCTCTCTCTCTCTGTCTCTCTCTGTCTCTGTCTCTGTCTCTCTCTCTCTCTCTCTCTCTCTCTCTCTCTCTCTCTCTCTCTCTTTTTTCTTTCTCTTTCTTTCTCTCTTCTTCTCTCTCTCTCTCTCTCTCTCTCTCTCTCTCTCTTTTTTTTTTTACACAGGGTTTGACAAGGTTAAGGATCCCTAGCTTTATTGACATGCTATTTACAGGTTAAGGATTCCTAACTTTATTGGCAAGCTAAGAGCTGTTACCTACATCAGCTCATTTGAAAGCATTTTTATTGTTAAGAGACATACAAGTAGGGAACAGGATGAAGTTGGAGCCATCTGTGGGCCAGCATTTTCATTTGATCAACTGACTTTATCTCGTTGACATCATTATGCTGTACGAATGTGTTCCATACTCGAGTCATCCTGGGTATATAGGATCTCAGATGGAGTGATGTTGTGGAGAAGGGTACAGCCAGAGTGAAGTTGCTGCTTTCTGCCCGTCTTGTGGCATAAAAGCTTGTTTCACGCTGTCCTCGAAGTGGATCCAAGTGTGGTATTTTGACAATATTGGCCTTGTACATAACAGTAAGGCCACCCACATCCCTCCTATGTTGAAGGCTCTGCTGAAATGACAGATCTATCCAGGATGGGTCCAGGCGAGAGATGAAACGTCTTGCTCTGTTCTCTACTCTGTCAAGCAGTCGCAGATGAGAGGGGGGGGGCAGGCAAACCAAGAAAGTGGAGCATACTCAAGGTGTGAGCGTACTTGCGCCTCGTACAGGATCTTGCAACCCCTACTGTCAAGCAGATGCGAGATACGGCGAAGTGCTGTAAGCTTCCTGGCTGCTTTGTTTGCAAGATTTACAACATGGTTCTTCATGGTTAGTTTGGAGTCAAATTTCACCCCAAGGATATCAACTTCTTCTCCAGGTGCCAACACCCTCCCATTCATCCTTACTACTGCACCAGCATTACCATCATGGTGCCTAGAGACGATCATCATTTGCGTTTTCTCAGGTGCAAATGTTACTTGCCATCTATTTCTCCAAGCGGATATAGCTCTCAGCTGGTGATTGATGTAGCTTAGAGCAGCTGGCATTTCTTCTCTTGGATAAGTGAATGTCAGTGTACAGTCGTCTGCATATGCATGTGATTCTGGGATGAGATGAAGAAGGTCGTTGAAGTAGACATTCCATAACAATGGTCCCAGCACGCTTCCTTGTGGAACACTTGCCCCAATAGGATGTCTTGCTGATTCCGTTTCATTGAGAACTACACTTAGAGATCTACCATGAAGGTAATCACTGAGGAGGCAGCGTAGAGCCTGCAATTCCCAGTGCTTGAAGTTTTGCTAAGAGGCCCTGGTGCCACACCTGGTCGAAAGCGCCAGCAATGTCCAGTGCTACCACACAGTTGACTTTGGATTCATCCAGTGACTGGTGCCACTTAGTGGAAAGGTTTAACAACAGATCAGCAGCAGAGTAACCTTTCCTGAAGCCATATTGACGATCACAAAGTAGTGAGTGGTAGTCAAAAAACTCTGTCATTTGTCTTGAGATTATTGTCTCAAGGATCTTACCAGTGATTGACAGGAGTGACACTGGTCTGTAGTTGCTGATTTCTGCTCTGCTCTTCTTTTTGTGAACAGGGACTACATTTGCCTCTTTCCATAGAAAGGGCCATTTACACTGTACTAGGCAGTGCTGAAAGATGCGAGTTAGAGGTGCTGCTAGCTGGTCTGCACATCTTCTCAACAATCTTGGGCTCAACTTGTCTGGGCCCACAGCCTTTCTCTCTCTCTCTCTCTCTCTCTCTCTCTCTCTCCAGAGATAACATTCCCAGTTCTTTGAAGCGTTCCCAGTAGTTTAAATGTTATATTGGTTCTCTGCAGGTGGTAAATGACCTGTAATTTTTACATCTTTGTTGTCTCACCTCTTTTGAAGGGAGCTGTCAACACCGAGCAGTACTCCCAGAGACAGAGCACAAGTGATTAGAATAGTGTTACCATTGGTATTATTTCTCATGGTGGTGTTCGTCGTCTGGTTAGACCTGTGTCACGAGACTAAAGGTTTTAATGCCTAGACTACCAACAGCTGTGTTATTTTTCTCTTCCAGGCACCAAGAGTTTGTTGGTGTTGTTGTTCTGGTTTTATTATGCTTCTTGTTGTGGTTGATGTTATTCTTTTTTGTCCTCTTCTTCTTCTTCTTCTTCGTCTTCTTCTTCTTCTTCTTCTTCTTCTTCTTATTATTATTATTATTATTATTATTATTATTATTATTATTATTATTATTATTGTTTTCCCTTATTTTTCTTCTGATCTGCCTCTGTTATTCTCCTCTCCTCCTCCTCTTCCTACTTCCCCTCCTCCTATTCGTCTCCTTGCTTCCCACCACTACTGGCAGTGGCATATAGCCAGTGGGCCTTGTCCAGTGCACCTGTGACTCTGCCACACCCTTACTACTATCCCCTTATCTACCCCCACTACCTCACCCCCTACTTTCTTTCCCCACTAAAAAAAATCAGTGACCCCCACTCCAAATTTAGATGGATTTTGGTTATCACTCTATTCCTGTATCCCATAAGCCCAGCCCACTCTACCTCAATGCAGACAGAAGGAATAGTTTAGAGTATGACACAAATTTCTCATGCACTTAAATATATCATCATTGAAGGTTTGAACGGCACTGTATGACCCTTGTGCGTTTAGCACGTAGCTATGATTTATAATAAGGTTTGAAGCCAGTCAGAAGAAGCATTCACAAGTTATCAAAAGGAAACTAAATCCAGGTATGATCTATATAACACCGAGTAGTAGGCAGCTGTACATGCCAGTAGTCGATGACCATTTCACTGGTTACAGTACGCTAGTGTTGACAT
>NC_091298.1:65871842-65876842 GCF_038502225.1 Cherax quadricarinatus
GTACAGCAGTGCCACCGCCAGCAGCAACATGCCACCTGCCAGCAGCAACAGCAGCGCCACCGCCTAGCAGTAACTAGCGCCACCACCACCAGCAGTGCAACAGCAGCGCCACCGCCAGCAGCAACAGCAGTGCCACCGCCAGCAGCAACAGCAGCGCCACCGCCAGCAGCAGCACAGCAGCGCCACCGCCAGCAGCACAGCAGCGCCACCGCCAGCAGCAGTAACAGCAGCGCCACCGCCAGCAGCAATAGCAGCGCCACCGCCAGCAGTACCAGCAGCGCCACCGCCAGCAGCAACAGCAGCGCCACCGCCAGCAGCAACAGCGCCACCGCCAGCAGCAACAGCAGCGCCACCGCCAGTAGACAACAGTGCCACCACCACCAGCAGCAACAGAGTGCCACCTGCAGAGTAACAGCAGTGCCACCGCCAGTAGCAATAGCAGCGCCACCGCCAGCAGTGCACAGCAGCGCCACCGCCAGGTAGCACAGCAGTGCCACCGCCAGCAGCAACAGCAGCGCCACCGCCAGCAGTAACAGCAGCGCCACCGCCAGCAGTAACAGCAGCGCCACCGCCAGCAGCACAGCAGTGCCACCGCCAGCAGCAACAGCAGCGCCACCGCCAGCAGCACAGCAGCGCCACCGCCAGCAGCAACAGCAGCGCCACCGCCAGCAGCAACAGCAGCGCCACCGCCAGCAGTACAGCAGCGCCACCGCCAGCAGCAACAGCAGTGCCACCGCCAGCAGCAACAGCAGTGCCACCGCCAGCAGTACAGCAGTGCCACCGCCTAGCAGTAATAGCAGTGCCACCGCAGCAGCACAGCAGGCCACCGCCAGCAGCAACAGCACGCCACCTGCCAGCAGCAACAGCAGTGCCACCGCCAGCAGCAACAGCAGCGCCACTAGCAGCAGTAACAGCAGTGCCACTGCCAGCAGTACAGCAGTGCCACTGCCAGTAGTACAGCAGTGCCACCTGCCAGCAGCAATAGTGCCACCTGCCAGTAGTAACAGCAGTGCCACTGCTAGCAGTGCAATAGCAGCGCCACACACCTAGAGCAATAGCAGTCCCACCGCCAGTCAGTAAGCAGTAGCACTGCCACCGCTAGCAGTAACAGCAGTGCCACCGCCTAGCAGTAACAGCAGTCCCACTGCCAGCAGTAATAGCAGTCCCACTGCTAGTAGTAATAGCAGCTGCCACTACTACCAGTAGCAATAGCAGTCCCACTGCTAGTAGTATCAGTGCCACTACCACTAGCAGTACAGCAGTGCCACCGCTGCAGTAGTAATAGCAGTGCCACTACCAGTAGCAATAGCAGTGCCACCGCCTAGCAGCAGTACAGCAGTGCCACCTGCCAGCAGTAATAGCAGCACCACTGCCAGTAGCAGCACAGCAGTGCCACTGCCAGCAGCAACAGCAGTGCCACCGCCAGCTAGCAATAGCAGTGCCTACCTGCCAGCAGTACAGCGCCACCACCACCAGCAGCACAGCAGTGCCACCGCCAGTAGCAATAGTGCCACCACCGCCAGTAGCAACAGCAGTGCCACCAGCCAGTAGCAACAGTGCCACCACCGCCAGCCAGTAGCTGTAGTCCCAGTCCCATGCCAGTAGTAACAGTGCCACCTACCGCCAGCAGTACAGCAGTGCCACCGCCAGTAGTAACAGTGCCACTCACCAGCAGTAACAGCAGCGCCACCGCCAGCAGTAACAGCAGTGCCACCGCCAGCAGCAATAGCAGTGCCACCTGCCAGCAGTAACAGCAGTGCCACCGCCAGCAGTAATAGCAGTGCCACTGCCAGCAGTAACAGCAGCGCCACCGCCAGTAGCACAGCAGCCACTGCCACCGCAGCATACAGCAGCGCCAGCCAGCAGTACAGCAGCGCCACCGCCAGCAGACAGCAGCGCCACCGCCAGCAGCAACAGCGCCACTGCCAGCAGCACAGCAGTGCCACCACCAGCAGCAACAGCAGCGCCACCGCCAGCAGTAACAGCAGCGCCACCGCCAGCATAGCAGTGCCACCGCCAGCAGCAACAGCAGTGCCACTGCCAGCAGCAACAGCAGTGCCACCGCCAGCAGCAGCAGAGCCACCGCCAGTAGCAACAGTGAGCGCCACCACCAGCAGTGCAACAGCAGTGCCACCGCCAGCAGCAACAGCAGTGCCACCGCCAGCAGTACAGCAGTGCCACCGCCAGCAGCAACAGCAGTGCCACCGCCAGCAGCACAGCAGTGCCACCGCCAGTAGCAACAGCAGTGCCACCGCCAGCAGTAACAGCAGCGCCACCGCCAGCAGCAACAGCAGTGCCACCGCTAGCAGCACAGCAGTGCCACCGCCAGCAGCAACAGTGCCACCGCCAGCAGTAACAGCAGTGCCACCGCCAGTAGCACACAGTGCCACCACCACCAGCAGCACAGCAGCGCCACCGCCAGCAGCAACAGCAGCGCCACCGCCAGCAGTACAGCAGCGCCACCGCCAGCAGCAGTAACAGCAGTGCCACCGCCAGTAGCAACAGCAGCGCCACCGCCAGCAGCAGCACAGCAGTGCCACCGCCAGCAGCACAGCAGCGCCACCGCCAGCAGTAACAGCAGCGCCACCGCCAGCAGTAACAGTAGCGCCACCGCCAGCAGTACAGCAGCGCCACCGCCAGCAGCAATAGCGCCACCGCCAGCAGCAGCAGCCAGCCGCCACCGCCAGCAGCAGCGCCACCACCACCAGCAGTACAGCAGCGCCACCGCCAGCAGCAACAGCAGCGCCACCGCCACAGCAACAGCAGCGCCACCGCCAGCAGCAGCACAGCAGCGCCACCGCCAGCAGCACAGCAGCGCCACCGCCAGCAGCAGCAATAGCAGCGCCACCGCCAGCAGCAACAGCAGCGCCACCGCCAGCAGCACAGCAGCGCCACCGCCAGCAGCAACAGCAGCGCCACCGCCAGCAGTAAAGCAGTGCCACCGCCAGTAGCACAGCAGTGCCACCGCCAGCAGTACAGCAGTGCCACCGCCAGTAGTAACAGCAGTGCCACCGCCAGCAGCAACAGCAGCGCCACCGCCAGCAGCAGCACAGCAGCGCCACCGCAGCAGTAACAGCAGTGCCACCGCCAGCAGCAGCAACAGCAGTGCCACCGCCAGCAGTAACAGAGCGCCACCGCCAGCAGCAGCAACAGCAGCGCCACCGCCCAGCAACAGCAGCGCCACCGCCAGCCAGTAACAGCAGCGCCACCTGCCAGCAGCAATAGTGCCACCGCCAGCAGCAACAGCAGCGCCACCGCCAGCAGTAATAGCAGTGCCACCTACCAGCAGCAATAGCAGTCCCTACCGCAGCAGTAACAGTAGTGCCACCGCTAGTAGTACAGTAGTGCCACTGCAGTAGCAATAGCAGTCCCACTGCCAGTAGTAATAGTGCCACACTACTAGCAGTAATAGCAGTCCCACTGCCTAGTAGTAACAGTGCTACTACTACCAGTAGTAACAGTAGTGCCACTGCCAGCAGTAACAGCAGTGCCACTACTCAGTAGTAACAGTAGTGCCTACTGCCAGTAGTAGTAATAGTAGTGCCACTGCCAGGGTAGCAATAGCAGTGCCACTGCCAGCAGCAGAATAGCAGCGCCACTGCCAGTAGTAATAGCAGTGCCAATGCTAGCAGCAATAGTAGTGCCACTGCCAGCAGCAACAGCAGAGCCACTACCATTGCAGCAACAGCAGTGCCACGCCAGTAGTGCATAGCAGTGCCACCTGCCAGCAGCAATAGCAGTCCCACTGCCAGTAGTAATAGTGCCACTACCACTAGTAGCACAGCAGTCCCACTGCCTAGTAGTAACAGTGCCACTACTGCCAGTAGTAACAGAGTGCCACTAGCAGTAATAGTAGTGCCACTGCTAGTAGCAACAGTAGTGCCACCTGCCAGTAGTAACTAGCAGCGCTACCTGCCAGTAGCAACAGCAGTGCCACCTGCCAGTAGTAATAGTCAGTGCCACTGCCAGTAGCAATAGCAGTGCCACTGCCAGCAGTACAGTAGTCCCACTGCCAGTAGTAACAGCAGTGCCACTGCAGTAGTAATAGCAGTGCCACCTGCCAGTAGTAACAAGTGCCACCTACCTGCCAGTAGTAACAGCAGTGCCACCTGCCAGCAGTAACAGTGCCACCTACCGCTAGCAGCAATAGCAGTCCCACCTGCCAGTAGCAACAGTGCCACTACCGCAGCAGTAATAGTAGTGCTACTGCTAGTAGTAATAGTGCTACTACTGCTAGTAGTAATAGTAGTCCTACTGCTAGTAGTAATAGTGCTACTACTGCTAGTAGTAATAGTAGTCCTACTGCTAGTAGTAATAGTGCTACTACTGCTAGTAGTAATAGTAGTGCTACTGCTAGTAGTAATAGTAGTGCTACTGCTAGTAGTAATAGTGCTACTACTACTAGTAGTAATAGTAGTGCTACTGCTAGTAGTAATAGTGCTACTACTGCTAGTAGTAATAGTAGTCCTACTGCTAGTAGTAATAGTGCTACTACTGCTAGTAGTAATAGTAGTCCTACTGCTAGTAGTAATAGTGCTACTACTGCTAGTAGTAATAGTAGTGCTACTGCTAGTAGTAATAGTGCTACTACTACTAGTAGTAATAGTAGTGCTACTGCTAGTAGTAATAGTAGTGCTACTGCTAGTAGTAATAGTAGTGCTACTGCTAGTAGTAATAGTAGTGCTACTGCTAGTAGTAATAGTAGTGCTACTGCTAGTAGTAATAGTAGTGCTACTGCTAGTAGTAATAGTAGTGCTACTGCTAGTAGTAATAGTAGTGCTACTGCTAGTAGTAATAGTAGTGCTACTGCTAGTAGTAATAGTAGTGCTACTACTAGTAGTAATAGTAGTCCTACTGCTAGTAGTAATAGTGCTACTACTACTAGTAGTAATAGTAGTAGTATCTAAATCACTTATCTTCCTCGCTCATCTGGTTTTCCCCCGTCCCTACTTTCCTCCCTGCCCTCCCTACTTTCCTCCCTGCCCTCCCTACTTTCCTCC
>NC_091298.1:65881842-65911842 GCF_038502225.1 Cherax quadricarinatus
ACTACTACTACTACTACTACTACTACTAATACTACTACTAGTACTACTACCTACCTACTACCACCTACCACCAACCACAATACTACTACTACTACAATACCTCAACACTACTACCTACTACTAACCACAACCAACTCACTACCACTACCTACCACCTACTACCACCACTACCTACCACCACCACTAACACACCACTCCACCAGCCACACCACCACCACCACCACCACCAACACTAACCACCACCACCACCACTAACACCAATCCACCACCACCACCACCACACCACCACTACCACCTACCACTACCACTCACCACCACCACCACCACCACCACCACCTACCACCACACCACTACCAACCACTCACACCACCACCACCACTACCACCACGACCACACCACTCACTACCACTCTACTACCACACACATTACATTACATACTTATTACACATTACTTAGTACTTGCCCCCTCCCCACTTCCATTTCTCCTCATCGAGCCACTAAAACTTCTCTTCTTACTTTCTACTACCACTACCAACGTTACCAATACCTCTACTTCTTGTTCTTCCCGTCTTGGTCCCTTCCCTGTTCCCCTCTCCTATATATACTGACTCTCTCTCCTACGTGTGTCAGTGCAACTTGTGCGAGTTATTTGTGTATTGTAGGTTGGTCACTTTCCATGTCTTGCAGCTACTTACGACATGTCGTGTTCTCTTCACCTCCCACTTGACGATTTCCTTTTCCACCCAATTCTTTTTGCACATTTTCAAGGACTGACTGATAGGTACATTACTTTTATATCGTGAGCACCGTCGAAATCCCTGCCACTCACTATCACTTTCAGAGATACCAAATTAAGTGTCTCACTGTTTCTCTGTAACCTGGTTTTAAGAATTCTGGAATATACTTTTTTTGTATTTCTATTTAAGTTTATCTGTTTTGTTTGTATACGTTCTAATATACACCAGTATACTAAATTTGATTCTAACATACAACATTACCTTGATGCCAACATACATGACATTGATTGCAACACATGACCTTGATTCCAACATACAAAATCAGAGATCATGTTATATTTTTGTAAGGTTACGAATGACTCTAACAAGGCACAGTATTCGCCCCACTTCTCATTCTCATACTGACATAGACAGAGACATAAACCATAGCACTGTTATCCTTTGCAGACGATACTAGAATGTGTATGAAAGTGATCTTACTAGAAGACACAGGAAGCCTCCAAGCCGATATAACTAAGTCTTCCAGTGGTCCACTGACAACAATATGGTGCTCAATGAGGACAAATTTCTGTTACTTGGTTACGGAAGACTGGAGGAAATGAAGACAAGATCCGAGCACAAGACAAACTCAGCCGCTCAATAGAACGTAAGTTAAATGTGAAAGACCTGGGAGTGATAATGTCAGGTTTCAAGTTCAAGGTGCACAACAACATTATTATCAAATCTACAAGGAAAATGGTGGGTTGGATAACTAGAACTTTACAACAAAGATACCAAACCAGTGACGATATTCTTCGGGTCACTGGTTCTCTCTAGGCTGGAATACTGCTGTCTGATAACGGTCTTCAAGACAGGTGAAATTATTGAGCTGGATAATGTAGAGAGAATCATCAGTCAGGCACATAAATTACCGGCAGTGCTTGAAGTCCCCATAATTGTACTCCTTAGAACGTAGGCGAGAAAGATACATCATAATGTACACCTGGAAGGTACTGGAAGGGTTGGTACCAAACCTGAACACATCCAGCAGTGAGTACACGGAGAGAGAGCTCGATAAGTGTGAAGGTACCAAGACTTTTCAACACTTTCCTTTCATACATAAAAGGGATCATGTCATAGTTGTCTTCAAGAGTAAACTTGACAAATTCTTCTAAAACAGTTCCTGATCAGCTGTGTTGTGGTGCACACATTGTACGGCTGGCGGCGAGCACTAACAACTTGATGGATCAAGGCAGCAACCAGGAGGACTGGTCTGGGATCGGACCACAGGGGCGCTGACCTCACGGAGCAACTCCAGGTAAACTCCAGGAAGACCTCCAGGTAAACTCCAGGAAGACCTCCAGGTAAACTCCAGGAAGACCTCCAGGTAAACTCCAGGAAGACCTCCAGGTAAACTCCAGGAAGACCTCCAGGTAAACTCCAGGAAGACCTCCAGGTAAACTCCAGGAAGACCTCCAGGTAAACTCCAGGAAGACCTCCAGGTAAACTCCTGGAAGACCTCCAGGTAAACTCCAGGAAGACCTCCAGGTAAACTCCAGGAAGACCTCCAGGTAAACTCCTGGAAGACCTCCAGGTAAACTCCAGGAAGACCTCCAGGTAAACTCCTGGAAGACCTCCAGGTAAACTCCAGGAAGACCTCCAGGTAAACTCCAGGAAGACCTCCAGGTAAACTCCAGGAAGACCTCCAGGTAAACTCCTGGAAGACCTCCAGGTAAACTCCTGGAAGACCTCCAGGTAAACTCCAGGAAGACCTCCAGGTAAACTCCAGGAAGACCTCCAGGTAAACTCCAGGAAGACCTCCAGGTAAACTCCTGGAAGACCTCCAGGTAAACTCCAGGAAGACCTCCAGGTAAACTTCAGGAAGACCTCCAGGTAAACTCCAGGTAAACTCCTGGAAGACCTCCAGGTAAACTCCTGGAAGACCTCCAGGTAAACTCCAGGAAGACCTCCAGGTAAACTCCAGGAAGACCTCCAGGTAAACTCCAGGAAGACCCCCAGGTAAACTCCAGGAAGACCTCCAGGTAAACTCCAGGAAGACCTCCAGGTAAACTCCTGGAAGACCTCCAGGTAAACTCCAGGAAGACCTCCAGGTAAACTCCAGGAAGACCTCCAGGTAAACTCCAGGAAGACCTCCAGGTAAACTCCTGGAAGACCTCCAGGTAAACTCCTGGAAGACCTCCAGGTAAACTCCAGGAAGACCTCCAGGTAAACTCCAGGAAGACCTCCAGGTAAACTCCTGGAAGACCTCCAGGTAAACTCCTGGAAGACCTCCAGGTAAACTCCAGGAAGACCTCCAGGTAAACTCCAGGAAGACCTCCAGGTAAACTCCTGGAAGACCTCCAGGTAAACTCCTGAAGACCTCTAGGTAAACTGGAAGACCTCCAGGTAAATTTCCAGGTAAATCTCCAGGTAACAATCTCTATTCTTTCTTTTCTAATTCTCCATCTCCTTATCTCCCCCAGTTTCGCCTCTCCTCCTCTTCCATCTCTCTTCCACCCCTCTCTCTTCCTTCCTTCCCTCTCCCATCATCTACTGAGAGGCTCCCTCCCTCACCACTCCCAGATTAGGTCATATTTCTCCAGCAGGTAATCAACGTCCTGAGTCATTCACTGTTGACATTCATGAAGCGAAATCAATCTCGTTTCTCTCTCTCTCTCTCTCTCTCTCTCTCTCTCAGGGTTTTACAAGGTTAGAGGTAGGATTCCTAACTTTACAAGATAGGGGCTATTACCTACATTCTCTCTCTCTCTCTCTCTCTCTCTCTCTCTCTCTCTCTCTCTCTCTCTCCCACTTTTCATAATTTTCTCACAGAGAGTTGTCTCTCATCCTAGCACAGATTACACCTTGAATCATCAACAACCCCAACTTTTCAATTCTTAATGATGATTGGATACAACGAGGCCAATTAGAGACTAGAATGTCTCCTTAATTGCCGGTCACAAAACACACTTCTCAAAATTATCCTCAATTTTAGGGAGACGCAGTTTATTTTAAGTAGACGTTGTTTATTTTAGGTAGACGCAGTTTATTTTAAGTAGACGTTGTTTATTTTAGGTAGACGCAGTTTATTTTAAGTAGACGTTGTTTATTTTAGGTAGACGCAGTTTATTTCAAGTAGACGTTGTTTATTTTAGGTAGACGCAGTTTATTTCAAGTAGACGTTGTTTATTTTAGGTAGACGCAGTTTATTTTAGGTAGACGCAGTTTATTTTAGGTAGACGTTGTTTATTTTAGGTAGACGCAGTTTATTTTAAGTAGACGTTGTTTATTTTAGGTAGACGCAGTTTATTTTAGGTAGACGCAGTTCATTTTAGGTAGACGCAGTTTATTTTAGGGAAGGATGGACATGTTGGCTGTTAAAACTGTTACTTTTGTGCTGCTTGGTTGGTTAATGGGGTTTGAAGCCTATCTACCACACGAGGGTCATTAAGGCTGCTGCAGGTCACCTGTTCACCATCAACCAAGAATACTTTAATACCTAAAATATTGATTAAAATACACTGATATACACCTCTCAGTGTATATACACTGATATACACCTCTCAGTGTATATACACTGATATACACCTCTCAGTGTATATACACTGATATACACCTCTCAGTGTATATACACTGATATACACCTCTCAGTGTATATACACTGATATACACCTCTCAGTGTATATACACTGATATACACCTCTCAGTGTATATACACTGATATACACCTCTCAGTGTATATACACTGATATACACTTTTCAGTGTATATACACTGATATACACCTCTCAGTGTATATACACTGATATACACCTCTCAGTGTATATACACTGATATACACCTCTCAGTGTATATACACTGATATACACCTCTCAGTGTATATACACTGATATACACCTCTCAGTGTATATACACTGATATACACCTCTCAGTGTATATACACTGATATACACCTCTCAGTGTATATACACTGATATACACCTCTCAGTGTTTATACACTGATATACACCTCTCAGTGTATATACACTGATATACACCTCTCAGTGTATATACAGTGATATACACCTCTCAGTGTATATACACTGATATACACCTCTCAGTGAATATACACTGATATACACCTCTCAGTGTATATACACTGATATACACCTCTCAGTGTATATACACTGATATAAACCTGTCAGTGTATATACACTGATATACACCTCTCAGTGTATATACACTGATATACACCTCTCAGTGTATATACACTGATATACACCTCTCAGTGTATATACACAGATATACCTCATTGTATATACACTGATATATACCTCTGTGTATATACACTGAGATATACACCTCTCAGTGTATATACACTGAGATATACACCTCTCAGTGTATATACACTGAGAGATAAACATCTCGGTGTATATGTACTGATATACACCTCTCAGTGTATATACACTGATATACACCTCTCAGTGTATATACACTGATATAAACCTGTCAGTGTATATACACTGATATACACCTCTCAGTGTATATACACTGATATACACCTCTCAGTGTATATACACTGATATACACCTCTCAGTGTATATACACTGATATACACCTCTCAGTGTATATACACAGATATACCTCATTGTATATACACTGATATATACCTCTGTGTATATACACTGAGATATACACCTCTCAGTGTATATACACTGAGAGATAAACATCTCGGTGTATATGTACTGATATACACCTCTCAGTGTATATACACTGATATACACCTCTCAGTGTATATACATTGATATACACCTCTCAGTGTATATACACTGATATTCACCTCTCAGTGTATATACACTGATATACACCTCTCAGTGTATATACACAGATACACCTCTCATTGTATATACATTGATATATACCTCTTTATATACACTTATATGCACCTCTCAGTGTATATACACTGATATACACTTCTCAGTGTATATACATTGATATACACCTCTCAGTGTATATACATTGATATACACCTCTCAGTGTATATACACTGATATACACCTCTCAGTGTATATACACTGATATACACCTCTCAGTGTATATACACTGATATTCACCTCTCAGTGTATATACACTGATATACACCTCTCAGTGTATATACACAGAGATACACCTCTCATTGTATATACACTGATATACACCTCTCAGTGTATATACACTGATATACACCTCTCAGTGTATATACACTGATATACACCTCTCAGTGTATATACACTGATATACACCTCTCAGTGTATATACACTGATATACACCTCTCAGTGTATATACACTGATATACACCTCTCAGTGTATATACACTGATATACACCTCTCAGTGTATATACACTGATATACACCTCTCAGTGTATATACACTGATATACACCTCTCAGTGTATATACACTGATATACACCTCTCAGTGTATATACACTGATATACACCTCTCAGTGTATATACACTGATATACACCTCTCAGTGTATATACACTGATATACACCTCTCAGTGTATATACACTGATATTCACCTCTCAGTGTATATACACTGATATACACCTCTCAGTGTATATACAGAGATACACCTCTCATTGTATATACACTGATATACACCTCTCATTGTATATACACTGATATACACCTCTCAGTGTATATACACTGATATACACCTCTCAGTGTATATACACTGATATACACCTCTCAGTGTATATACACTGATATACACCTCTCAGTGTATATACACTGATATACACCTCTCAGTGTATATACACTGATATACACCTCTCAGTGTATATACACTGATATACACCTCTCAGTGTATATACACTGATATACACCTCTCAGTGTATATACACAGAGATACACCTCTCATTGTATATACACTGATATACACCTCTCAGTGTATATACACTGATCATTCTGTTTCACATATATTGTTCAGTCCACTTAAGTTATGTAGCTTCTTGTTGACACTAAGATGAAGTCAGTGAAATACCGAAGTCAAAACTCAATATTACGAATTCTTTTAGAAGTCTCGATATAACGAATCCTTGAGACTGGTTTAAGGGGAATACGTAGTTGGGGTGATTAAACCATTACATCCGGCTCCTCGGAGCATGTCACCTGGTGCTTAGAACTAGGAGCATGTCACCTGGTGCTTAGAACTAGGAGCATGTCACCTGGTGCTTAGAACTAGGAGCATGTCACCTGGTGCTTAGAACTAGGAGCATGTCACTTGGTGCTTAGAACTAGGAGCATGTCATCTGGTGCTTAGAACTAGGAGCATGTCACCTGGTGCTTAGAACTAGGAGCATGTCACCTGGTGCTTAGAACTAGGAGCATGTCACCTGGTGCTTAGAACTAGGAGCATGTCACTTGGTGCTTAGAACTAGGAGCATGTCACCTGGTGCTTAGAACTAGGAGCATGTCACCTGGTCCTTAGAACTAGGAGCATGTCACCTGGTGCTTAGAACTAGGAGCATGTCATCTGGTGCTTAGAACTAGGAGCATGTCACCTGGTGCTTAGAACTAGAAGCATGTCATCTGGTGCTTAGAACTAGGAGCATGTCACCTGGTGCTTAGAACTAGGAGCATGTCACCTGGTGCTTAGAACTAGGAGCATGTCATCTGGTGCTTTGAACTAGGAGCATGTCACCTGGTGCTTAGAACTAGGAGCATGTCACTTGGTGCTTAGAACTAGGAGCATGTCACCTGGTGCTTAGAACTAGGAGCATGTCACTTGGTGCTTAGAACTAGGAGCATGTCACCTGGTGCTTAGAACTAGGAGCATGTCATCTGGTGCTTAGAACTAGGAGCATGTCACCTGGTGCTTAGAACTAGGAGTATGTCACCTGGTGCTTAGAACTAGGAGCATGTCACCTGGTGCTTAGAACTAGGAGCATGTCACTTGGTGCTTAGAACTAGGAGCATGTCACCTGGTGCTTAGAACTAGGAGCATGTCACCTGGTGCTTAGAACTAGGAGCATGTCATCTGGTGCTTAGAACTAGGAGCATGTCACCTGGTGCTTAGAACTAGGAGCATGTCACCTGGTGCTTAGAACTAGGAGCATGTCATCTGGTGCTTAGAACTAGGAGCATGTCACCTGGTGCTTAGAACTAGGAGCATGTCACCTGGTGCTTAGAACTAGGAGCATGTCACCTGGTGCTTACAACTAGGAGCATGTCACCTGGTGCTTACAACTAGGAGCATGTCACCTGGTGCTTAGAACTAGGAGCATGTCACCTGGTGCTTACAACTAGGAGCATGTCACCTGGTGCTTAGAACTAGGAGCATATCACCTGGTGCTTAGAACTAGGAGCATGTCACCTGGTGCTTAGAACTAGGAGCATATCATCTGGTGCTTAGAACTAGGAGCATGTCATCTGGTGCTTAGAACCAGGAGCATGTCACCTGGTGCTTAGAACTAGGAGTATGTCACCTGGTGCTTAGAACTAGGAGCATGTCACCTGGTGCTTAAAACTAGGAGCATGCCACCTGGTGCTTAGAACTAGGAGCATGTCACCTGGTGCTTAGAACTAGGAGCATATCATCTGGTGCTTAGAACTAGGAGCATGTCACCTGGTGCTTAGAACTAGGAGCATGTCATCTGGTGCTTAGAACTAGGAGCATGTCACCTGGTGCTTAGAACTAGGAGTATGTCACCTGGTGCTTAGAACTAGGAGCATGTCACCTGGTGCTTAGAACTAGGAGCATGTCATCTGGTGCTTAGAACTAGGAGCATGTCATCTGGTGCTTAGAACTAGGAGCATGTCATCTGGTGCTTAGAACTAGGAGCATGTCATCTGGTGCTTAGAACTAGGAGTATGTCACCTGGTGCTTAGAACTAGGAGCATGTCACCTGGTGCTTAGAACTAGGAGCATGTCACCTGGTGCTTAGAACTAGGAGCATGTCACCTGGTGCTTAGAACTAGGAGCATGTCACCTGGTGCTTAGAACTAGGAGCATGTCACCTGGTGCTTAGAACTAGGAGCATATCATCTGGTGCTTAGAACTAGGAGCATGTCACCTGGTGCTTAGAACTAGGAGCATGTCACCTGGTGCTTAGAACTAGGAGCATGTCACCTGGTGCTTACAACTAGGAGCATATCATCTGGTGCTTAGAACTAGGAGCATGTCACCTGGTGCTTAGAACTAGGAGCATGTCATCTGGTGCTTAGAACTAGGAGCATGTCACCTGGTGCTTAGAACTAGGAGTATGTCACCTGGTGCTTAGAACTAGGAGCATGTCACCTGGTGCTTAGAACTAGGAGCATGTCACCTTGTGCTTAGAACTAGGAGCATGTCACCTGGTGCTTAGAACTAGGAGCATATCATCTGGTGCTTAGAACTAGGAGCATGTCACCTGGTGCTTAGAACTAGGAGCATATCTGGTGCTTAGAACTAGAAGCATGTCACCTGGTGCTTAGAACTAGGAGCATGTCACCTGGTTCTTAGAACTAGGAGCACATCATCTGGTGCTTAGAACTAGGAGCATGTCACCTGATGCTTAGAACTAGGAGCATGTCACCTGGTGCTTAGAACTAGGAGCATGTCACTTGGTGCTTAGAACTAGGTGCATATCACCTGGTGCTTAGAACTAGGAGCATGTCACCTGGTGCTTAGAACTAGGAGCATGTCATCTGGTGCTTAGAACTAGGAGCATGTCACCTGGTGCTTAGAACTAGGAGCATATCACCTGGTGCTTAGAACTAGGAGCATGTCACCTGGTGCTTAGAACTAGGAGCATATCATCTGGTGCTTAGAACTAGGAGCATGTCACCTGGTGCTTAGAACTAGGAGCATGTCACCTGGTGCTTAGAACTAGGATCATATCACCTGGTGCTTAGAACTAGGAGCATATCATCTGGTGCTTAGAACTAGGAGCATATCACCTGGTGCTTAGAACTAGGAGCATATCACCTGGTGCTTAGAACTAGGAGCATGTCACCTGGTGCTTAGAACTAGGAGCATATCACCTGGTGCTTAGAACTAGGAGCATGTCACCTGGTGCTTAGAACTAGGAGCATATCACCTGGTGCTTAGAACTAGGAGCATGTCATCTGGTGCTTAGAACTAGGAGCATATCATCTGGTGCTTAGAACTAGGAGCATGTCACCTGGTGCTTAGAACTAGGAGCATATCACCTGGTGCTTCGAACTAGGAGCATGTCATCTGGTGCTTAGAACTAGGAGCATATCATCTGGTGCTTAGAACTAGGAGCATGTCACCTGGTGCTTAGAACTAGGAGCATGTGACCTGGTGCTTAGAACTAGAAGCGTATCACCTGGTGCTTAGAACTAGGAGCATGTCATCTGGTGCTTAGAACTAGGAGCATGTCATCTGGTGCTTAGAACTAGGAGCATATCACCTGGTGCTTAGAACTAGGAGCATGTCACCTGGTGCTTAGAACTAGGAGCATATCACCTGGTGCTTAGAACTAGGAGCATGTCACCTGGTGCTTAGAACTAGGAGCATATCTGGTGCTTAGAACTAAGAGCATGTCACCTGATGCTTAGAACTAGGAGCATGTAACCTGGTGCTTATAACTAGGAGTATGTCACTTGGTGCTTAGAACTAGGAGCATATCATCTGGTGCTTAGAACTAGGAGCATATCACCTGGTGCTTAGAACTAGGAGCATATCACCTGGTGCTTAGAACTAGGAGCATGTCACCTGGTGCTTAGAACTAGGAGCATATCACTTGGTGCTTAGAACTAGGAGCATGTCACCTGGTGCTTAGAACTAGGAGCATATCACCTGGTGCTTAGAACTAGGAGCATGTCATCTGGTGCTTAGAACTAGGAGCATATCACCTGGTGCTTAGAACTAGGAGCATGTCACCTGGTGCTTAGAACTAGGAGCATATCACCTGGTGCTTAGAACTAGGAGCATGTCATCTGGTGCTTAGAACTAGGAGCATATCACCTGGTGCTTAGAACTAGGAGCATGTCACCTGGTGCTTAGAACTAGGAGCATGTCACCTGGTGCTTAGAACTAGGAGCATATCACCTGGTGCTTAGAACTAGGAGCATGGCATCTGGTGCTTAGAACTAGGAGCATGTCATCTGGTGCTTATAACTAGGAGCATATCACCTGGTGCTTAGAACTAGGAGCATATCACCTAGTGCTTAGAAATAGGAGCATATCACCTGGTGCTTAGAGCTAGGAGCATATCACCTGGTGCTCAGAACTAGGAACATATCACCTGGTGCCTAGAACTAGGAGCATATCACCTGGTGCTGAGAACTAGGAGCATATCACCTGGTGCTTAGAACTAGGAGCATATCACCTGGTGCTTAGAACTAGGAGCATATCACCTGGTGCTTAGAGCTAGGAGCATATCACCTGGTGCTTAGAACTAGGAGCATATCACCTGGTGCTTAGAACTAGGAGCATATCACCTGGTGCTTAGAACTAGGAGCATATCACCTGGTGCTTAGAACTAGGAGAATATCACCTGGTACTTAGAACTAGGAGCATGTCACCTGGTACATAGAAGTAGGAGCATGTCACCTGGTACTTAGAACTAGAAGCATCTCACCTGGTGCTTAGAGGTAGGAGCATGTCACCTGGTACTTAGAAGCAGGAGCATGTCACCTGGTACTTAGAAATAGAAGCATGTTACCTGGTACTTAGAGCTAGGAGCATGCCACCTGGTACTTAGAACTGGGAGCATGTCACCTGGTAGTTAGAACTAGGAGCATATCACGTGGCACTTAGAACTAGGAGCATGTGACCTCCTAGTTAGAACTAGGAGCATATCACCTGGTACTTAGAACTAGGAGAATATCACCTGGTACTTAGAACTAGGAGCATGTGACCTGGTAGTTAGAACTAGGAGAATATCACCTTGTACTTAGAACTAGGAGCATGTGACCTGGTAGTTAGAACTAGGAGCATATCACCTGGTACTTAGAACTAGGAGCATGTGACCTGGTAGTTAGAACTAGGAGCATGTCACCTTGTACTTAGAACTAGCCAAAACTGACGCCATGTACCGGGGTCACTTGGGGGGGAGTTACTAGGCATTAGTTTGACAGGTCCTTGTTTGTCCAGCTGATCCTAACATCCTAGTCTCCCGCGCTTTTTTTTCGCGCGCTGTAATTTGCGCGCGAAAATAGCAGTTGTCTGCGTCTGTCTGCCGCTGTGGTGTGTTGTAAAGTTTGTGTGTGTGTGTGTGTGTGTACCTGTAGGTGTTTTTTTTTTTGCATTGTGGGCAGGAGGGTGAGTGAGATTCATTCAGTGTGACGCAGATGTTTGGGATAATGAATGGTGGTATCCAGCGGTATCTTCTTAGTTCCTTCTCTCTCTCTCTCTCTCTCTCTCTCTCTCTCTCTCTCTCTCTCTCTCTCTCTCTCTCTCTCTCTCTCTCTCTCTATCTATCTATCTATCTATCTATCTATACGTCTATACCTACACACACACACACACACACACACACACACACACACACACACACACACAAACAAACACAAACAACGTTCAAATATTCACGATCATTCGCCGTTTTCGCCGGAATTAATGTCTCTCCTCATCAGAAATTAATGGAAAGTATCTCCAATTGGCAGATTTTTATTACTTACAATAAAGATAATATTTTTCAACTCATTCCGTGACTTATTTCAGGAACTTCAAGTTCGGAATAATATTTATTTTTTCTAAGTTAACCCTAAGGAATAGAAAATGGGGATCGGCTCTTTTTAAACTGTGGGGAAGTGTATCTCTAATAGGCTTAAATGGGTTTTAAATAGGGTTTGAAATGGGTATATTGGTTTGTTTTATATGGGTATATGAGTGGGTTTAAATTGGTTTTACAAAGGGTATATAAATTGATTTTAAATAGGTTTTAAAATGGGTTTTAAAGGGGGACTTAAATTGGTTTTAAGTATGATAGAAAATACGTTAAAAACTAGTTTAAAATGGCCTTTAAAATTATATTTTTAAGCGGCATGAAAATGGAGTGCATATCTGTGGAGGTGTTACAAGTACTGCTGACAGTCTGACAGACACACAGACTGACTGATGTTGTGGTAGTCAGGCTTAGTCTTGGTCACAAGTACTTCTGACAGTCTGACAGACACACACTCTGACTGATGTTGTGGTAGTCAGGCTTAGTCTTGGTTACAAGTACTTCTGACAGTCTGACAGACACACAGACTGACTGATGTTGTGGTAGTCAGGCTTAGTCTTGGTCACAAGTACTTCTGACAGTCTGACAGACACACACTCTGACTGATGTTGTGGTAGTCAGGCTTAGTCTTGGTTACAAGTACTTCTGACAGTCTGACAGACACACAGACTGACTGATGTTGTGGTAGTCAGGCTTAGTCTTGGTTACAAGTACTGCTGACAGTCTGACAGACACACAGACTGACTGATGTTGTGGTAGTCAGGCTTAGTCTTGGTTACAAGTACTTCTGACAGTCTGACAGACACACAGACTGACTGATGTTGTGGTAGTCAGGCTTAGTCTTGGTTACAAGTAATTCTGACAGTCTGACAGACACACAGACTGACTGATGTTGTGGTAGTCAGGCTTAGTATTGGTTACAAGTACCTCTGACAGTCTGACAGACACACAGACTGACTGATGTTGTGGTAGTCAGGCTTAGTCTTGGTTACAAGTACTTCTGACAGTCTGACAGACACACAGACTGACTGATGTTGTGGTAGTCAGGCTTAGTCTTGGTCACAAGTACTTCTGACAGTCTGACAGACACACAGATGATAGTCAGAGTGCACAATGTGTGGCCAGGTCTATGGTCACTGTCTTCAACACTGTGCTTCGTTGTCCACTTAATAAGGAATATAGACACAGTATAATAATCTATGTAATATGTCAAGATATCTTTTTAATGAAAATAAGATACCTTACATATTAAGCAAATATCCTAAATTTGCTTATAATATGACAATTGTAGATGTAGGCCTAGTTCCTAGGCCTATTGTGTATCCATATGCTCTTCTGCTACCATCCACAGGATGGATATAAGGTACACAATAAACTAGCCACTACCATCCACAGGATGGATATGAGGTACACAATAAACTAGCCACTACCATCCACAGGATGGATATGAGGTACACAATAAACTAGCCACTACCATCCCCAGGATGGATATGAGATACACAATAAACTAGCCACTACCATCCCCAGGATGGATATGAGATACACAATAAACTAGCCACTACCATTCCCAGGATGGATATGAGGTACACAATAAACTAGCCACTATCATCCACAGGATGGATATGAGGTACACAATAAACTAGCCACTACCATCCACAGGATGGATATGAGGTACACAATAAACTAGCCACTACCATCCACAGGATGGATGTGAGGTACACAATACACTAGCCACTATCATCCACAGGATGTATATGAGGTACACAATAAACTAGCCACTACCATCCCCAGGATGGATATGAGATACACAATAAACTAGCCACATCCATTCCCAGGATGGATATGAGGTACACAATAAACTAGCCACTATCATCCCCAGGATGGATATGAGGTACACAATAAACTAGCCACTACCATCCCCAGGATGGATATGAGGTACACAATAAACTAGCCACTACCATCCCCAGGATGGATATGAGGTACACAATAAACTAGCCACTATCATCCCCAGGATGGATATGAGGTACACAATAAACTAGCCACTTCGTTGGCAAAATCTAAAATCTGAAGAAATATAACTACATGGTGAGTTGAATGATAGCTCTAGGCCTTTCGTGTATCAGTCAATACATCATTAGGAGCCTTCACTGTTGTGAGATGAGTCGGAAGTTCATTTAGATTATGAGTAATTATTATTATAATCAAAAAGAAGCGCCAAACCACAAGGGCTATACAGCAGGTAGATTCTGGAGAGAGTCGTTACCCTAAACTCCTCCTGTATTTCCTACTCTATATCTGCAACATTGCAAGCTTCTGATGATGTGTTGATTGCAACAAGAGAGACCTAGAGCTATCATTCAACTCCCCCTGTGGTTATACTGCATCTTTCATCGCTCGTTCGGAATTATTCCATAGTAACATATGTGTAAATTACGTAGGATAAGTCCCGAGAAAAGTCAGACGGAGTGACTTATTTCCACTGGGGTTGAATGCTAATAATGGAAATAATAATGAAAGAGAAGCAAGAGGTGAGGGATGAGAGGTTAGGACTCTCCATCTGCAAGCCGATGACAAATGATGCAGTATATATTAGGTCATGCAGCAGAGTGCAGAATAAGGTCCATTGAAGGAGCCGACTTCTGCAGCACCTCCGCCTGGCTCCTCCTTCCCCAGACTAGCCTTCGCACCACCAGTAATCACAAAGATATCACACCTGTGCCCACGCAGGGCAAGATCCAGCTGAAAGAGACAGGGGTAGAGAGGCTAGAATACCTTGCTAGCCCTTAGTGCTAGCCGCTGATCCCTCCAGGACCTAGCGAGATAGGAACGCTTCCAAACACCTGCTGATATAATAGAACTCTTAGTAATTCGTTATATTGATTGCTATCTGAGTTTTGCGTGTGTCGATGCGAGGATTATGGCACGGAAGTGGCGGAGGCGAGGAGAAGCGTGAAGAGACGACGGATAAAGGTAAGAGGAAGAGACAATGTGAATAAACGGAGGGATGGGTAATAAGCAGGTGTGTGAGAGAGGCTGGCTACAAGGTGTCATTTGCTGCCTCCCACCTTGTTTGTCACTCCTGCCGACACTGCTCAATGCTAGACTTTCTTGACACCTCGGATTATACCCCAGCCAGCCGACACAGCCGCCCTTTGGGTGCGGCCTAGTACCCGCATACCCGCACCCTCTTTTGCCCTCCACCCATTACAAACCTCTCAAACCCACTCCCTCCACCTCACTGCCTCCACTACACTCCCTCCACTACACTCCTTCCACTACACACCCACTACACTCCCTCCACCGTAATCTCGAATACATAAGGAACACTATATAAGAGGATGGAACACTCCAGGTATAAGGAACACTCCCTCCATATATAAGGGAACACTCCCGTCATACTTAAGGGTTGAACACTTCCTCCCTCTCTATATAAGGGTAGAACACTCCCTCCCTCTAGGTATAAGGGTGGAACACTCCCTCCCTCCAAATATAAGGGTAGAACACTCCCTCCCTCCAAATATAAAGGTAGAACACTCCCTCCCTCCAGATAAAGTGTGGAACACTCCCTCCCTCCAGATAAAATATGGAACACTCCCTCCCTCCAAATATAAAGGTAGAACACTCCCTCCCTCCAGATAAAGTGTGGAACACTCCCTCCCTCCAGATAAAATATGGAACACTCCCTCCCTCCAGATGTAAGTGTATAAGTGTGGAACACTCCCTCCCTCCAGATATAAGGGTGGAACACTCCCTCCCACCAGATATAAGGGTAGAACACTCCCTCCCTCCAGATATAAGGGTGGAACACTCCCTCCCACCAGATATAAGGGTAGAACACTCCCTCCCTCCAGATATAAGGGTCGAACACTCCCTCCCTCCAGATATAAGGGTGGAACACTCCCTCCCTCCAGATATAAGGGTGGAACACTCCCTCCCACCAGATATAAGGGTAGAACACTCCCTCCCTCCAGATATAAGGGTGGAACACTCCCTCCCACCAGATATAAGGGTAGAACACTCCCTCCCTCCAGATATAAGGGTGGAACACTCCCTCCCTCCAGATATAAGGGTGGAACACTCCCTCCCTCCAGATATAAGGGTGGAACACTCCCTCCCACCAGATATAAGGGTGGAACACTCCCTCCCTTCAGATATAAGGGTGGAACACTCCCTCCCTCCAGATATAAGGGTAGAACCCTCCCTCCCTCCCTCCTGATATAAGCGTGGAACACTACCTCCCTCCAGATATAAGGGTGGAACCCTCCCTCCCTCCAGATATAAGGGTGGAACACTACCTCCCTCCAGATATAAGGGTGGAACCCTCCCTCCCTCCAGATATAAAAGTGGAACACTACCTCCCTCCAAATATAAGGGTGGAACCCTCCCTCCCTCCAGATATAAGGGTGGAACACTACCTCCCTCCAGATATAAGGGTGGAACCCTCACTCCCTCCAGATATAAGGGTGAAACCCTCCCTCCCTCCAGATATAAGGGTGGAACACTACCTCCCTCCTGGTATGAGGGTGGAACACTACCTCCCTCCAGGTATAAGGGTGGAACACTCCCTCCCTCCAGGTATAAGGGTGGAACACTCCCTCCCTCCAGGTATAAGGGTGGAACACTACCTCCCACCAGGTATAAGGGTGGAACACTACCTCCCTCCAGGTATAAGGGTGGAACACTACCTCCCTCCAGGTATAAGGGTGGAACACTCCCTCCAGGTATAAGGGTGGAACACTACCTCCCTCCAGGTATAAGGGTGGAACACTACCTCCCTCGAGGTATAAGGGTGGAACACTCCCTCCCTCCAGGTATAAGGGTGGAACACTCCCTCCCTCCAGATATAAGGGTAGAACCCTCCCTCCCTCCCTCCTGATATAAGCGTGGAACACTACCTCCCTCCAGATATAAGGGTGGAACCCTCCCTCCCTCCAGATATAAGGGTGGAACACTACCTCCCTCCAGATATAAGGGTGGAACCCTCCCTCCCTCCAGATATAAAAGTGGAACACTACCTCCCTCCAAATATAAGGGTGGAACCCTCCCTCCCTCCAGATATAAGGGTGGAACACTACCTCCCTCCAGATATAAGGGTGGAACCCTCACTCCCTCCAGATATAAGGGTGAAACCCTCCCTCCCTCCAGATATAAGGGTGGAACACTACCTCCCTCCTGGTATGAGGGTGGAACACTACCTCCCTCCAGGTATAAGGGTGGAACACCCTCCCTCCAGGTATAAGGGTGGAACACTCCCTCCCTCCAGGTATAAGGGTGGAACACTACCTCCCACCAGGTATAAGGGTGGAACACTACCTCCCTCCAGGTATAAGGGTGGAACACTACCTCCCTCCAGGTATAAGGGTGGAACACTCCCTCCAGGTATAAGGGTGGAACACTACCTCCCTCCAGGTATAAGGGTGGAACACTACCTCCCTCGAGGTATAAGGGTGGAACACTCCCTCCCTCCAGGTATAAGGGTGGAACACTCCCTCCCTCCAGGTATAAGGGTGGAACACTCCCTCCCTCCAGGTATAAGGGTGGAACACTACCTCCCTCCAGGTATAAGGGTGGAACACTACCTCCCTCCAGGTATAAGGGTGGAACACTACCTCCCTCCAGGTATAAGGGTGGAACACTCCCTCCCTCCCTCCAGGTATAAGGGTGGAACACTCCCTCCCTCCAGGTATAAGGGTGGAACACTACCTCCCTCCAGGTATAAGGGTGGAACACTACCTCCCTACAGGTATAAGGGTGGAACACTACCTCCCTCCAGGTATAAGGGTGGAACACTCCCTCCCTCCAGGTATAAGGGTGGAACACTACCTCCCTCCAGATATAAGGGTGGAACACTACCTCCCCCAGGTAAAAGGGTGGAACACTACCTCCCTCCAGGTATAAGGGTGGAACACTACCTCCTCCAGGTATAATGGTGGAACACTACCTCCCTCCAGGTATAAGGGTGGAACACTCCCTCCAGGTATAAGGGTGGAACACTCCCTCCCTCCAGGTATAAGGGTGGAACACTCCCTCCCTCCAGGTATAAGGGTGGAACACTTCCTCCCTCCAGGTATAAGGGTGGAACACTACCTCCCTCCAGGTATAAGGGTGGAACACTACCTCCCTCCAGGTATAAGGGTGGAACACTACCTCCCTCCAGGTATAAGGCTGGAACACTACCTCCCTCCAGGTATAAGGGTGGAACACTACCTCCCTCCAGGTATAAGGGTGGAACACTACCTCCCTCCAGGTATAAGGGTGGAACACTACCTCCCTCCAGGTATAAGGCTGGAACACTACCTCCCTCCAGGTATAAGGGTGGAACACTACCTCCCTCCAGGTATAAGGGTGGAACACTACCTCCCTCCAGGTATAAGGGTGGAACACTCCCTCCCTCCAGGTATAAGGGTGGAACACTCCTTCCCTCCCTCCAGGAATAAGGGTGGAACACTCCCTCCCTCCAGGTATAAGGGTGGAACACTCCCTCCAGGTATAAGGGTGGAACACTACCTCCCTCCAGATATAAGGGTGGAACACTACCTCCCCCCAGGTAAAAGGGTGGAACACTACCTCCCTCCAGGTATAAGGGTGGAACACTACCTCCTCCAGGTATAATGGTGGAACACTACCTCCCTCCAGGTATAAGGGTGGAACACTCCCTCCCTCCAGGTATAAGGGTGGAACACTCCCTCCCTCCAGGTATAAGGGTGGAACACTCCCTCCCTCCAGGTATAAGGGTGGAACACTTCCTCCCTCCAGGTATAAGGGTGGAACACTTCCTCCCTCCAGGTATAAGAGTGGAACACTACCTCCCTCCAGGTATAAGGCTGGAACACTACCTCCCTCCAGGTATAAGGGTGGAACACTACCTCCCTCCAGGTACAAGGGTGGAACACTACCTCCCTCCAGGTATAAGGGTGGAACACTCCCTCCCTCCAGGTATAAGGGTGGAACACTCCCTCCCTCCAGGAATAAGGGTGGAACACTCCCTCCCTCCAGGTATAAGGGTGGAACACTCCCTCCCTCCAGGTATAAGGGTGGAACACTACCTCCCTCCAGGTATAAGGGTGGAACACTACCTCCCTCCAGGTATAAGGGTGGAACACTACCTCCCTCCAGGTATAAGGGTGGAACACTACCTCCATCCAGATATAAGGGTGGAACACTCCCTCCCTCCAGGTATAAGGGTGGAACACTACCTCCCTCCAGGTATAAGGGTGGAACACTACCTCGCTCCAGGTATAAGGGTGGAGCACTCCCTCCCTCCAGGTATAAGGGTGGAACACTACCTCCCTCCAGGTATAAGGGTGGAGCACTCCCTCCCTCCAGGTATAAGGGTGGAACACTACCTCGCTCCAGGTATAAGGGTGGAACACTCCCTCCCTCCAGGTATAAGGGTGGAACACTACCTCCCTCCAGGTATAAGGGTGGAACACTACCTCCCTCCAGGTATAAGGGTGGAACACTCCCTCCCTCCAGGTATAAGGGTGGAACACTCCCTCCCTCCAGGAATAAGGGTGGAACACTCAGTCCCTGAAGGTATAAGGGTGGAGCACTCCCTCCCTCCAGGTATAAGGGTGGAACACTACCTCCCTCCAGGTATAAGGGTGGAACACTACCTCCCTCCAGGTATAAGGGTGGAACACTACCTCCCTCCAGGTATAAGGGTGGAACACTACCTCCCTCCAGGTATAAGGGTGGAACACTACCTCCCTCCAGGTATAAGGGTGGAACACTCCCTCCCTCCAGGTATAAGGGTGGAACACTACCTCCCTCCAGGTATAAGAGTGGAACACTACCTCCGTCCAGGTATAAGGGTGGAACACTCCCTCCCTCCAGGTATAAGGGTGGAACACTACCTCCCTCCAGGTATAAGGGTGGAACACTACCTCCCTCCAGGTATAAGGGTGGAACACTCCCTCCCTCCAGGTATAAGGGTGGAACACTCCCTCCCTCCAGGTATAAGGGTGGAACAATACCTCCTTCCTGGTATAAGGGTGGAACACTACCTCCCTCCAGGTATAAGGGTGGAACACTACATCCCTCCAGGTATAAGGGTGGAACACTACCTCCCTCCAGGTATAAGGGTGGAACACTACCTCCCTCCAGGTATAAGGGTGGAACACTACCTCCCTCCAGGTATAAGGGTGGAACACTACCTCCCTCCAGGTATAAGGGTGGAACACTACCTCCCTCCAGGTATAAGGGTGGAACACTCCCTCCCTCCAGGTATAAGGGTGGAACACTCCCTCCCTCCAGGTATAAGGGTGGAACAATACCTCCCTCCAGGTATAAGGGTGGAACACTACCTCCCTCCAGGTATAAGGGTGGAACACTACCTCCCTCCAGGTATAAGGGTGGAACACTACCTCCCTCCAGGTATAAGGGTGGAACACTACCTCCCTCCAGGTATAAGGGTGGAACACTCCCTCCCTCCAGGTATAAGGGTAGAACACTCCCTCCAGGTATAAGGGTGGAACACTACCTCCCTCCAGGTATAAGGGTGGAACACTACCTCCCTCCAGGTATAAGGGTGGAACACTCCCTCCCTCCAGGTATAAGGGTGGAACACTACCTCCCTCCAGGTATAAGGGTGGAACACTACCTCCCTCCAGGTATAAGGGTGGAACACTCCCTCCAGGTATAAGGGTGGAACACTCCCTCCAGGTATAAGGGTGGAACACTCACTCCAGCTATAAAGGTGGAACACTACCTCCCTCCAGGTATAAGGGTGGAACACTACCTCCCTCCAGGTATAAGGGTGGAACACTACCTCCCTCCAGGTATAAGGGTGGAACACTCCCTCCCTCCAGGTATAAGGGTGGAACACTACCTCCCTCCAGGTATAAGGGTGGAACACTACCTCCGTCCAGGTATAAGGGTGGAACACTACCTCCCTCTGGGTATA
Source organism: Cherax quadricarinatus (assembly GCF_038502225.1). Taxonomy (NCBI): domain Eukaryota; kingdom Metazoa; phylum Arthropoda; class Malacostraca; order Decapoda; family Parastacidae; genus Cherax; species Cherax quadricarinatus. Next base: position 65,903,103 of record NC_091298.1, read on the forward strand.
AGGGTGGAACACTACCTCCCTCCAGGTATAAGGGTGGAACACTCCCTCCCTCCAGGTATAAGGGGGGAACACTACCTCCCTCCAGGTATAAGGGTGGAACACTACCTCCCTCCAGGTATAAGGGTGGAACACTCCCTCCCTCCAGGTATAAGGGTGGAACACTCCCTCCCTCCAGGTATAAGGGTGGAACAATACCTCCCTCCAGGTATAAGGGTGGAACACTACCTCCCTCCAGGTATAAGGGTGGAACACTACCTCCCTCCAGGTATAAGGGTGGAACACTACCTCCCTCCAGGTATAAGGGTGGAACACTACCTCCCTCCAGGTATAAGGGGGGAACACTACCTCCCTCCAGGTATAAGGGTGGAACACTACCTCCCTCCAGGTATAAGGGTGGAACACTCCCTCCCTCCAGGTATAAGGGTGGAACACTCCTTCCCTCCAGGTATAAGGGTGGAACAATACCTCCCTCCAGGTATAAGGGTGGAACCCTACCTCCCTCCTGGTATAAGGGTGGAACACTACCTCCCTCCAGGTATAAGGGTGGAACACTACCTCCCTCCAGGTATAAGGGTGGAACACTACCTCCCTCCAGGTATAAGGGTGGAACACTCTCCCTCCAGGTATAAGGGTGGCACACTACCTCCCTCCAGGTATAAGGGTGGAACACTACCTCCGTCCAGGTATAAGGGTGGAACACTACCTCCCTCCAGGTATAAGGGTGGAACACTCCCTCCCTCCAGGTATAAGGGTGGAACACTACTTCCCTCCAGGTATAAGGGTGGAACACTACCTCCCTCCAGGTATAAGGGTGGAACACTCCCTCCAGGTATAAGGGTGGAACACTCCCTCCCTCCAGGTATAAGGGTGGAACACTCCCTCCCTCCAGGTATAAGGGTGGAACACTCCCTCCCTCCAGGTATAAGGGTGGAACACTACCTCCCTTCAGGTATAAGGGTGGAACACTACCTCCCTCCAGGTATAAGGGTGGAACACTACCTCCCTCCAGGTATAAGGGTGGAACACTCCCTCCAGGTATAAGGGTGGAACACTACCTCCCTCCAGGTATAAGGGTGGAACACTACCTCCCTCCAGGTATAAGGGTGGAACACTACCTCCCTCCAGGTATAAGGGTGGAACACTCCCTCCCTCCAGATATAAGGGTGGAACACTCACTCCCTCCAGGTATAAGGGTGGAACACTCCCTCCCTCCAGATATAAGGGTGGAACACTCACTCCCTCCAGGTATAAGGGTGGAACACTCCCTCCCTCCAGATATAAGGGTGGAACACTCACTCCCTCCTGGTATAAGGGTGGAACACTCACTCCCTCCAGGTATAAGGGTGGAACACTCCCTCCCTCCAGATATAAGGGTGGAACACTCACTCCCTCCAGGTATAAGGGTGGAACACTCACTCCCTCCAGGTATAAGGGTGGAACACTTGCTCCCTCCAGGTATAAGGGTGGAACACTCACTCCCTCCAGGTATAAGGGTGGAACACTCACTCCCTCCAGGTATAAGGGTGGAACACTTTCTCCCTCCAAATATAAGGGTGGAACACTCACTCCCTCCAGGTATAAGGGTGGAACACTCACTCCCTCCAGGTATAAGGGTGGAACACTCACTCCCTCCAGGTATAAGGGTGGAACACTCACTCCCTCCAGGTATAAGGGTGGAACACTTCCTCCCTCCAGGTATAAGGGTGGAACACTCACTCCCTCCAGATATAAGGGTGGAACACTCACTCCCTCCAGGTATAAGGGTGGAACACTACCTCCCTCCAGGTATAAGGGTGGAACACTCCCTCCCTCCAGATATAAGGGTGGAACACTCACTCCCTCCAGGTATAAGGGTGGAACACTACCTCCCTCCAGGTATAAGGGTGGAACCCTCACTCCCTCCAGGTATAAGGGTGGAACACTCACTCCCTCCAGGTATAAGGGTGGAACACTCACTCCCTCCAGGTATAAGGGTGGAACACTCCCTCCCTCCAGATATAAGGGTGGAACACTCACTCCCTCCAGGTATAAGGGTGGAACACTCACTCCCTCCAGGTATAAGGGTGGAACACTCACTCCCTCCAGGTATAAGGGTGGAACACTCACTCCCTCCAGGTATAAGGGTGGAACACTCACTCCCTCCAGGTATAAGGGTGGAACACTTTCTCCCTCCAGATATAAGGGTGGAACACTCACTCCCTCCAGGTATAAGGGTGGAACACTCACTCCCTCCAGGTATAAGGGTGGAACACTCACTCCCTCCAGGTATAAGGGTGGAACACTCACTCCCTCCAGGTATAAGGGTGGAACACTTCCTCCCTCCAGGTATAAGGGTGGAACACTCACTCCCTCCAGATATAAGGGTGGAACACTCACTCCTTCCAGGTATAAGGGTGGAACACTACCTCCCTCCAGGTATAAGGGTGGAACACTCCCTCCCTCCAGATATAAGGGTGGAACACTCACTCCCTCCAGGTATAAGGGTGGAACACTACCTCCCTCCAGGTATAAGGGTGGAACACTCACTCCCTCCAGGTATAAGGGTGGAACACTCACTCCCTCCAGGTATAAGGGTGGAACACTACCTCCCTCCAGGTATAAGGGTGGAACACTCCCTCCCTCCAGGTATAAGGGTGGAACACTACTTCCCTCCAGGTATAAGGGTGGAACACTACCTCCCTCCAGGTATAAGGGTGGAACACTACCTCCCTCCAGGTATAAGGGTGGAACACTACCTCCCTCCAGGTATAAGGGTGGAACACTACCTCCCTCCAGGTATAAGGGTGGAACACTACCTCCCTCCAGGTATAAGGGTGGAACACTCCCTCCCTCCAGGTATAAGGGTGGAACACTACCTCCCTCCAGGTATAAGGGTGGAACACTACCTCCCTCCAGGTATAAGGGTGGAACACTACCTCCCTCCAGGTATAAGGGTGGAACACTACCTCCCTCCAGGTATAAGGATGGAACACTACCTCCCTCCAGGTATAAGGGTGGAACACTCCCTCCAGGTATAAGGGTGGAACACTACCTCCCTCCAGGTATAAGGGTGGAACACTACCTCCCTCCAGGTATAAGTGTGGAACACTCCCTCCCTCCAGGTATAAGGGTGGAACACTACCTCCCTCCAGGTATAAGGGTGGAACACTACCTCCCTCCAGGTATAAGGGTGGAACACTCCCTCCAGGTATAAGGGTGGAACACTCCCTCCAGGTATAAGGGTGGAACACTCCCTCCAGGTATAAGGGTGGAACACTCCCTCCAGGTATAAGGGTGGAACACTCCCTCCAGGTATAAGGGTGGAACACTCCCTCCAGGTATAAGGGTGGAACACTCCCTCCAGGTATAAGGGTGGAACACTCCCTCCAGGTATAAGGGTGGAACACTCCCTCCAGGTATAAGGGTGGTCAACAAGACAACAATAATTGCCATCAACCCAGCAGAATAAGAACATAAGAACATAAGAATGTAGGAACACTGCAGAAGGCCTACTGGCCCATACGAGGCAGGTCCTTATCAAAACGACATCTACCTAAAGCTACTCAAGAAACAACTCCCGCACCCCCCAACACCAATCAAACCCAGCCCCTCCCGCTCATATATTTGTCCAGTCTCTTCTTAAAGCTACCCAAGGTCCTAGCCTCTATCACCCCACTGGGAAGACTGTTCCACGCATCTACAACTCTGTTAGAAAACCAGTACTTACCTATGTCCTTTCTAAATCTAAATTTATCCAACTTAAATCCATTATTCCTTGTTCTTACCTGGTTCGACACCCTCAGTACTTTATTAATGTCTCCCTTGTTTATGCCCATCATCCACTTATACACTTCAATGATATCTCCCCTCATTCTACGCCTCTCCAGAGAGTGGAGATTTAAGGCTTTAAGTCTATCTTCATACGGGAGGTTCCTTACACAGTAAATCATTTTAGTCATTCTTCTCTGTATGTTCTCTAATGAGTCTATGTCCATCCTGTAGTAAGGGGACCAAAACTGAGCAGCATAATCTAAATGAGGCCTCACTAGTGATGTATAGAGCTGTAAAATAACTTTTGGACTTCTGTTACTTATACTTCTTGAGATAAATCCAAGTAATCTGTTGGCCTTGTTGCGCACACTGAGGCACTGCTGTCTTGGCTTTAGATTTCTGCTTACCATGACTCCCAAGTCTTTTTCACATTCTGTATGACCAAGCTCTACTTCACCTAGATTATAGCTTCGAGGGTTATTTTCATTACCAAGGGCAAGTACCTTACACTTATCCACATTAAACTTCATCTGCCATTTCTCAGACCAAGACATTAATTTGTTCAAATCGTCCTGGAGTTCATTGATATCCTCCTCAGAGTGAATTATACGGCCTATCTTTGTATCATCAGCAAACTTACTCATGTCACTAGTAATCCCTTCATCAAGGTCATTAATGTAAATTATGAACAAGAGAGGGCCTAAAACTGATCCTTGTGGAACGCCACTAGTGACTAATCCCCATTCAGATTTCACTCCATTAATGGTAACTCTCTGCTTTCTATTGGTAAGCCATGCCTCAATCCATGCTAGAACTTTACCTCCTATACCATGAGCTGCCACTTTTCTTAAGAGTCTCTTGTGAGGTACTCTGTCGAAGGCTTTACTAAAATCCAAATAAACAATATCATATTCCTTATCACTGTCAACTGCCTCAAATGTTCTATTGAAGAACGTCAGTAAGTTTGTCAGGCAGGAACGACCTCTCGTGAATCCATGCTGAGATTCATTTATCAAGTTATGCTCTTCAAGGTGACTTCTGATAATGTCAGCTATAATTGATTCTAATAACTTGCCCACTATAGATGTCAGGCTTATTGGACGGTAATTTGAAGGAGTGGACTTATCCCCTGATTTGAATATAGGAACCACATTAGCCATCTTCCACATCTCTGGCACAACACTGGTAAGGATGGACGCATTGAATACACTCGTTAATGGCTGACTAAGCTCCATCTTGCATTCCTTAAGTACCCTTGAAAACAACTCATCGGGTCCCGGGGACTTATTTTGTTTCAGTTTGTCTATCTGTTTAATAACCATGTCCCTCGTGACAGTAATATTAGTTAACTTAAATTCATCAGGAACTAAATAATTGTTAATTACTGGAATCTCATTTACATCTTCCTGTGTAAAAACTGACAAAAAATAGTCATTAAATAAGGAACACATTTCCAGTTCATTATCCGTCAGCTGTCCATTCCCAGATTTCAGAGGTCCTACTTTTTCCTTCACCTTCGTCCTATACACTTGAAAGAACCCCTTTGGATTAGTCTTTGATTCATTAGCAACTCTAATTTCATAGTCACGTTTAGCCTTTCTAATCGCCTTTTTTACTTCTCTTTTAAGCTGAACATATTGGTCAGTAAGGTTAACCTCTCCTCTTCTGATGCGCCTATAAATTCCCCTTTTCTCCCCTAATAGATGCTTTAGCCTCCTGTTAACCCATTTGGGATCGTTATTATTAGACCTAATTTCTCTCTGGGGAATGTATATACTCTGGGCACTGTGTACATTATTAAGAAAACAATCATAAAAGCAGATCCCTTCATATTCATAAGTATGATTATCGTCAATAAAATCATTAGCTAGATAACCCCAATCAAGATTAGACAGATGTTCCCTAAGTCCATTATAATCGGCAGAACGAAAATCGGGGATTTTTACTGTATTATCATTATTCTTGCATTCCCAATTAATGCTAAAGGTGATGGATTTGTGATCACTTGCGCCAAGCTCTTCAGTGATCTCCAGATTATTCACGAGTGTTTCCTTATTTGACAAGACTAGGTCTAGCAAATTATTACCCCTGGTAGGTTCAGTTACACTCTGTTTCAGAAAACAGTCCTGAACTGTTTCCATGAAGTCACTGGACTCTAGATTACCTGTCAAAGAATTCCAGTCAATTTGGCTAAAGTTAAAGTCCCCTACTATGACTACGTTACTGTGTCCAGAAGCCCTAACAATTTCGTCCCAAAGAAGTCTCCCTCTATCGTGATCCAAGCCTGGAGGTCGGTATATTACACCTAGAATTAGTTTTTCTTGACCCTCCACGAACTCTACCCAAACAGACTCTGTTACTGCTCCATCTATTTTTATACCTTTTTTTATGCAACAATTAATATTTTCTCGAACATACAATGCAACTCCTCCCCCCTTCCCATTACATCTATCCACATTGAATAACTTAAATCCCTGAATATTACACTCAGCAGTCATATCCCGACTCTTTAAATCATACCACGTTTCAGTTAATGCAATGATATCAAAGTTCCCAGCACATGCTACCAAACGTAGTTCATTAATTTTATTTCTTGCACTTCGACTGTTAGCATAAAATACCATCATATGTTTTTTCTTCTGCACATTTTTCCTATTCATCTTTGTTTTTACACAATTTCTGAAATTATCATTACCCAGAGTTACTCCATGACAGTTACTATTAAGATTCTTAATATCAGAGCATAAGTCAATATATCCATATTCATTATTAATCATTTCAAAACCCATACCTCTAACTAATCCTAGTTTAAAGTCCTAACAACCCCCTCAACTGAGTTAGCAAGAAAACCCACACCTGCCCTGGATAAGTGAACCCCATCCCTGGCATACATGTCATTTCGGCCATAGAAGTTGTCCCAGTTGTCAATGAATGGTACTGCATTATCCTTACAGTGTTTATCCAGCCAACAATTAATACCAATTGCTCTGGACAACCATTCATTACCAACACCTCTTCTTGGCAAAATGCCACATATAACAGGGCGCCCCCCCTTCTTCCTAATCATGTCTATAGCTGTCCTGAACTTTCTAACTAAATCCTCACTTCTACGCTTGCCTACATCATTGCCTCCAGCACTGAGGCAAATAATAGGATTGATCCCATTACCGTTCATGATGTTGTCAAGCCGGCTAACAATGTCCTCCATCCCAGCCCCAGGAAAGCATACCCTTTGTCTCCTACTCCTGTCCTTCAAGCAGAATGCCCTATCCATGTATCTAACCTGGCTATCCCCAACAACAACAATATTCTTACCTTCCTTGTTGTCGTTCGTCGTGACGATCCCAGTAGTAGACTCACATTCGTCGGGTAGCACCGAGAATGCGTTGGAGGTTTCCACGGGAGTTTCCACAGCAGTCTCTTTCTTCTTCATCGTTTCTGGCTTTCCATTCGTCTTCTTGATCGTCAACTTCGTCGTCCCCTGCTGTCCAACCACTGACCACGATCCCTTCTTGACCTGAGGACTCGAAACAGGAGGACTACTACGAATCCTCTTGTTTTCCTCGGTCAATCGCCGTATCTCCATCTTCGCTGCCCTCAATTCTTCCTTAAGTTGCTGGTAAAGTTGCTCGATGGAGGGCATCTTGGTTCAGTCCACGGGAGCAAACAAGACACTTCTTCACAGAGTTAAGTACAGGTCAGCACTCAAAGTACAGGTCACCACTCAAGAGCACACAAACAGGTCTTCACTGAGCTAAGTACACGTCACCAACACGGTAACCCAGGGTAACACGGTAACCCAGGGTAACACAGGGTAACCCAGGGTAACACGGTAACCCAGGGTAACACGGTAACCCAGGGTAACACAGGGTAACCCAGGGTAACACGGTAACCCAGGGTAACCCAGGGTAACACAGGGTAACCCAGGGTAACACAAGGTAACCCACGGTAACCCAGGGTAACACGGTAACCCAGGGTAACACAGGGTAACCCAGGGTAACACAGGGTAACCCAGGGTAACACGGTAACCCAGGGTAACACGGTAACCCAGGGTAACCCATGGTGACACAGGGTAACACAGGGTAACCCAGGGTAACCCAGGGTAACACAGGGTAACCCAGGGTAACACAGGGTGACCCAGGGTAACCCAGGGTAACACAGAGTAACCCAGGGTAACAGGATATGTCAGGGTAACCCAGGGTAACACAGGGTAACCCAGGGTAACCCAGGGTAACACAGGGTAACCCAGGGTAACACAGGGTAACCCAGGGTAACACAGGGTAACACAGGGTAACCCAGGGTAACCCAGGGTAACACAGGGTAACACAGGGTAACCCAGGGTAACACAGGGTAACACGGTAACCCAGGGTAGCACAGGGTAACCCAGGGTAACACAGGGTAACCCAGGGTAACAGGGTAACCCAGGGTAACACGGTAACCCAGGGTAACCCAGGGTAACACAGGGTAACACAGGGTAACCCAGGGTAACACAGGGTAACACAGGGTAACACAGGGTAACCCAGGGTAACACAGGGTGACCCAGGGTAACACAGAGTAACCCAGGGTAACAGGATATGTCAGGGTAACCCAGGGTAACCCAGGGTAACACAGGATAACCCAGGGTAACAGGATATATCAGGGTAACACAGGGTAACCCAGGATAGACCAGGGTAACACAGGGTAACCCAGGGTAACACAGGGTATCACAGAGTAACCCAGGGTAACAGGATATATCAGGGTAACACAGGGTAACCCAGGATAGACCAGGGTAACACAGGGTAACCCAGGATAAACCTGGGTAACCCAGGGTAACTCAGGGTAACCCAGGGTAACCTTGGGTAACCCAGGGTAACCCTGGGTAACTCAGGGTAACCCAAGGTAACCCAGGGTATCTCAAGGCAAGCCAAGGTAACCCAGGATAATCCAAGGTAACCCAGGGTAAGTCTGAGTAACCCAGGGTAACTAAGGGTAACCCAGGGTAACTCAGGGT
>NC_091298.1:65921842-65936842 GCF_038502225.1 Cherax quadricarinatus
TTCAAAAATGTCTATTACATTTTAGTTATCCATAGTGAAATGTGGTCAGGGATTTTGATGCTGTGGGATTTTGATGCTGTGGAATTTTGATGCTGTGGGATTTTGATGCTGTGGGATTTTGATGCTGTGGGATTTTGATGCTGTGGGATTTTGATGCTGTGGAATTTTGATGCTGTGGGATTTTGATGCTGTGGGAGTTTCATGCTATGGGATTTTGATGCTGTGGAATTTTGATGCTGTGGAATTTTGATGCTGTGGAATTTTGATGCTGTGAGATTTTGATGCTGTGGGATTTTGATGCTGTGGAATTTTGATGCTGTGGAATTTTGATGCTGTGAGATTTTGATGCTGTGGGATTTTGATGCTGTGGAATTTTGATGCTGTGGAATTTTGATGCTGTGGAATTTTGATGCTGTGAGATTTTGATGCTGTGGGATTTTGATGCTGTGGAATTTTGATGCTGTGGAATTTTGATGCTGTGAGATTTTGATGCTGTGGGATTTTGATGCTGTGGGATTTTGATGCTGTGGGATTTTGATGCTGTGGGATTTTGATGCTGTGGGATTTTGATGCTGTGGGATTTTGATGCTGTGGGATTTTGATGCTGTGGGATTTTGATGCTGTGGGATTTTGATGCTGTGGGATTTTGATGCTGTGGAATTTTGATGCTGTGGAATTTTGATGCTGTGGGATTTTGATGCTGTGGGATTTTGATGCTGTGGGATTTTGATGCTGTGGAATTTTGATGCTGTGGGATTTTGATGCTGTGGAATTTGGATGCTGTGGGATTTTGATGCTGTGGAATTTTGATGCTGTGGGATTTTGATGCTGTGGGAGTTTGATGCTATGGGATTTTGATGCTGTGGGATTTTGATGCTGTGGAATTTGGATGCTGTGGGATTTGGATGCTGTGGGATTTAGATGCTGTGGGATTTGGATGCTGTGGGATTTGGATGCTGTGGGATTTGGATGCTGTGGGATTTGGATGCTGTGGGATTTGGATGCTGTGGGATTTTGATGCTGTGGGATTTTGATGCTGTGGAATTTTGATGCTGTGGGATTTTGATGCTGTGGGCTTTTGATGCTGTGGGATTTTGATGCTGTGGGATTTTGATGCTGTGGAATTTGGATGCAGTGGGATTTTGATGCTGTGGGATTTTGATGCTGTGGGATTTTGATGCTGTGGGATTTTGATGCTGTGGGAATTTGATGCTATGGGATTTTGATGCTGTGGGATTTTGATGCTGTGGAATTTGGATGCTGTGGGATTTGGATGCTGTGGGATTTTGATGCTGTGGGATTTGGATGCTGTGCTTGGAGTTTGTACTTTGAGTCTTAGAAAAAGATGAGAGAGAGAAGAGCCTCGCCACTTGTTCCCAGCATAAAAATAATCGATTCAGTTCGGGGTTGTATTTACGAGATAAGGAGAGAGAGAAAAAGAAAGCCCTGGAGGGGGTAGAGAGGCTGCCATTTACACTCCTTCCTTAAAATAAGCCCGGCAAAAACTAATCACCAATCTGCCCAGCAAGTAAAGAGCGGCGCCTTATCAATATTGCGGGGGTGAAAAAAAAAAACAGAAGAAAATCGCGCCTGAACAAGGAGTAGCCGGCGATTGTTTGTGTGTGTGGGCAACCCGCACCCGGACCCATCTCCAAGGTGTCTGTAATACCACAGGGTCACGTGATCATCGGCTCGGCCATCAAGAATAATAACCCACAAAATCAGACCGTGAAAAAGGCGTAACAATCAAATTAGGTTGGTAGCCAGCATCACAAGGGCACAAGTTCCTCCCCTCCAGCGTCTGGCAGCAGATGGCCAGCCTGGAAAACTAATCGTACCGTTTGAGGCTACATCATAATGAGTATATTTGTAACCCCGCTTAACCTGCCACAGCACATCCTGCCACTGCGGTAAACACGTAGGGACCGTCCCCGTGGGCTACATTGTATTGACAACGACGAAAAGTCAATACAAAGGTGCTAGGGGAAGGTGCGCATGCGCCACCTGGTGTCCGTGTTGTTGTAGCCATATTGACTTCGTAGATCAACCTGACAACTGTTTATGTTGCTTAAATAAGAGTTTCACATCAAGGTGTGCCGACTCTCGGGATTATTTTACCTCGTTTTCGTTGCTCCGCCTAACACGAGGTTGCTGCGTCAGTTGTGTACTTGGTCGGTGCTCAACCCGCGGCCTCTTCTCTACGCTAACCTGGAAGTCTTCCAGTTTACCTGGAGGTCTTCCAGGAGTTTACATGGAGGTCTTCCTGGAGTTTACCTGGAGGTCTTCCTGGAGTTTACCTGGAGGTCTTCCTGGAGTTTACCTGGAGGTCTTCCAGGAGTTTACCTGGAGGTCTTCCTGGAGTTTACCTGGAGGTCTTCCTGGAGTTTACCTGGAGGTCTTCCAGGAGTTTACCTGGAGGTCTTCCTGGAGTTTACCTGGAGGTCTTCCTGGAGTTTACCTGGAGGTCTTCCTGGAGTTTACCTGGAGGTCTTCCTGGAGTTTACCTGGAGGTCTTCCAGGAGTTTACCTGCAGGTCTTCCTGGAGTTTTAGGTCTTACTGGTGTTTACCTGGTGGACTTCCTGGAGTTTACCTGGAGGTCTTCCTGGAGTTTACCTGGAGGTCTTCCAGGAGTTTACCTGGAGGTCTTCCTGGAGTTTACCTGGAGGTCTTACCTGGAGGTCTTCCTGGAGTTTACCTGGAGGTCTTCCTGGAGTTTACCTGGAGGTCTTCCAGGAGTTTACCTGGAGGTCTTCCTGGAGTATACCTGGAGGTCTTCCTGGAGATAACCTGGAGGTCTTCCTGGAGTTTACCTGGAGGTCTTCCTGGAGTTTACCTGGAGGTCTTCCTTGAGTTTACCTGGAGGTCTTCCTGGAGTTTACCTGGAGGTCTTCCTGGAGTTTACCTGGAGGTCTTCCTGGAGATAACCTGGAGGTCTTCCTGGAGTTTACCTGGAGGTCTTCCTGGAGTTTACCTGGAGGTCTTCCTGGAGTTTACCTGGAGGTCTTCCTGGAGTTTACCTGGAGGTCTTCCTGGAGTTTACCTGGAGGTCTTCCTGGAGTTTACCTGGAGGTCTTCCTGGAGTTTACCTGGAGGTCTTCCTGGAGTTTACCTGGAGGTCTTCCTGGAGTTTACCTGGAGGTCTTCCTGGAGTTTACCTGGAGGTCTTCCTGGAGTTTACCTGGAGGTCTTCCTGGAGTTTACCTGGAGGTCTTCCTGGAGTTTACCTGGAGGTCTTCCTGGAGTTTACCTGGAGGTCTTCCTGGAGTTTACCTGGAGTTGCTCCGTGAGGTCAGCGCCCCTGTGGTCCGATCCCAGACCGGTCCTCCTGGTTGCTGCCTTGATCCATCAAGTTGTTAGTGCTCGCTGCCAGCCGTACAACGTGTGCACCACAACACAGCTGATCAGGAACTGTTTTGTCAAGTTTACTCTTGAAGACAATTATGACATGATCCCTCTTATGTATGAAGGGAAGGTGTTGAAGAGTCTTGGTACCTTCACACTTATTGAGCTCTCTCTCGGTGTACTCATTGCTGGATATATCCTGCACTGTCTGCCAAGCATCTTATGTTTATAAGTAGTAATTTCAGTGTTCAGGTTTGGTACCAACCCTTCCAGTACCTTCCAGGTGTACATTATGATGTATCTTTCTCGCCTACGTTCTAAGGAGTACAATTATGGGGACTTCAAGCACTGCCGGTAATTTATGTGCCTGACTGATGATTCTCTCTACATTATCCAGCTCAATAATTTCACCTGTCTTGAAGACCGTTATCAGACAGCAGTATTCCAGCCTAGAGAGAACCAGTGACCCGAAGAATATCGTCACTGGTTTGGTATCTTTGTTGTAAAGTTCTAGTTATCCAACCCACCATTTTCCTTGTAGATCTGATAATAATGTTGTTGTGCACCTTGAACTTGAAACCTGACATTATCACTCCCAGGTCTTTCACATTTAACTTACGTTCTATTGAGCGGCTGAGTTTGCTTTTGCTGGGATCTTGTCTTAAAGGTTCTTGTTATCCAAACTACCATTTTTTTCTTTTAGATTCGATAACAACGTTGCAAATCCATCCTAGGCCTCTCTAACACACACACACACACACACACACACACACACACACACACACACACACACACACACACACACACAGGTCATCAGACACTTTAATTTTCATCGGCGGGATTTTCTGAAAGAAAGGAAATTCACTTTTTATTTTTAATGTCCGGTTGTTAGTGGAGACTGGAAGGTCCCTCAGTACTCTTGTTAGTACTGGTTGTTAGTGGAGACTGGAAGGTCCCTCAGTACTCTTGTTAGTACTAGTTGTTAGTGGAGACTGGAAGGTACCTCAGTACTCTTGTTAGTACTGGTTGTTAGTGGAGACTGGAAGGTCCCTCAGTACTCTTGTTAGTACTAGTTGTTAGTGGAGACTGGAAGGTCCCTCAGTACTCTTGTTAGTACTGGTTGTTAGTGGAGACTGGAAGGTACCTCAGTACTCTTGTTAGTACTGGTTGTTAGTGGAGACTGGAAGGTCCCTCAGTACTCTTGTTAGTACTGGTTGTTGGTGGAGACTGGAAGGTCCCTCAGTACTCTTGTTAGTACTGGTTGTTGGTGGAGACTGGAAGGTCCCTCAGTACTCTTGTTAGTACTGGTTGTTGGTGGAGACTGGAAGGTCCCTCAGTACTCTTGTTAGTACTGGTTGTTGGTGGAGACTGGAAGGTCCCTCAGTACTCTTGTTAGTACTGGTTGTTGGTGGAGACTGGAAGGTCCCTCAGTACTCTTGTTAGTACTGGTTGTTGGTGGAGAGTGGAAGGACTGGAAGGTCCCTCAGTACTCTTGTTAGTACTGGTTGTTGGTGGAGACTGGAAGGTCCCTCAGTACTCTTGTTAGTACTGGTTGTTGGTGGAGACTGGAAGGTCCCTCAGTACTCTTGTTAGTACTGGTTGTTGGTGGAGACTGGAAGGTACCTCAGTACTCTTGTTAGTACTGGTTGTTGGTGGAGACTGGAAGGTCCCTCAGTACTCTTGTTAGTACTGGTTGTTGGTGGAGACTGGAAGGTCCCTCAGTACTCTTGTTAGTACTGGTTGTTGGTGGAGACTGGAAGGTCCCTCAGTACTCTTGTTAGTACTGGTTGTTAGTGGAGACTGGAAGGTCCCTCAGTACTCTTGTTAGTACTGGTTGTTAGTGGAGACTGGAAGGTACCTCAGTACTCTTGTTAGTACTGGTTGTTAGTGGAGACTGGAAGGTACCTCAGTACTCTTGTTAGTACTGGTTGTTAGTGGAGACTGGAAGGTCCCTCAGTACTCTTGTTAGTACTAGTTGTTAGTGGAGACTGGAAGGTCCCTCAGTACTCTTGTTAGTACTGGTTGTTAGTGGAGACTGGAAGGTCCCTCAGTACTCTTGTTAGTACTGGTTGTTAGTGGAGACTGGAAGGTCCCTCAGTACTCTTGTTAGTACTGGTTGTTAGTGGAGACTGGAAGGTCCCTCAGTACTCTTGTTAGTACTGGTTGTTAGTGGAGACTGGAAGGTACCTCAGTACTCTTGTTAGTACTGGTTGTTAGTGGAGACTGGAAGGTCCCTCAGTACTCTTGTTAGTACTAGTTGTTAGTGGAGACTGGAAGGTCCCTCAGTACTCTTGTTAGTACTGGTTGTTAGTGGAGACTGGAAGGTCCCTCAGTACTCTTGTTAGTACTGGTTGTTAGTGGAGACTGGAAGGTCCCTCAGTACTCTTGTTAGTACTAGTTGTTAGTGGAGACTGGAAGGTCCCTCAGTACTCTTGTTAGTACTGGTTGTTAGTGGAGACTGGAAGGTCCCTCAGTACTCTTGTTAGTACTGGTTGTTAGTGGAGACTGGAAGGTACCTCAGTACTCTTGTTAGTACTGGTTGTTAGTGGAGACTGGAAGGTCCCTCAGTACTCTTGTTAGTACTGGTTGTTAGTGGAGACTGGAAGGTCCCTCAGTACTCTTGTTAGTACTAGTTGTTAGTGGAGACTGGAAGGTCCCTCAGTACTCTTGTTAGTACTGGTTGTTAGTGGAGACTGGAAGGTCCCTCAGTACTCTTGTTAGTACTAGTTGTTAGTGGAGACTGGAAGGTCCCTCAGTACTCTTGTTAGTACTGGTTGTTAGTGGAGACTGGAAGGTCCCTCAGTACTCTTGTTAGTACTGGTTGTTAGTGGAGACTGGAAGGTCCCTCAGTACTCTTGTTAGTACTGGTTGTTGGTGGAGACTGGAAGGTCCCTCAGTACTCTTGTTAGTACTGGTTGTTAGTGGAGACTGGAAGGTCCCTCAGTACTCTTGTTAGTACTGGTTGTTAGTGGAGACTGGAAGGTCCCTCAGTACTCTTGTTAGTACTGGTTGTTGGTGGAGACTGAAAGGTACCTCAGTACTCTTGTTAGTACTGGTTGTTGGTGGAGACTGGAAGGTCCCTCAGTACTCTTGTTAGTACTGGTTGTTAGTGGAGACTGGAAGGTCCCTCAGTACTCTTGTTAGTACTGGTTGTTAGTGGAGACTGGAAGGTCCCTCAGTACTCTTGTTAGTACTAGTTGTTAGTGGAGACTGGAAGGTCCCTCAGTACTCTTGTTAGTACTGGTTGTTAGTGGAGACTGGAAGGTCCCTCAGTACTCTTGTTAGTACTGGTTGTTAGTGGAGACTGGAAGGTCCCTCAGTACTCTTGTTAGTACTAGTTGTTAGTGGAGACTGGAAGGTCCCTCAGTACTCTTGTTAGTACTAGTTGTTAGTGGAGACTGGAAGGTCCCTCAGTACTCTTGTTAGTACTAGTTGTTAGTGGAGACTGGAAGGTCCCTCAGTACTCTTGTTAGTACTAGTTGTTAGTGGAGACTGGAAGGTCCCTCAGTACTCTTGTTAGTACTGGTTGTTAGTGGAGACTGGAAGGTCCCTCAGTACTCTTGTTAGTACTAGTTGTTAGTGGAGACTGGAAGGTCCCTCAGTACTCTTGTTAGTACTAGTTGTTAGTGGAGACTGGAAGGTCCCTCAGTACTCTTGTTAGTACTGGTTGTTAGTGGAGACTGGAAGGTCCCTCAGTACTCTTGTTAGTACTAGTTGTTAGTGGAGACTGGAAGGTCCCTCAGTACTCTTGTTAGTACTGGTTGTTAGTGGAGACTGGAAGGTCCCTCAGTACTCTTGTTAGTACTAGTTGTTAGTGGAGACTGGAAGGTCCCTCAGTACTCTTGTTAGTACTAGTTGTTAGTGGAGACTGGAAGGTCCCTCAGTACTCTTGTTAGTACTAGTTGTTAGTGGAGACTGGAAGGTCCCTCAGTACTCTTGTTAGTACTAGTTGTTAGTGGAGACTGGAAGGTCCCTCAGTACTCTTGTTAGTACTAGTTGTTAGTGGAGACTGGAAGGTCCCTCAGTACTCTTGTTAGTACTGGTTGTTAGTGGAGACTGGAAGGTCCCTCAGTACTCTTGTTAGTACTAGTTGTTAGTGGAGACTGGAAGGTCCCTCAGTACTCTTGTTAGTACTAGTTGTTAGTGGAGACTGGAAGGTCCCTCAGTACTCTTGTTAGTACTGGTTGTTAGTGGAGACTGGAAGGTCCCTCAGTACTCTTGTTAGTACTGGTTGTTAGTGGAGACTGGAAGGTCCCTCAGTACTCTTGTTAGTACTGGTTGTTAGTGGAGACTGGAAGGTCCCTCAGTACTCTTGTTAGTACTAGTTGTTAGTGGAGACTGGAAGGTCCCTCAGTACTCTTGTTAGTACTGGTTGTTAGTGGAGACTGGAAGGTCCCTCAGTACTCTTGTTAGTACTGGTTGTTAGTGGAGACTGGAAGGTCCCTCAGTACTCTTGTTAGTACTAGTTGTTAGTGGAGACTGGAAGGTCCCTCAGTACTCTTGTTAGTACTAGTTGTTAGTGGAGACTGGAAGGTCCCTCAGTACTCTTGTTAGTACTAGTTGTTAGTGGAGACTGGAAGGTCCCTCAGTACTCTTGTTAGTACTGGTTGTTAGTGGAGACTGGAAGGTCCCTCAGTACTCTTGTTAGTACTGGTTGTTAGTGGAGACTGGAAGGTCCCTCAGTACTCTTGTTAGTACTGGTTGTTAGTGGAGACTGGAAGGTCCCTCAGTACTCTTGTTAGTACTGGTTGTTAGTGGAGACTGGAAGGTACCTCAGTACTCTTGTTAGTACTGGTTGTTAGTGGAGACTGGAAGGTCCCTCAGTACTCTTGTTAGTACTAGTTGTTAGTGGAGACTGGAAGGTCCCTCAGTACTCTTGTTAGTACTGGTTGTTAGTGGAGACTGGAAGGTCCCTCAGTACTCTTGTTAGTACTGGTTGTTAGTGGAGACTGGAAGGTCCCTCAGTACTCTTGTTAGTACTAGTTGTTAGTGGAGACTGGAAGGTCCCTCAGTACTCTTGTTAGTACTGGTTGTTAGTGGAGACTGGAAGGTCCCTCAGTACTCTTGTTAGTACTGGTTGTTAGTGGAGACTGGAAGGTCCCTCAGTACTCTTGTTAGTACTAGTTGTTAGTGGAGACTGGAAGGTCCCTCAGTACTCTTGTTAGTACTAGTTGTTAGTGGAGACTGGAAGGTCCCTCAGTACTCTTGTTAGTACTAGTTGTTAGTGGAGACTGGAAGGTCCCTCAGTACTCTTGTTAGTACTGGTTGTTAGTGGAGACTGGAAGGTCCCTCAGTACTCTTGTTAGTACTAGTTGTTAGTGGAGACTGGAAGGTCCCTCAGTACTCTTGTTAGTACTGGTTGTTAGTGGAGACTGGAAGGTCCCTCAGTACTCTTGTTAGTACTGGTTGTTGGTGGAGACTGGAAGGTACCTCAGTACTCTTGTTAGTACTAGTTGTTAGTGGAGACTGGAAGGTCCCTCAGTACTCTTGTTAGTACTAGTTGTTAGTGGAGACTGGAAGGTCCCTCAGTACTCTTGTTAGTACTGGTTGTTAGTGGAGACTGGAAGGTCCCTCAGTACTCTTGTTAGTACTGGTTGTTGGTGGAGACTGGAAGGTACCTCAGTACTCTTGTTAGTACTAGTTGTTAGTGGAGACTGGAAGGTACCTCAGTACTCTTGTTAGTACTGGTTGTTAGTGGAGACTGGAAGGTACCTCAGTACTCTTGTTAGTACTGGTTGTTAGTGGAGACTGGAAGGTCCCTCAGTACTCTTGTTAGTACTGGTTGTTAGTTGTCCCTCAGTACTCTTGTTAGTACTAGTTGTTAGTGGAGACTGGAAGGTCCCTCAGTACTCTTGTTAGTACTGGTTGTTAGTGGAGACTGGAAGGTCCCTCAGTACTCTTGTTAGTACTAGTTGTTAGTGGAGACTGGAAGGTCCCTCAGTACTCTTGTTAGTACTGGTTGTTGGTGGAGACTGGAAGGTCCCTCAGTACTCTTGTTAGTACTGGTTGTTGGTGGAGACTGGAAGGTACCTCAGTACTCTTGTTAGTACTAGTTGTTAGTGGAGACTGGAAGGTCCCTCAGTACTCTTGTTAGTACTAGTTGTTAGTGGAGACTGGAAGGTCCCTCAGTACTCTTGTTAGTACTAGTTGTTAGTGGAGACTGGAAGGTCCCTCAGTACTCTTGTTAGTACTAGTTGTTAGTGGAGACTGGAAGGTCCCTCAGTACTCTTGTTAGTACTGGTTGTTAGTGGAGACTGGAAGGTCCCTCAGTACTCTTGTTAGTACTAGTTGTTAGTGGAGACTGGAAGGTCCCTCAGTACTCTTGTTAGTACTGGTTGTTAGTGGAGACTGGAAGGTCCCTCAGTACTCTTGTTAGTACTGGTTGTTGGTGGAGACTGGAAGGTACCTCAGTACTCTTGTTAGTACTAGTTGTTAGTGGAGACTGGAAGGTCCCTCAGTACTCTTGTTAGTACTAGTTGTTAGTGGAGACTGGAAGGTCCCTCAGTACTCTTGTTAGTACTGGTTGTTAGTGGAGACTGGAAGGTCCCTCAGTACTCTTGTTAGTACTGGTTGTTGGTGGAGACTGGAAGGTACCTCAGTACTCTTGTTAGTACTAGTTGTTAGTGGAGACTGGAAGGTCCCTCAGTACTCTTGTTAGTACTAGTTGTTAGTGGAGACTGGAAGGTCCCTCAGTACTCTTGTTAGTACTGGTTGTTGGTGGAGACTCGAAGGTCCCTCAGTACTCTTGTTAGTACTAGTTGTTAGTGGAGACTGGAAGGTCCCTCAGTACTCTTGTTAGTACTAGTTGTTAGTGGAGACTGGAAGGTCCCTCAGTACTCTTGTTAGTACTAGTTGTTAGTGGAGACTAGAAGGTACCTCAGTACTCTTGTTAGTACTAGTTGTTAGTGGAGACTGGAAGGTCCCTCAGTACTCTTGTTAGTACTAGTTGTTAGTGGAGACTGGAAGGTCCCTCAGTACTCTTGTTAGTACTAGTTGTTAGTGGAGACTGGAAGGTCCCTCAGTACTCTTGTTAGTACTGGTTGTTAGTGGAGACTGGAAGGTCCCTCAGTACTCTTGTTAGTACTGGTTGTTAGTGGAGACTGGAAGGTCCCTCAGTACTCTTGTTAGTACTGGTTGTTAGTGGAGACTGGAAGGTCCCTCAGCACTCTTGTTAGTACTAGTTGTTAGTGGAGACTGGAAGGTCCCTCAGTACTCTTGTTAGTACTGGTTGTTAGTGGAGACTGGAAGGTCCCTCAGTACTCTTGTTAGTACTAGTTGTTAGTGGAGACTGGAAGGTACCTCAGTACTCTTGTTAGTACTAGTTGTTAGTGGAGACTGGAAGGTCCCTCAGTACTCTTGTTAGTACTAGTTGTTAGTGGAGACTGGAAGGTACCTCAGTACTCTTGTTAGTACTAGTTGTTAGTGGAGACTGGAAGGTCCCTCAGTACTCTTGTTAGTACTAGTTGTTAGTGGAGACTGGAAGGTACCTCAGTACTCTTGTTAGTACTAGTTGTTAGTGGAGACTGGAAGGTACCTCAGTACTCTTGTTAGTACTAGTTGTTAGTGGAGACTGGAAGGTCCCTCAGTACTCTTGTTAGTACTAGTTGTTAGTGGAGACTGGAAGGTCCCTCAGTACTCTTGTTAGTACTGGTTGTTAGTGGAGACTGGAAGGTCCCTCAGTACTCTTGTTAGTACTAGTTGTTAGTGGAGACTGGAAGGTCCCTCAGTACTCTTGTTAATACTAGTTGTTAGTGGAGACTGGAAGGTACCTCAGTACTCTTGTTAGTACTGGTTGTTAGTGGAGACTGGAAGGTCCCTCAGTACTCTTGTTAGTACTGGTTGTTAGTGGAGACTGGAAGGTCCCTCAGTACTCTTGTTAGTACTAGTTGTTAGTGGAGACTGGAAGGTCCCTCAGTACTCTTGTTAGTACTAGTTGTTAGTGGAGACTGGAAGGTCCCTCAGTACTCTTGTTAGTACTAGTTGTTAGTGGAGACTGGAAGGTACCTCAGTACTCTTGTTAGTACTAGTTGTTAGTGGAGACTGGAAGGTCCCTCAGTACTCTTGTTAGTACTGGTTGTTAGTGGAGACTGGAAGGTCCCTCAGTACTCTTGTTAGTACTAGTTGTTAGTGGAGACTGGAAGGTCCCTCAGTACTCTTGTTAGTACTGGTTGTTAGTGGAGACTGGAAGGTACCTCAGTACTCTTGTTAGTACTGGTTGTTAGTGGAGACTGGAAGGTCCCTCAGTACTCTTGTTAGTACTAGTTGTTAGTGGAGACTGGAAGGTACCTCAGTACTCTTGTTAGTACTGGTTGTTAGTGGAGACTGGAAGGTGGAGACTGGAAGGTACCTCAGTACTCTTGTTAGTACTGGTTGTTAGTGGAGACTGGAAGGTCCCTCAGTACTCTTGTTAGTACTAGTTGTTAGTGGAGACTGGAAGGTCCCTCAGTACTCTTGTTAGTACTGGTTGTTAGTGGAGACTGGAAGGTACCTCAGTACTCTTGTTAGTACTGGTTGTTAGTGGAGACTGGAAGGTCCCTCAGTACTCTTGTTAGTACTAGTTGTTAGTGGAGACTGGAAGGTCCCTCAGTACTCTTGTTAGTACTAGTTGTTAGTGGAGACTGGAACTTCCCTCAGTACTCTTGTTAGTACTGGTTGTTAGTGGAGACTGGAAGGTCCCTCAGTACTCTTGTTAGTACTAGTTGTTAGTGGAGACTGGAAGGTCCCTCAGTACTCTTGTTAGTACTAGTTGTTAGTGGAGACTGGAAGGTACCTCAGTACTCTTGTTAGTACTAGTTGTTAGTGGAGACTGGAAGGTCCCTCAGTACTCTTGTTAGTACTAGTTGTTAGTGGAGACTGGAAGGTACCTCAGTACTCTTGTTAGTACTAGTTGTTAGTGGAGACTGGAAGGTCCCTCAGTACTCTTGTTAGTACTAGTTGTTAGTGGAGACTGGAAGGTCCCTCAGTACTCTTGTTAGTACTGGTTGTTAGTGGAGACTGGAAGGTCCCTCAGTACTCTTGTTAGTACTAGTTGTTAGTGGAGACTGGAAGGTCCCTCAGTACTCTTGTTAGTACTAGTTGTTAGTGGAGACTGGAAGGTCCCTCAGTACTCTTGTTAGTACTAGTTGTTAGTGGAGACTGGAAGGTCCCTCAGTACTCTTGTTAGTACTAGTTGTTAGTGGAGACTTGAAGGTCCCTCAGTACTCTTGTTAGTACTAGTTGTTAGTGGAGACTGGAAGGTCCCTCAGTACTCTTGTTAGTACTGGTTGTTGGTGGAGACTGGAAGGTCCCTCAGTACTCTTGTTAGTACTAGTTGTTAGTGGAGACTGGAAGGTCCCTCAGTACTCTTGTTAGTACTAGTTGTTAGTGGAGACTGGAAGGTACCTCAGTACTCTTGTTAGTACTGGTTGTTGGTGGAGACTGGAAGGTCCCTCAGTACTCTTGTTAGTACTAGTTGTTAGTGGAGACTGGAAGGTCCCTCAGTACTCTTGTTAGTACTGGTTGTTAGTGGAGACTGGAAGGTCCCTCAGTACTCTTGTTAGTACTAGTTGTTAGTGGAGACTGGAAGGTCCCTCAGTACTCTTGTTAGTACTGGTTGTTGGTGGAGACTGGAAGGTCCCTCAGTACTCTTGTTAGTACTGGTTGTTAGTGGAGACTGGAAGGTCCCTCAGTACTCTTGTTAGTACTGGTTGTTAGTGGAGACTGGAAGGTCCCTCAGTACTCTTGTTAGTACTAGTTCTTAGTGGAGACTGGAAGGTACCTCAGTACTCTTGTTAGTACTGGTTGTTGGTGGAGACTGGAAGGTCCCTCAGTACTCTTGTTAGTACTGGTTGTTAGTGGAGACTGGAAGGTCCCTCAGTACTCTTGTTAGTACTGGTTGTTAGTGGAGACTGGAAGGTCCCTCAGTACTCTTGTTAGTACTAGTTGTTAGTGGAGACTGGAAGGTACCTCAGTACTCTTGTTAGTACTGGTTGTTAGTGGAGACTGGAAGGTCCCTCAGGACTCTTGTTAGTACTGGTTGTTAGTGGAGACTGGAAGGTCCCTCAGTACTCTTGTTAGTACTGGTTGTTAGTGGAGACTGGAAGGTCCCTCAGTACTCTTGTTAGTACTGGTTGTTAGTGGAGACTGGAAGGTACCTCAGTACTCTTGTTAGTACTGGTTGTTGGTGGAGACTGGAAGGTCCCTCAGTACTCTTGTTAGTACTGGTTGTTAGTGGAGACTGGAAGGTCCCTCAGTACTCTTGTTAGTACTGGTTGTTAGTGGAGACTGGAAGGTCCCTCAGTACTCTTGTTAGTACTAGTTGTTAGTGGAGACTGGAAGGTACCTCAGTACTCTTGTTAGTACTGGTTGTTAGTGGAGACTGGAAGGTACCTCAGTACTCTTGTTAGTACTGGTTGTTAGTGGAGACTGGAAGGTCCCTCAGTACTCTTGTTAGTACTAGTTGTTAGTGGAGACTGGAAGGTCCCTCAGTACTCTTGTTAGTACTGGTTGTTAGTGGAGACTGGAAGGTACCTCAGTACTCTTGTTAGTACTGGTTGTTAGTGGAGACTGGAAGGTCCCTCAGTACTCTTGTTAGTACTAGTTGTTAGTGGAGACTGGAAGGTCCCTCAGTACTCTTGTTAGTACTAGTTGTTAGTGGAGACTGGAACTTCCCTCAGTACTCTTGTTAGTACTGGTTGTTAGTGGAGACTGGAAGGTCCCTCAGTACTCTTGTTAGTACTAGTTGTTAGTGGAGACTGGAAGGTCCCTCAGTACTCTTGTTAGTACTAGTTGTTAGTGGAGACTGGAAGGTACCTCAGTACTCTTGTTAGTACTAGTTGTTAGTGGAGACTGGAAGGTCCCTCAGTACTCTTGTTAGTACTAGTTGTTAGTGGAGACTGGAAGGTACCTCAGTACTCTTGTTAGTACTAGTTGTTAGTGGAGACTGGAAGGTCCCTCAGTACTCTTGTTAGTACTAGTTGTTAGTGGAGACTGGAAGGTCCCTCAGTACTCTTGTTAGTACTGGTTGTTAGTGGAGACTGGAAGGTCCCTCAGTACTCTTGTTAGTACTAGTTGTTAGTGGAGACTGGAAGGTCCCTCAGTACTCTTGTTAGTACTAGTTGTTAGTGGAGACTGGAAGGTCCCTCAGTACTCTTGTTAGTACTAGTTGTTAGTGGAGACTGGAAGGTCCCTCAGTACTCTTGTTAGTACTAGTTGTTAGTGGAGACTGGAAGGTCCCTCAGTACTCTTGTTAGTACTAGTTGTTAGTGGAGACTGGAAGGTCCCTCAGTACTCTTGTTAGTACTGGTTGTTGGTGGAGACTGGAAGGTCCCTCAGTACTCTTGTTAGTACTAGTTGTTAGTGGAGACTGGAAGGTCCCTCAGTACTCTTGTTAGTACTAGTTGTTAGTGGAGACTGGAAGGTACCTCAGTACTCTTGTTAGTACTGGTTGTTGGTGGAGACTGGAAGGTCCCTCAGTACTCTTGTTAGTACTGGTTGTTAGTGGAGACTGGAAGGTCCCTCAGTACTCTTGTTAGTACTGGTTGTTAGTGGAGACTGGAAGGTCCCTCAGTACTCTTGTTAGTACTAGTTGTTAGTGGAGACTGGAAGGTCCCTCAGTACTCTTGTTAGTACTGGTTGTTGGTGGAGACTGGAAGGTCCCTCAGTACTCTTGTTAGTAC
>NC_091298.1:65941842-65954342 GCF_038502225.1 Cherax quadricarinatus
CCGTTCAGGAAGTTCCTCATTCCTGTGTAGTCCCCTTTCTTGTAGTTTGGCTTCATTCTTCCTGGCCTTCCTGCTTCTCCCTCCACTTGTAGCTCTACTGTGTATTCGAATCTTAAAACCACATGGTCACTGGCCCCAAGGGGTCTTTCACATGTGATGTCCTCAATATCTGCACTACTCAAGGTGAATACTAAGTCCAGCCTTGCTGGTTCATCCTCTCCTCTCTCTCTTGTAGTGTCCCTTACGTGTGGGTACATGAAGATTTCCAGTACCACCTCCATCATCTTAGCCCTCCATGTATCTTGGCCCCCATGTGGGTCCAAGTTCTCCCAATCGATCTCCTTGTGGTTAAAGTCACCCATGATCAGGAGCTTTGCCCTGCATGCATGAGCTCTTCTCGCCACTCTAGCCAGTGTGTCAACCATCGCTCTATTGCTCTCGTCGTAATCTTGCCTTGGCCTCCTGCTGTTCTGTGGTGGGTTATACATCACTGCTATTACCACCTTGGGACCTCCAGAGTGAAGCGTTCCCGCTATGTAATCACTTTTTTCTCCGCTGTCTCCTCTCTCCAGCTCATCAAAATTCCAGCGATTTTTGATCAGCAATGCCACTCCTCCACCCCCCCTGTTCCCTCTGTCTTTCCTCAGGATTTGGTATCCCGTTGGAAAGATGGCATCTGTTATCATACCTGTAAGCTTAGTTTCTGTGAGAGCTATGATGTCCAGTGATGCTTCTTTGACTCTTTCATGCCACTCCTCCCACTTATTTGTTATTCCATCAGCGTTTGTGTACCATACCTTCAGTTTCCTTTCCAACACTGTGGTTTGGGGGGCCTGTGAGGGTGGGAGACCTGGTGGCATACTGATAAATTAGACACATGTGCAACTCTTGGGTATCTTTATTGAGGAAACGTTTCGCCACACAGTGGCTTCATCAGTCCATACAAAGGAGAATCTTGAAGAACAGGAGGAGAATGAGGTAATCAGTCCCTCAACCTTGAGTCGATGTGGTCAGTCCATCAATCTTGAATAGAATACGGCATACGTGCTGAGAAGGAGCTTATAAACCGTTGGCAGGAGAGGTGCAGCAGTCATAGGTCGTGTAACATTTGTTCAATGTTGAAGTAGGTCGTGCCCAAGAATTAGGCAAGCGAAGAATTCCCAAGTATTAAGATCCCAAGAAGTTGCAATGTCTGGGATTCTATAGCTCGGTGTTGGGTGGAGGCTGTGGGTATGGATTGTAGTGTGTGTTGGGATGGTGTGATAGGTTGTATGGTTCTGAGAATAGTTGTGTGTGTGCTTGCCCTTGCTATGTGTGTGTGTATGTGTGTGTGTGTGTGTATGTACTCACCTAGTTAAGGTGAGTATGTGTGTGTGTATGTGTGTGTGTGTGTGTGTGTGTGTGTGTGTGTGTGTGTGTGTGTGTGTGTGTGTGTGTGTGTGTGTGTGTATGTGTGTGTGTATGTGTGTGTGTATGTGTGTGTGTGTATGTGTGTGTGTGTGTGTGTGTGTGTGTGTGTGTGTGTGTGTGTGTGTGTGTATGTGTGTGTGTGTGTGTGTGTGTGTGTGTGTGTGTTTTAAACTCTGTATGGCATATAGTATAACACATGTTTTATACCTGTCTTAAACCTGTGTTATATCCGTGTTATACCTGTCTTAAACCTGGGTTTTACCCCTTTTATATTTGTGTTATACCTGTCTTATACCTCTGCAATACCTGTGCTATACCTGTGACAAGTATCTATCCCTAAACCCCTTTAAATAGAATCGTTTCGTACAATTAAAGTTGGGAATCCCCCATCAATTTCTATCAGGTGTCTAGGGTTGAGGGTAATTAAGGCCAGTTAACGACATATTATAGACTAGTTGCTGGTTAACGAGGACCGGCGCACGTTAAATGATTAATGCCTTGTGTTAATGAGGAGAGCGAGGTAATTATGTTGTCTCCGAGGGGAACTTTTGTGAGGGAGGGGGAAGAGGGGAGGGGAAGGATGAGAGGGGGAGAAGACGAGGGATTGGAGGGGAAAATAGAAAGAGGAAGACTGAGATGGAGAGAGAGATGACACACACAGATACATACAGGAGGGGCCAGAAGCTATGACTCGACCCCTGCAACCACAATTAGGTGAGTACACACACACACACACACACACAGGAAGGACCAGGAGATATATCTCATTAATTAACAATAAACAATTTAACTTACTCTACACTTATCCGAAGCAACGTAGATTAACCTAACCTAAATTAACCTATATTACCTTAAATCTAACCTAACCTAACATTAATTAACATATCCTAAACTCTCCAAGCCTGATACACAATGCCCAGCCAGGTCCTGTAAGGTGACAGCGCTAGGAGCGGTGACTCGACCCCCTGCTAGCACGAAAAGTTAAAACAAGCCTTTCCTTTCTTGAAGCAATGTAAGTGTTACCCTGGGTGGCTAACACTCCCTACCCTGGGTTACCCTGGGTGGCTAACACTCCCTACCCTGGGTTACCCTGGGTGGCTAACACTCTCTACCCTGGGTTACCCTGGGTGGCTAACACTCCCTACCCTGGGTTACCCTGGGTGGCTAACACTCCCTACCCTGGGTTACCCTGGGTGGCTAACACTCCCTACCCTGGGTTACCCTGGGTGGCTAACACTCCCTACCCTGGGTTACCCTGGGTGGCTAACACTCCCTACCCTGGGTTACCCTGGGTGGCTAACACTCTCTACCCTGGGTTACCCTGGGTGGCTAACACTCCCTACCCTGGGTTACCCTGGGTGGCTAACACTCCCTACCCTGGGTTACCCTGGGTGGCTAACACTCCCTACCCTGGGTTACCCTGGGTGGCTAACACTCCCTACCCTGGGTTACCCTGGGTGGCTAACACTCTCTACCCTGGGTTACCCTGGGTGGCTAACACTCCCTACCCTGGGTTACCCTGGGTGGCTAACACTCCCTACCCTGGGTTACCCTGGGTGGCTAACACTCCCTACCCTGGGTTACCCTGGGTGGCTAACACTCCCTACCCTGGGTTACCCTGGGTGGCTAACACTCCCTACCCTGGGTTACCCTGGGTGGCTAACACTCTCTACCCTGGGTTACCCTGGGTGGCTAACACTCCCTACCCTGGGTTATCCTGGGTGGCTAACACTCTCTACCCTGGGTTACCCTGGGTGGCTAACACTCCCTACCCTGGGTTATCCTGGGTGGCTAACACTCTCTACCCTGGGTTACCCTGGGTGGCTAACACTCCCTAACCTGGGTTATCCTGGGTGGCTAACACTCCCTACCCTGGGTTATCCTGGGTGGCTAACACTCCCTACCGTGGGTTACCCTGGGTGGCTAACACTCCCTACCCTGGGTTACCCTGGGTGGCTAACACTCCCTACCCTGGGTTACCCTGGGTGGCTAACACTCCCTACCCTGGGTTACCCTGGGTGGCTAACACTCCCTACCCTGGGTTACCCTGGGTGGCTAACACTCCCTACCCTGGGTGGCTAACACTCCCTAACCTGGGTTATCCTGGGTGGCTAACACTCCCTACCCTGGGTTATCCTGGGTGGCTAACACTCCCTACCCTGGGTTACCCTACCCTGGGTACCCTGGGTGGCTAACACTCCCTACCCTGGGGGCTAACACTTATCCTGGGTGGTGGTTACCCTGGGTGGCTAACACTCCCTACTCCCTAACCTGGGTTATCCTGGGTGGCTAACACTCCCTACCCTGGGTTATCCTGGGTGGCTACTCCCTACCCACTAACACTCCCTAACCTGGGTTATCCTGGGTGGTTATCCTGGGGGTGGCTAACACTCCCTACCCTACCCCTACTCCCCCTGGGTTATCCTGGGTGGCTAACACTCCCTACCCTGGGTTATCCTGGGTGGCTAACACTCCCTCCCTACCCTGGGTGGCTATCCTAACCTGGGTTATCCTGGGTGGCTAACACTCCCTATCCTGGGTTATCCTGGGTGGCTAGCACTCTCTGTCCTGGGTTATCCTGGGTGGCTAACACTCCCGTCCTTGAGTTATCGTTGGTGGCTAACACATCCTATCCTGGGTTATCCTTGGTGGCTAACACTCCCTACCCTGGGGTATCCTGGGTGGCTAACACTCCCTACCCTGGGTTATCCTGGGTGGCTAACACTCCCTATCCTGGGTTATCCTGGGTGGCTAACACTCCCTACCCTGGGTTATCCTGGGTGGCTAACACTCCCTACCCTGGGTTATCCTGGGTGGCTAACACTCCCTACCCTGGGTTATCCTGGGTGGCTAACACTCCCTACCCTGGGTTATCCTGGGTGGCTAACACTCCCTACCCTGGGTTATCCTGGGTGGCTAACACTCCCTACCCTGGGTTA
Source organism: Cherax quadricarinatus (assembly GCF_038502225.1). NCBI lineage: Eukaryota > Metazoa > Arthropoda > Malacostraca > Decapoda > Parastacidae > Cherax > Cherax quadricarinatus. The sequence goes on from NC_091298.1 coordinate 65,946,192, forward strand.
TCCTGGGTGGCTAACACTCCCTACCCTGGGTTATCCTGGGTGGCTAACACTCTCTACCCTAGGTTATCCTGGGTGGCTAACACTCCCTACCCTGGGTTACCCTGGGTGGCTAACACTCCCTACCCTGGGTTATCCTGGGTGGCTAACACTCCCTAACCTGGGTTATCCTGGGTGGCTAACACTCCCTACCCTGGGTTATCCTGGGTGGCTAACACTCCCTACCCTGGGTTATCCTGGGTGGCTAACACTCCCTACCCTGGGTTATCCTGGGTGGCTAACACTCCCTAACCTGGGTTTCCTGGGTGGCTAACACTCCCTACCCTGGGTTATCCTGGGTAGCTAACACTCCCTACCCTGGGTTATCCTGGGTGGCTAACACTCCCTAACCTGGGTTATCCTGGGTGGCTAACACTCCCTACCCTGGGTTATCCTGGGTGGCTAACACTCCCTACCCTGGGTTATCCTGGGTGGCTAACACTCCCTACCCTGGGTTATCCTGGGTGGCTAACACTCCCTACCCTGGGTTATCCTGGGTGGTTAACACTCCCTACCCTGGGTTATCCTGGGTGGCTAACACTCCCTACCATGGGTTATGCTGGGTGGCTAACAGTCCCTACCCTGGGTTATCCTGGGTGGCTAACCCACCCTACCCTGGGTTATCCTGGGTGGCTAACCCACCCTACCCTGGGTTATCCTGGGTGGCTAACCCACCTTACCCTGGGCTATCCTGGGTGGCTAACACTCCCTACCCTGGGTTATCCTGGGTGGCTAACCCACCTTACCCTGGGCTATCCTCGGTGGCTAACACTCCCTACCCTGGGTTATCCTGGGTAGCTAACCCACCCTACCTTGGGTTATCCTGGGTGGCTAACCCACCTTACCCTGGGCTATCCTGGGTGGCTAACACTCCCTACCCTGGGTTATCCTGGGTGGCTAACCCACCTTACCCTGGGCTATCCTGGGTGGCTAACACTCCCTACCCTGGGTTATCCTGTGTGGCTAACACTCCCTACCCTGGGTTATCCTGGGTGGCTAACCCACCCTACCCTGGGTTATCCTGGGTGGCTAACCCTCCGGGATTAAAAATCCAAACAAAATCTTAACATACACGTAGATCTTGTCAGACACAGCAACATGGAGGGTTCAGACTGTCTATTGTTCTGGGTCAAGAAAAGGCACAAGGAAAGCAAAAAGCAATTAAGTCGTTGCTGGGCTGCTAAAAGCTCTCTATTGCTGTGAAAATCTCCAGAGAAAGAAGGCCCCAAACTCTCTCTAAATTGAAGACGATCGCAGACGATTGTCACATCTCCACCTGCTTGTAAAGATCGAATTGTTGGGCAAAGTCAATGGAGTTTGGAGCGTAGAGGAGAGAGAGGGTTTAGCAGGTTGTTGTGGCCAGAACTCCACGGGTAAGTACAGAGACACAGGCTTCCATCTCTTATTGGAGGAGGGGAACTCATTGGAGAGGACTTGATCCTCTACGCTCACTCCAAATGCATTTTGTCTTCCTCCGAATCCCTTCGCTTGTCTCTAATTTGTTTCAGTCGATTCTGCCCCAGTTTCTGTGTTTATTCCCGTAGTAGGATTGGTAATTGTACTTATGTGTACCTGAACCTAAATAAAGTTACTATTTACCTAGAAGTAAGTAGGTACCTGGATGTTAGTGGAAATAAGTTACTTTGACTTTTTGGGGTTACCCTTGGTAATTTACACGTATTTTACTATGTATGATAATTTGTAAGTGGATATGTGTGTACCTGTACCTAAAGCAACTTACTAATGCAATAAAAGTAACTATATCGACTTCCAATATAAAGGTCCAATAAGTATAGGCGAGAAATTGAAAATGATTGGGACTGATCTGGAATAAAAAGAGCAGAGGGATCGAGTCCGATAAGAAGTTTACTGTGGGGTCGGATTCCGATAGGCGGTAAATAAAGTGGGATTCAATCCTATTAGATGGAATCTGAAGGTTTTATGCATGAGTGGTGGAATTTCCCCATTATGTGAGGGGATGTTCCACCCTTATTGGTTGATTAAGGGGGGAAGAAGATGCTGTACTAACCACCGATAGAAGGAAAGACATAGAGAATGAAGAGGGAGAAAGCATAGGAGTGATAAAACTGTAAACAGAATAAAATAAGAATATTAATATATATATATATATATATATATATATATATATATATATATATATATATATATATATATATATATATATATATATAGTGTTGATGGAGGCGTGAGAGAGGAGTAAGACACACACATGTATGATCAAGGTTCTTGCCGTCAACTTGAGGATGCATATCGAGTGGGTTTGAAGTGGTGGGGTAAACAGCTGGAGGTGTGAGTGTGGAACAATAACGACCCACCTAACAGCTCACAACGACCTGTGTGTAAATCAATGAGTCGTTGGGGAGGGGAGACGGGTTGGGGAGAGGGGAAGGGGGGCTTAAAGTAGTCACCCCTTCCGATTATTTCCTAGACTTTCTGTTTGGGTTTGCGATTTCGTTTGGTATCTTTCTTGTCTGTGTTCTCTGAGATATTTGTGTTATAGTTTTTATTATTATTATTATTATTATCATTATTATTATTATTATTATTAATGCAGAATATATACACCGAGTGTATGTGATTTTGGGTAAGATGAGTACAAAATATATGTAATACAAGGAACCATAAAGGGATTGTACTTATCTTCTGATGCTGACTGCTGGGAACCACTCACAGCCTCCCCTGAGGTTTTTTCCTGAGGGTTCCCCCTGAGTGTTCCCCCTTCGTAACTCGCCGTCTTAAGACCCACCAGGACTGTGTGGAAGGTATGTACATAGGATTAGTACATGCCTAAAGATTACATAGGTCACTGTTTCATGTTTCATGCAAGGTCGTACCCGATTAATAACTCCGAAGTCGTTGACTTGACTGAAGAGGTGAGATGCTGGAAACCTCTCTTGGTCATCTCCTCGGAGTCACCTGATGACTGTTACCTTAGTTCGTAAGAATTCACGGCAGGAAGGATGTCTGGAGTTAGTGCGCACAGGAGAATTTATCTCCTCATATATTATTCCCGGAGATTGTCAGTGCACGACACGGGAAATGCACTTGAAACCGGCCACAATATGTAGGTGATACGGGTGCCATGTCTGGACACGGCCCAATTCCTCATATATTTCCCCGCCGAGAACTTACTACGATCATCTACCAGCCTCTGCCATCCTCCCTTCAGGAGATGTTCTGCTGACATATGGTCTATAGGCGTTGGGTGTCAGTAGTACCTACTGAGTTTTAGATGTGGTCTGGAGGGAATAATGCCCCTAATTATATTATCAAGTTTGAGATCAGTTATCTTGAATTTTTAATGGTCTGGGAAAACGGCAGTTCCCTCAGACACACGAGTGTACGAGTGAGCAGAGACTCGTAAGGGGAGAAGTGGTCTTGTGATGCTGCAGTAACATGTGTATCGGATCTTTGCACAATTTGCAATCTTGTTGAGTAATGGGCACGTAAAGTTGAGGTGTTGTTTGTCGTACATTCATGGTTCATCTCCAGATGTGGAGAAAAATTCTCTACACTGAGATGTGTATTTATTGCTATAATATACAAGTAACTCTCAGTGTATATACACTGGTGGCGAACAGGTGACCTGCAGCCTTAAATGTGTATTTATTGCTATAATATACAAGTAACTCTCAGTGTATATACACTGGTGGTGAACAGGTGACCTGCAGCCTTAATGACCCTCGTGTGGTAGATGGGTTTTAAACCCCGTTAACCAACCAGTGTGTGACAGAACCCAAGAAGAGCTACATTACACGAGACGGGTCCAGGAACCACAGCTCAACTCTTCCAAATAAAAGTTCGTAAGTACATGAGTGTATGAAACAAGAGAAGGAGGTGGAGGTGGAGATAGAGGTGGAGGTGGAGGTAGAGGTGGAGGAGGAGAGGGCCGCTGTCATCAAAGGCTGCCTTGTGAATGGACAGGAAGGACCGGTTCTTTTGATCTGGCACTACACTGACACAGACCTGGCCGCTTACAAAGGTGCCATGCTGACATACACAAGGCTGTCAACACCTCTCACTCCCTCTCTCTCTCTCTCTTTCACACTCTCCATCCCACTCTCCTCCACACTCTTTCCCTGCCTCCTGAACACTCGCACGCTCCTACTCTCTCTCTCTCTCTCTCTCTCTCTCTCTCTCTCTCTCTCTCTCTCTCTCTCTCTCTCTCTCTCTCTCTCTCTCTCATATCAAGGCAGATTCTTCATCCTCATTTAGCGAGTGACGCTGTGTATGCACATTTCGCACACAGGTGAAAGGAGTTGAGCAGGTGGACTGCACGTTCCTGAACTACAAGCCGGCGTTTGGCACCTTGCAACGCTACTGGATAGTCCCCAGGTTGGAGAGAAACGGGTTAGGTTAGGTTAGGCTAGGCTAGGCTAGGTAAGATATGTCAGGAAACGTATTTCCTGACACGGGTCTTAGTCTAATGATGACCCACAGCTGGAACTTTTGGTCATCTGACCGAGGCCTTCCACTGGCTTACCTCTCCACCCCCCTCTAAAAATTATGGTTATGATTACAACCAATAGGCTCCTTCAGGATGGTGGTGGCTTGATTACCAGTAAACAACACTGGTAATCAAACCAGGGATACCAGGATACCAAACCAGGGATACCAGGATACCAAACCAAGGATACCAATCAAGGGGATACCAGGATACCAAACCAGGGATACCAGGATACCAAACCAGGGATACCAGGATACCAAACCAGGGATACCAGGATATCAAACCAGGGATACCAATCAAGGGGATACCAGGATACCAAACCAGGGGTACAAGGATACCAAACCAGGGATACCAGGATACCAAACCAGGGATACCAGGATACCAAACCAGGGATACCAGGATATCAAACCAAGGATACCAATCAAGGGGATACCAGGATACCAAACCAGGGATACCAGGATACCAAACCAGGGATACCAGGATACCAAACCAGGGATACCAGGATACCAAACCAGGGATACCAGGATACCAAACCAGGGATACCAGGATATCAAACCAAGGATACCAATCAAGGGGATACCAGGATACCAAACCAGGGGTACAAGGATACCAAACCAGGGATACCAGGATACCAAACCAGGGATACCAGGATATCAAACCAAGGATACCAATCAAGGGGATACCAGGATACCAAACCAGGGGTACAAGGATACCAAACCAGGGATACCAGGATACCAAACCAGGGATACCAGGATACCAAACCAGGGATACCAGGATATCAAACCAAGGATACCAATCAAGGGGATACCAGGATACCAAACCAGGGATACCAGGATACCAAACCAGGGATACCAGGATACCAAACCAGGGATACCAGGATATCAAACCAGGGATACCAGGATACCAAACCAGGGATACCAGGATATCAAACCAAGGATACCAATCAAGGGGATACCAGGATACCAAACCAGGGATACCAGGATACCAAACCAGGGATACCAGGATACCAAACCAGGGATACCAGGATACCAAACCAGGGATACCAGGATACCAAACCAGGGATACCAGGATATCAAACCAAGGATACCAATCAAGGGGATACCAGGATACCAAACCAGGGATACCAGGATACCAAACCAGGGATACCAGGATACCAAACCAGGGATACCAGGATACCAAACCAGGGATACCAGGATACCAAACCAGGGATACCAGGATACCAAACCCTATTGGTATCCCATAGCTGTTTTCACTGTGAGAATCAGTATACCCGGAGGGTATTCCGGGGGTCAACGCCCCCTTGGCCCAGTCCTTGACCAGGCCTCCCGGTGGATCAGAGCCTGATCAACTAGGCTGTAAGGTTGGTTAATGGTGTTAAAAGCCTATATACACGAGGGTCATTAAGTGTATATTCATTGAGACATACATTTCTCAGTGTATATTCATTTAGAGACATACACTTCTCAGTGTATATACATTTAGAGACATACACTTCTCAGTGTATATTCATTTAGAGACATACACTTCTCAGTGTATATACATTTAGAGACATACATTTCTCAGTGTATATTCATTTAGAGACATACACTTCTCAGTGTATATACATTTAGAGACATACACTTCTCAGTGTATATTCATTTAGAGACATACACTTCTCAGTGTATATTCATTTAGAGACATACACTTCTCAGTGTATATACATTTAGACATACATTTCTCAGTGTATATACATTTAGACATACATTTCTCAGTGTATATACATTTAGACATACACTTCTCAGTGTATATACATTTATACATACATTTCTCAGTGTATATACATTTAGACATACATTTCTCAGTGTATATACATTTAGACATACATTTCTCAGTGTATATACATTTAGACATACACTTCTCAGTGTATATACATTTATACATACATTTCTCAGTGTATATACATTTATACATACATTTCTCAGTGTATATACATTTAGACATACATTTCTCAGTGTATATACATTTAGACATACATTTCTCAGTGTATATACATTTAGAGACATACACTTCTCAGTGTATATACATTGAGACATACACTTCTCAGTGTATATACATTTAGAGACATACATTTCTCAGTGTATATACAATTAGAGTCATACACTTCTCAGTGTATATACATTGAGACATACACTTCTCAGTGTATATACATTTAGAGACATACACTTCTCAGTGTATATACATTTAGAGACATACACTTCTCAGTGTATATACATTGAGACATACACTTCTCAGTGTATATACATTTAGAGATATACACTTCTCAGTGTATATACATTTAGAGACATACACTTCTCAGTGTATATACATTTAGAGATATACACTTCTCAGTGTATATACATTTAGAGACATACACTTCTCAGTGTATATACATTGAGACATACACTTCTCAGTGTATATACATTTAGAGACATACACTTCTCAGTGTATATACATTTAGAGACATACACTTCTCAGTGTATATACATTGAGACATACACTTCTCAGTGTATATACATTTAGAGATATACACTTCTCAGTGTATATACATTTAGAGACATACACTTCTCAGTGTATATACATTTAGAGATATACACTTCTCAGTGTATATACATTTAGAGACATACACTTCTCAGTGTATATTCATTTAGAGACATACACTTCTCAGTGTATATACATTTAGAGACATACACTTCTCAGTGTATATTCATTTAGAGACATACACTTCTCAGTGTATATACATTTAGAGACATACACTTCTCAGTGTATATTCATTTAGAGACATACACTTCTCAGTGTATATACATTTAGAGACATACACTTCTCAGTGTATATTCATTTAGAGACATACACTTCTCAGTGTATATACATTTAGAGACATACACTTCTCAGTGTATATACATTTAGAGACATACACTTCTCAGTGTATATTCATTTAGAGACATACACTTCTCAGTGTATATACATAGAGACATACACTTCTCAGTGTATATTCATTTAGAGACATACACTTCTCAGTGTATATATGGTGTAAGACCACACGTGTTTAGGTATCAGCTGATAATAGAGATAATCGGGGGAAACACTGAGATATAATTATACAAACATCATACAGTCCACTTGAGTGGATCTTCAGGTGGGCTACCTTGATGTTGCTTACGAGCTCTTGATCCAGGGAATTAGGAGCCACCTTCCCCTTCCTCGTATTAAACCTGGTTACATAGGTCCTGTATGAGCCCTACAGATTCACTGGTTACTAATTATTACAACAATATATATATATATATATATATATATATATATATATATATATATATATATATATATATATATATATATATATATATATATATATATATATATATATGTCGTGCCGAATATGTAAAACTGGTCAATTAGCAAGAGCTCATTTAAAATTAAGTCCTTTCTAAAATTTTCTCTTGTACATTTAAAGATATATTTTTTTCATTAATGTTAATGTAAAAATTTAAAATTTTGCACCAAAAGAATCTTAGAAAACTTACCTAACCTTATTATAACACGAACAATTTATTTTAGCCTAACCCAACTAAATATATTTTAAATACGTTTACAATAATTTAATACTAAACAAACACAGTGAAATATATTTT
>NC_091298.1:65959342-65989342 GCF_038502225.1 Cherax quadricarinatus
TCCTACCGGCTTAAGCCAATGCCCCAACCTAGTCAGGTCAGGTCACATTCACTTAAGGAAGGAACATGACATCAGATCTAGTAGCACAAGCTAGTCAGGTCCGATTCACACCCACTCACGTATTTATCTAACCTATTTTTAAAACTACACAACGTTTTAGCAACAGTGGTGACGTGTACTTAGCTCTGTGAAGACCTGTTTGCGCTCTCTCTACGAATTGAAGCAAGATGCCCTCCATCGAGCAACTTTACCAACAGCTTAAGGAAGAATTGAGGATTGGGAAGATGGAGATTCGGCGAATGACCGAGGAAAACAAGAAGATTCGTAGTAGTCCTCCTGTTTTGAGTCCTCAGGTCAAGAAGGGAAACTGGTCAGTGGCTGGACAGCAGGGAATGAAGTTGACGATCAAGAAGACAAATGGAAAGGTAGAAACGATGAAGAAGAAAGAGACTGCCGTGGAAACTGTTGTGGAAACATCTAATACATTCTCAGCGCTACCCGACGAATGTGAGTCGACTACTGGGAACATCACGACGAACGACACCAAGGAAGGTAAGAATATTGTTGTTGTTGGGGATAGCCAAGTTAGGTATATGGATAGGGCGTTCTGCTTGAAGGACAGGAGTAGGAGACAGAGAGTTTGCTTTCCTGGGGCTGGGATGGAGGATATTGTTAGCCGTCTGGATGACATCATGAGAGGTAATGGGAGCAATCCTATTATCTGTCTCAGTGCTGCAGGCAACGATGTTGGCAGACGTAGGAGTGAGGACCTGATTAGCAGGTATAGGTCAGCAATAGAAATAATTAGAAGTAAGGGTGGAAACCCTCTCATATGTGGTATTTTGCCAAGGAGGGGAGTTTAAAATGAATGGTTGTCCAGGGCAATTGGTGTCAATTGCTGGCTGGACAAATACTGTAAGGAAAATGCGGTAACATTCATTGACAACTGGGACCTCTTCTATGGCAGAAATAACATGTATGCTAGGGATGGGGTTCACTTATCTAGGTGTGGGGTGGGAGCACTGGCAACTGCAGTGGAGGGAGCAGTTAGGACTTTAAACTAGGAATAGTTAGTGGTATGGGTTTTGGCAGGAAAACAGTGAAGTCCCAGTGTAGTAATATTACGAGTTCTAGGGGAACTAGTAATAATAAGAACGAGATAGATATTGAAAAGCCAGGGACCTTGGGTGATAAGGACAGTAATAGGTTTAGTAGAAAAATAGAAATGAGCAGGAAGGGTAAAGAGAAAGGAGAGTCTTTCAATGTTTATTATGCTAATTGCCATAGTGCTAGGAATAAGATGGACGAGTTGAGATTAGTTGCTAGTGTAGGTAACATTGATGTATTTGCCTTAACTGAGACGTGGTTTAATTCAAAAAGTCGGGACATGCCTGCGGAATGTCATATTCAGGGTTTTAAATTGTTCCAAGAAGATAGAAGTATTGGGAGGGGGGGTGGGGTGGCATTGTATGTCTGAGATCACTTGAACTGTTGCATAAAAACGGGTATTAAGTCTGAAGTAACACATACAGAGTCTGTTTGGATAGAATTTTCAGAGGGGCATGAAAAACTGATTTTAGGAGTGATATACCGTCCCCCAAACTTAGATAGGGACCAAGGGAAACTACTCTGGGAGGAAATTGTTAAGGCCACAAGGCACGATAATGTAGTAATTCTAGGAGACTTTAACTTTAGTCATGTTGATTGGAATTTCTTGACTGGGAATTTAGAATCATACGACTTCTTAGAAGTATTTTTTTTTGAAGCAGTTTGTGACAGAACCTACAAGGGGAAATAACCTGCTTGACTTAGTTATGGCAAACAATGAATTCCTTGTTAATAATTTAGAAATTTCAGAGGAACTGGGTGCTAGCGACCACAAATCAATTACATTTAGCATTGAATGGAAGTACGATAGTAGCGATAACTCGGTAACAGTCCCAGATTTTCGCTTAGCAGATTATGATGGGCTTAGAGAACACTTATCATCTGTTGACTGGGGTAACGAAGAGAGCTATCAATATGACAGTTTTCTGAACACTATACATGCTGCTCAAAGAGCGTTTATCCCATATAAAGAAATTAGATCAAATAGAAATGACCCAAAATGGATGAATAATAGGCTCAAATATCTACTAGGGCATAAGAAAGGAATTTACAGGTGTATCAAAAGAGGTGAGGGTCATCTTATGAATCAGTATATTGACATTAAGAGGGACATTAAAAAGGGGATAAGAAAAGCTAAAAGGGACTATGAAATTAAAGTTGCTAGGGATTCTAAAACTAACCCAAAAAGTTTTTTCCAGGTCTATAGAACAAAAGTTAGAGATAAGATAGGTCCCCTTAAAAATAACTATGGGCACCTTACTGACAAAGAGAATGAAATGTGCTTGATTTTAAATAATTATTTTCTCTCAGTTTTTACACAGGAAGACACTAATAATATTCCAGTAATTAATTTTTACAGTGGGCTAGAAGAAGATACATTAAGTAACATCACAGTCACTAGTGAGATGGTTGTGAAGCAGATAGACAGACTGAAGCAAAATAAGTCGCCGGGTCCTGATGAGGTTTTTTCAAGGGTTCTTAAGGAATGCAAAATGGAACTCTGTGAACCATTAACTAATATTTTTAATTTATCTCTTCAAACAGGTGTAGTGTCTGATATGTGGAAGATGGCTAATGTAACTCCTATTTTTAAAACAGGGGACAAGTCGTTACCGTCAAATTACCGCCCAATAAGCCTGACCTCAATTGTAGGCAAATTACTAGAGTCAATTATAGCTGAGATTATAAGAAGCCATCTCGATAAGCATAGCTTGATTAATGATACTCAGCATGGATTCACAAGAGGCCGGTCTTGTCTAACTAATTTATTAACTTTCTTCAGTAAAGCTTTTGAGGCTGTTGACCACAATAAAGAATTTGATATTATTTACTTAGATTTTAGTAAGGCTTTTGATAGAGTTCCGCACCATAGACTCTTAAAGAAAGTGGCAGCTCATGGCATTGGGGGAAAAGTGCTCTCGTGGATCGAGTCATGGCTCACTGACAGGAAGCAGAGAGTGTCCATAAATGGGGTTAAATCCGAGTGGGGATCTGTAACAAGTGGCGTTCCACAGGGATCAGTCTTGGGCCCATTGTTGTTTATAATATATATCAATGATCTTGATGAGGGAATTACTAGTGATATGAGCAAATTCGCCAATGACACAAAGATAGGTAGGATAATTGATTCAAACGTAGATGTTATGGAACTTCAGGAGGATTTAAACAAACTCTATTCTTGGTCAGAAAAGTGGCAGATGCAGTTCAATGTAGATAAATGCAAGGTTCTGAAGATTGGGAGTGCCCATAACCCTAGTACTTATAAGTTAAATGATGTAGAACATAGCCATACAGATTGCGAAAAGGACTTGGGGGTTATGGTGAGCAGCAACCTTAAACCAAGACAGCAATGCCTAAGCGTACGTAATAAGGCAAATAGATTACTGGGATTTATATCAAGAAGTGTAAGCAAAAGAAGTCCAGAGGTCATACTGCAGCTTTATACATCATTAGTAAGGCCTCACCTAGATTATGCAGCTCAGTTCTGGTCTCCGTATTACAAAATGGACATAAATTCGTTAGAAAACATTCAGCGTAGGATGACTAAATTAATACATAGCATTAGAAATCTTCCTTATGAAGAAAGATTGAAGACTCATAAGTTACATTCACTTGTTAGACGAAGAATGAGGGGAGACCTGATCGAAGTGTATAAGTGGAAGATAGGTATTAATAAAGGGGATATTAATAAGGTCTTGAGGATGTCTCTCCAAGAGAGAACCCGCAGTAATGGATTTAAATTAGATAAGTTTAGATTTAGAAAGGACATAGGAAAGTATTGGTTTGGAAATAGGGTAGTTGATGAGTGGAACAGTCTACCTAGTTGGGTTATTGAGGCTGGGACTTTGGGTAGTTTCAAATCTAGGTTGGATAAGTACATGAGTGGGAGGGGTTGGATTTGAGTGGGACTTTCACATCAGAGCTTATTTCTTGGGTGGCATTGAAAATTGGGCAAATGTTTTGTTAGTGGGATGAATTGTAAAGGACCTGCCTAGTATGGGCCAGCAGGCCTCCTGCAGTGTTCCTCCTTTCTTATGTTCTTATGTTCTTATGTTCTTATGTTCTATAACTGTACTCGGGAGTTTGTTCCACTAATCCACAACTCTATTACCAAACCAGTGCTTTCCTATATCCTTCCTGAATCTGAATTTTTCCAACTTAAAACCATTGCTGCGAGTCCTGTCTTGGCTAGATATTTTCAGTATGTTATTTACATCCCCTTTATTTATTCCTGTTTTCCATTTGTACACGTCAATCATATCCCTCTAATTCTACGCCTTTCAAGAGAGTGAAGATTCAGGGTCCTCAGTCTATCCTCATAGGGAAGATTTCTGATACATGGGATCAACTTTGTCATCCTCCTTTGTACATATTCCAGAGCATTTATATCCATTCTGTAATACGGTGATCAGAACTGTGCAGCATAATCTAAATGAGGCCTAACCATTCATCTACAAGGATGTATAGAGTTGAAGAACAACCTGAGGACTCCTATTATTTATACTTCTTGATATGAAGCCAAGAATTATGTTAGCTTTATTGCGAACACTTATGCACTGTTGTCTTGGTTTCAGATTAGAAGAGTGAAGATCAGGAGTGTGAGATAATCAGTCCCTCGACTCCAGGCTGAGGGACTGATTACTTAAGACTCCTTCTGATCTTCACCATTCTTCTCTGAATAGGACTGATGAAGCCACTGTTTCTTCGTTACACCCTGGTGTTGCACATGTGGCTGATTTATCAACTTGTCGGTTCTCTGGACCATTTATCTGCATACCAGCAGTAGTTACATTAACCTACATACCAGGTGAGTACACACGCACACACACACACACACACACACACACACACACACACACACACACACACACACACACACACACACAATAATAACCCAGCACCTGCCCAACCATCTTTATCGTGGTGCCCCCTCCAGCGCCGCCCTCCCCCCGTTTTCTTTACTCCTTTTTTTAAGTTATCCCTGGTTGAGTTTCCTTTGATGTCGCCGCCTCTCCCTCGCATAAACAATAGACTAACGGGCTTTTATATGCGATTTCCCTTTCATTCTTGCCGTCCCCCTGCCCTCCCCGGGTCCTACCATGCACTGGCTGCCCACCATTCACTCACACTGCCTATTAAGTCAGTAATTTCATAGTAGCATTTAGCGCATGGTTTTAATAACAGAGATGGTTGTTGATCCTTGTTCTATCTTGCTAAACTTCCTCCCTCCCTCCCTACCTTCCTTCCTCCCTCCCTACCTTCCTTCCTCCCTACCTTCCTCCCTCCCTACCTTCCTTCCTTCCTCCCTACCTTCCTTCCTCCCTCCCTACCTTCCTTCCTTCCTCCTCCCTACCTTCCTTCCTCCCTCCTACCTTCCTTCCTCCTCCCTACCTTCCTTCCTTCCTCCTCCCTACCTTCCTTCCTCCTCCCTACCTTCCTTCCTCCTACCTTCCTTCCTCCCTCCCTCCCTACCTTCCTTCCTCCCTCCCTTCCTTCCTTCCTCCCTCCTCCCTACCTTCCTTCCTCCCTCCCTACCTTCCTTCCTCCCCCTCCTCCTACCTTCCTTCCTCCTACCTTCCTTCCTCCCTCCTCCTACCTTCCTTCCTTCCTCCCTACCTTCCTTCCTCCCTCACTCCCTACCTTCCTTCCTCCTCCCTACCTTCCTTCCTCCCTCCTCCCTACCTTCCTTCCTCCCTCCCTACCTTTCTCCCTCCCTACCTTCCTTCCTCCTCCCTACCTTCCTTCCTTCCACCTTCCTTCCTTCCTCCTCCTACCTTCCTTCCTCCTCCTCCTACCTTCCTACCTCCCTACCTTCCTTCCTTCCTTCCTCCACCTTCCTTCCTCCTCCTCTCACCTTCCTTCCTCCTCTCACCTTCCTTCCTCCTCCTCCCTACCTTCTTCCTTCCTCCCCTCCCTACCTTCCTTCCTCCCTCCCTCCCTACCTTCCTTCCTTCCCTCCCTACCTTCCCTTCCTACCTTCCTACCTCCCTCCCTACCTTCCTTCCTTCCTACCTTCCTTCCTCCCTCACTACCTTCCTTCCTCCTCCCTACCTTCCCTCCCTCCTACCTTCCTTCCTTCCTCCTCCCTACCTTCCTTCCTCCCTCCTACCTTCCTCCCCTCCCTCCCTTCCTTCCTTCCTCCCTACCTTCCTTCCTCCCTCCCTACCTTCCTTCCTCCCTCCCTACCTTCCTCCCTCCCTACCTTCCTTCCTCCCTCCCTACCTTCCTTCCTTCCTCCCTCCCTACCAAACTTCCTCCCTCCCTACCTTCCTTCCTCCCTACCTACCTTCCTTCCTCCCTACCTTCCTTCCTCCCTACCTACCTTCCTTCCTCCCTCCCTACCTTCCTTCCTCCCTCCCTACCTTCCTTCCTCCCTACCTACCTTCCTTCCTCCCTCCCTACCTTCCTTCCTCCCTACCTACCTTCCTTCCTCCCTACCTACCTCCTCCCTCCTCCTACCTTCCTTCCTCCTACCTACCTTCCTTCCTCCCTCCCTACCTTCCTTCCTCCTCCTACCTTCCTCCCTCCTCCCTACCTTCCTTCCTCCTCCTACCTTCCTTCCTCCCTCCCTACCTTCCTTCCTCCCTCCTACCTTCCTCCTCCCTCCCTACCTTCCTTCCTCCCTCCCTACCTTCCTTCCTCCTCCTACCTTCCTCCCTCCTCCTACCATTCCTTCCTCCCTACCTTCCTTCCATTCCTCCCTCCTCAGCCAAACTTCCTCCTCCTACCTTCCTTCCTCCCTACCTACCTTCCTTCCTCCCTACCTTCCTTCCTCCTACCTACCTTCCTTCCTCCCTATTCCTTCCTTCCTCCCTCCCTCCCTACCTTCCTTCCTCCCTACCTACCTTCCTTCCTTCCTCCCTACCTTCCTTCCTTCCTCCCTACCTTCCTTCCTCCCTCCCTACCTTCCTCCCTCCCTACCTTCCTCCCTCCCTACCTTCCTTCCTCCCTCCTACCTTCCTTCCTCCTCCCTACCTTCCTTCCTCCTACCTTCCTTCCTCCTACCTTCCTTCCTCCCTACCTTCCTTCCTCCCTCCTACCTTCCTTCCTCCTCCTACCTTCCTTCCTCCTCCTACCTTCCTTCCTCCTCCCTACCTTCCTTCCTCCTCCCTCACCTTCCTTCCTCCTACCTACCTTCCTTCCTCCTCCCTACCTTCCTTCCTCCCTCCTACCTTCCTCCTCCTACCTTCCTTCCTCCCTCCCTACCTTCCTTCCTCCCTCTACCTTCCTTCCTCCTACCTTCCTTCCTCCCTCCTACCTTCCTTCCTCCTACCTTCCTTCCTCCTCCCTACCTTCCTTCCTCCTCCCTACCTTTTCCTTCCTCCCTCCCTACCTTCCTTCCTCCTCCCTATTCCTTCCTCCCTCCCTTCCTTCCTTCCTCCCTACCTACCTTCCTTCCTCCCTACCTACCTTCCTTCCTCCTCCTACCTTCCTTCCTCCCTACCTACCTTCCTTCCTCCCTCCCTACCTTCCTTCCTCCCTACCTTCCTTCCTCCTCCTACCTTCCTTCCTCCTCCTACCTTACCTTCCTCCTACCTTCCTTCCTCCCTCCTACCTTCCTTCCTCCCTCCTACCTTCCTTCCTCCTCCTACCTTCTTCCTTCCTCCCTACCTTCCTTCCTCCTCCCTCACCTTCCTTCCTCCCTCCCTACCTTCCTTCCTCCCTCCCTACCTTCCTTCCTCCCTCCCTACCTTCCTTCCTCCCTCCCTACCTTCCTTCCTCCCTCCCTACCAAACTTCCTCCCTCCCTACCTTCCTCCCTACCTTCCTTCCTCCCTCCCTACCTTCCTTCCTCCCTCCCTACCTTCCTTCCTTCCTCCCTACCTTCCTTCCTCCCTCCCTACCTTCCTTCCTTCCTCCCTACCTTCCTTCCTCCTCCTACCTTCCTCCTCCTACCTTCCCTCCTCCTACCTTCCTTCCTCCTCCCTACCTTCCTTCCTCTCCTACCTTCCTTCCTACCTTCCTTCCTCCCTCCCTCCCTCCCTCCTCCCTCCTCCCCCTCCCCCTTCCCCCTCCTCCCCTCCCTCCCTCCCTCTCTCCCTACCCTTCCTCCCTCCATTTCTTCCTCCTTACCTTCCTGCCTCCCCACCTACCTACCTACCTACCTGCTTCCCTTACTATACACTGTGCTTGAAAGAATAGTTAGAGGGAACATGAGGGGCCAGATAATCGCTGTCGTAAGTTTGTGAGAAAGGGAGGGAGAGAAAAGGAAGGGAGAGGGAAGGAAGGGTAGTGGAGGGGAAATGCTAGCAGGGAGATAAAGTGAAGGAGGAAAAGAGGGGGGAGGGAGAGAAGAAAACGAGGGAGGAAAGGGAGGGTATCCTCGTTCTGATGACATCCTCCGCTTAATCCAACCTACGCTCCCTTTAATTTAAGATCCTGTAATGTACCTCAGCCTCCCTCCCTTCCTCCCTACCCCCCCTCCCTCCCTCCCTCCCTCCCTTCCTCCCTGCCTCTCCCTCCCTCCCTCCCTTCCTCCCTGCCTCCCCCTCCCTTCTTTCCTCCCTTCCTCCCTGCCTCCCTTCCTCCCTCCCTTCCTCCCTCCCTTCCTCCCTCCCTCCCCCTCCCATTCTCTCTCCCTCCCTTCCTCCCTACATATCTACCTACCCACCTTCCTACCTACCTACCTATTACCTACCTACCCACCTTCCTACCTACCTACCTACCTATTACCTACCTACCTACCTTCCTACCTATTACCTACCTACATACCCACGTACCTACCTATTACTTACCTACCCACCTTCCTACCTACCTACCTATTACCTACCTACCTACCTACCTACCTAGGTACCTACCCACCTACCTACCTAGCTACCTACCCACCTATTACCTACCTACCTGCCCACCTCCCCCCCCAGGAGGGAGGGAGGGCCTTGTGATCAAGGTTATCATTACAGGCCGCCAGCAGCCGCCGCAGCCGCCGCAGCCGCCGCAGCCGCCGCAGCCGCCGCCGCCGCCGCCGCCGCATTGTTTACGGTCTACCAACATTCTTCATCTGAAAGATGACTTGAGGGAGAGATCCTCTTGATCAGTCTTCTTTATTAGTCTTCTTTATTGGTCTTCTTTACCGGTCTTCTTTATTTGTCTTCTTTACCAGTCTTCTTTATTAGTCTTGTTTACCAGTCTTTATTGGTCTTCTTTACCGGTCTTCTTTATTTGTCTTCTTTACCAGTCTTCTTTATTAGTCTTGTTTACCAGTCTTTATTGGTCTTCTTTACCGGTCTTCTTTATTTGTCTTCTTTACCAGTCTTCTTTATTAGTCTTGTTTACCAGTCTTTATTGGTCTTCTTTACCAGTCTTCTTTATTGGTCTTCTTTACCAGTCTTCTTTATTGGTCTTCTTTACCAGTCTTTTTTACCAGTCTTCTTGATCTGTCATCTTGTCTTCTTTATTTCAATTTCATTTTATTACATTTCCTTTCGTTTTTCTTTCTTCTTGTTTCTCTTGTTGTTGTTGTTGTTGTTGTTGTTGTTTTGTTGTTGTTGTTGTTGTTGTTGTTGTTGTTGTTGTTGTTGTTGTTGTTGTTGTTGTTGTTGTTTTGTTGTTGTTGTTTTGTTGTTGTTGTTGTTGTTGTTGTTGTTGTTGTTTTGTTGTTGTTGTTGTTGTTTTGTTGTTGTTGTTGTTGTTGTTGTTGTTGTTGTTGTTGTTGTTTTGTTGTTGTTGTTGTTGTTGTTGTTGTTGTTGTTGTTGTTTTGTTGTTGTTGTTGTTGTTATTCTTCTTCTTCTTCTTCTTCTTCTTCTTCTTCTTCTTCTTCTTCTTCTTCTTCTTCTTCTTCTTCTTCTTCTGCTTCTTCTGCTTCTTCTTCTTCTTCTTCTTCTTCTTCTTCTTCTTCTTCTTCTTCTTCTTCTTCTTCTTCTTCTTCTTCTTCTTCTTCTTCTTCTTCTTCTTCTTCTTCTTCTTCTTCTTCTTCTTCTTCTTCTTCTTCTTCTTCTTCTTCTTCTTCTTCTTCTTCTTCTTCTTCTGCTTCTTTATGTATTTTCGTGTTCGTATATTCGTTTATATTCTTCTCTTTCTCTTTCATTTTTATGCTTCTTTGTCTTCTTGGTATTCCTCTTCTTCCTGATTCATCCTCCCTCCTCTCTTACTTCCTCTTGCTTCTTGCTTCTTCCTCTTGCTTCTTCCTCTTGCTTCTTGCTTCTTCCTCTTGCTTCTTGCTCTTGCTTCTTGCTTCTTCCTCTTCCTTCTTGCTTCTTCCTCTTGCTTCTTGCTTCTTCCTCTTGCTTCTTGCTTCTTCCTCTTCTTGCTTCTTCCTCTTGCTTCTTGCTTCTTCCTCTTGCTTCTTCCTCTTGCTTCTTGCTTCTTCCTCTTGCTTCTTGCTTCTTGCTTCTTCCTCTTGCTTCTTGCTTCTTCCTCTTGCTTCTTGCTTCTTCCTCTTGCTTCTTGTTTAAGTAAGAGTAGTGTTGGTTGGTGGGGTAAGATCGATGTGTGTTGTCTACCGTCTCGCTCCTCTGGTAATTAAGGATAATTACCCTACCTGGTTAATTGGTCCAGATCGTTAGCACTATTGCTTGTATATCAGGATGCCCCAACCCGCGTGGGGCGAGGGGGGAGAGTGGTAATCTCTCCCCTCTCTCTCCGGAGGGGGGTAAGAGGGGTGGGGATGTCAAAGGGAGGGGTGTATACTCTCCCTTTGAGGGGTTAACCTTTAAGGGGGATGTCAAAGGGAGGGGTGTATACTCTCCCTCGGCGTTGTATTGCGTGTATTTCTAGCGGTCAGCTGTTTAACCCAGTCAGCTGTTTCAACCAGTCAGCTGTCTCTACCAATCAGCTGTTTCATCCAGTCAGCTGTTTCAACCAGTCATCTGTCTCTACCAGTCAGCTGTTTCAACCAGTCAGCTGTCTCTACCAGTCAGCTGTTTCAACCAGTCAGCTGTCTCTACCAATCAGCTGTTTCATCCAGTCAGCTGTTTCAACCAGTCATCTGTCTCTACCAGTCAGCTGTTTCAACCAGTCATCTGTCTCTACCAGTCAGCTGTTTCAACCAGTCAGCTGTCTCTACCAATCAGCTGTTTCATCCAGTCAGCTGTTTCAACCAGTCATCTGTCTCTACCAGTCAGCTGTTTCAACCAGTCATCTGTCTCTACCAGTCAGCTGTTTCAACCAGTCATCTGTCTCTACCAATCAGCTGTTTCAACCAGTCATCTGTCTCTACCAATCAGCTGTTTCATCCAGTCAGCTGTTTCAACCAGTCAGCTGTCTCTACCAATCAGCTGTTTCATCCAGTCAGCTGTTTCAACCAGTCATCTGTCTCTACCAATCAGCTGTTTCAATCAGTCAGCTGTATCTACCAATCAGCTGTTTCATCCAGTCAGCTGTCTCTACCAGTCAGCTGTCTCTACCAATCAGCTGTTTCATCCAGTCAGCTGTTTCAACCAGTCATCTGTCTCTACCAATCAGCTGTTTCAATCAGTCAGCTGTCTCTACCAATCAGCTGTTTCATCCAGTCAGCTGTTTCAACCAGTCAGCTGTCTCTACCAATCAGCTGTTTCAACCAGTCAGCTGTCTCTACCAATCAGCTGTTTCATCCAGTCAGCTGTTTCAACCAGTCATCTGTCTCTACCAATCAGCTGTTTCAATCAGTCAGCTGTCTCTACCAATCAGCTGTTTCATCCAGTCAGCTGTTTCAACCAGTCAGCTGTCTCTACCAATCAGCTGTTTCATCCAGTCAGCTGTTTCAACCAGTCAGCTGTCTCTACCAATCAGCTGTTTCAACCAGTCAGCTGTCTCTACCAATCAGCTGTTTCATCCAGTCAGCTGTTTCAACCAGTCAGCTGTCTCTACCAATCAGCTGTTTCAACCAGTCAGCTGTCTCTACCAATCAGCTGTTTCATCCAGTCAGCTGTTTCAACCAGTCAGCTGTCTCTACCAATCAGCTGTTTCATCCAGTCAGCTGTTTCAACCAGTCAGCTGTCTCTACCAATCAGCTGTTGAAACCAGTCAGCTGTCTCTACCAATCAGCTGTTTCAACCAGTCAGCTGTCTCTACCAATCAGCTGTTTCATCCAGTCAGCTGTTTCAACCAGTCAGCTGTCTCTACCAATCAGCTGTTTCATCCAGTCAGCTGTTTCAACCAGTCAGCTGTCTCTACCAATCAGCTGTTTCATCCAGTCAGCTGTTTCAACCAGTCAGCTGTCTCTACCAATCAGCTGTTTCAACCAGTCAGCTGTCTCTACCAATCAGCTGTTTCATCCAGTCAGCTGTTTCAACCAGTCAGCTGTCTCTACCAATCAGCTGTTTCATCCAGTCAGCTGTTTCAACCAGTCAGCTGTCTCTACCAATCAGCTGTTGAAACCAGTCAGCTGTCTCTACCAATCAGCTGTTTCAACCAGTCAGCTGTCTCTACCAATCAGCTGTTTCATCCAGTCAGCTGTTTCAACCAGTCAGCTGTCTCTACCAATCAGCTGTTTCATCCAGTCAGCTGTTTCAACCAGTCAGCTGTCTCTACCAATCAGCTGTTGAAACCAGTCAGCTGTCTCTACCAATCAGCTGTTTCATCCAGTCAGCTGTCTCTACCAATCAGCTGTTTCAATCAGTCAGCTGTCTCTACCAATCAGCTGTTTCAACCAGTCATCTGTCTCTACCAATCAGCTGTTTCAATCAGTCAGGTGTTTCAACCAGTCAGGTGTTTCAACCAGTCAGGTGTTTCAACCAGTCAGGTGTTTCAATCAGTCAGCTGTCTCTACCAATCAGCTGTTTCAACCAGTCAGGTGTTTCAACCAGTCAGGTGTTTCAACCAGTCAGGTGTTTCAACCAGTCAGGTGTTTCAACCAGTCAGGTGTTTCAACCAGTCAGGTGTTTCAACCAGTCAGGTGTTTCAACCAGTCAGGTGTTTCAACCAGTCAGGTGTTTCAACCAGTCAGGCGTTTCAACCAGTCAGGTGTTTCAACCAGTCAGGTGTTTCAACCAGTCTGGTGTTTCAACCAGTCAGGTGTTTCAACCAGTCAGCTGTCTCTACCAATCAGCTGTTTCATCCAGTCAGGTGTTTCAACCAGTCAGGTGTTTCAACCAGTCAGCTGTTTCAACCAGTCAGGTGTTTCAACCAGTCAGGTGTTTCAACCAATCAGCTGTTTCAACCAGTCAGGTGTTTCAACCAGTCAGGTGTTTCAACCAATCAGCTGTTTCAACCAGTCAGGTGTTTCAACCAGTCAGGTGTTTCAACCAGTCAGGTGTTTCAACCAGTCAGGTGTTTCAACCAGTCAGGTGTTTCAACCAGTCAGGTGTTTCAACCAGTCAGGTGTTTCAACCAGTCAGGTGTTTCAACCAGTCAGCTGTTTCAACCAGTCAGGTGTTTCAACCAGTCAGGTGTTTCAACCAGTCAGGTGTTTCAACCAGTCAGCTGTTTCAACCAGTCAGGTGTTTCAACCAGTCAGGTGTTTCAACCAGTCAGCTGTTTCAACCAGTCAGCTGTTTCAACCAGTCAGGTGTTTCAACCAGTCAGGTGTTTCAACCAGTCAGGTGTTTCAACCAGTCAGGTGTTTCAACCAGTCAGGTGTTTCAACCAGTCAGCTGTTTCAACCAGTCAGGTGTTTCAACCAGTCAGGTGTTTCAACCAGTCAGGTGTTTCAACCAGTCAGGTGTTTCAACCAGTCAGGTGTTTCAACCAGTCAGGTGTTTCAACCAGTCAGGTGTTTCAACCAGTCAGGTGTTTCAACCAGTCAGGTGTTTCAACCAGTCAGGTGTTTCAACCAGTCAGGTGTTTCAACCAGTCAGGTGTTTCAACCAGTCAGGTGTTTCAACCAGTCAGGTGTTTCAACCAGTCAGGTGTTTCAACCAGTCAGCTGTTTCAACCAGTCAGCTGTTTCAACAGTTATTTAATATGCTATGATGTATAAATTGTAATTATAATAATTACGATTATATTAATTATTAAAATAATTAAGTTTTTTGTATCACCTTTATAAGCGATTGTTCATTGTTCTTACAAATTGTTCATTGTGATGATAGTTCACAATAATAATAATAATAATAATTATTATTATTATTATTATTATTATTATTATTATTATTATTATTATTATTTCTATTATTATTACTATTATTATAATAACTCAATACACACACACAGGGAGTGACCTAGCAGCGACCAGTGAAGAGGCAGGGCCAGGAGCCATGAATCGACCCCTGCAACCACAATTAGGTGAGTACAGTTAGGCATGGTTGACAGGCAGCAGAGAGTTTGCATAAATGGGGAGAAATCAGAGTGGGGAAGCGTCACGAGCGGTGTTCCACAGGGGTCAGTGTTGGGCCCCCTGCTGTTCACAATCTACATAAACGACATAGATGAGGGAATAAGGAACGACATGAGCAAGTTTGCCGATGACACCAGATTAGGCCGTCGAATTCATTCTGACGAGGACATTCGAGCACTCCAGGAAGATTTGAATAGACTGATGCAGTGGTCGGAGAGGTGGCAGATGCAGTTTAATATAGACAAATGCAAAGTTCTAAATGTTGGACAGGACAATAACCATGCCACATATAAACTAAATAATGTAGATCTTAATATTACGGATTGCGAAAAAGATTTAGGAGTTCTGGTTAGCAGTAATCTGAAACCAAGACAACAGTGCATAAGTGTTCGCAATAAAGCTAATAGAATCCTTGGCTTTATATCAAGAAGCATAAATAATAGGAGTCCTCAGGTTGTTCTTCAACTCTATACATCCTTGGTTAGGCCTCATTTAGATTATGCTGCACAGTTCTGGTCACCGTATTACAGAATGGATATAAATGCTCTGGAAAATGTACAAAGGAGGGTGACAAAGTTGATCCCATGTATCAGAAATCTTCCCTATGAGGATAGACTGAGGCCCTGAATCTGCACCCTCTAGAAAGGCGTAGAATTAGAGGGATATGATTGAGGTGTATAAATGGAAAACAGGAATAAATAGAGGATGTAAATAGCATGCTAAAAATATCTAGCCAAGACAGGACTCGCAGCAGTGGCTTTAAATTAGAAAAATTCAGATTCAGGAAGGATATAGGAAAACACTGGTTTGGTAACAGAGTTGTGGATGAGTGGAACAAACTCCCGAGTATCGTCAGAGAAGCTAAAACGTTGTGTACTTTTAAAAATAGGTTAGATAAATACATGAGTGGGTGTGAGTCGGACCTGACTAGCTTGTGCTACTAGATCTGATGCCGTGCTCCTTCCTTAAGTGAATGTGACCTGACCTGATTAGGTTGGGTCATTGGCTTAATCCAGTGGGAGACTTGGACCTGCCTCGCATGGGCCAGTAGGCCTGCTGGAGTGTTCCTTCTTTCTTATTTCTTATGTGAGTACACTCATATGAGGAGAGGTTAAGGGAACTCGACCTAACGACACTGGAGAACAGGAGGGAGGGGGGATATGATAATGACATAAAATGCTGTAAGGAATAGAGAAGGTAGACAGAGACAGGATGTTCCAGAGATGTGACACAGCAACAAGGGGTCACAACTGAAGTTGAAGACTCAGATGAATCACGGGGATATTAGGAAGTATTTCTTCAGTCACAGAGTTGTCAGGAAGTGGAACAGTCTGGCAGTGATGTAGTGGAGGCAGGAACCATACATAGTTTTAAGATGAAGTATGATAAAGCTCATGGAGCAGGGAGAGAGAGGACCTAATAGCAATCAGTGAAGAGGCGGCGTCGGGAGCTGAGTCCCGACCCCTGCAGCCACAATTAGGTGAGTACACACACACACTCTTAATAATTGACTTGTTCATATTTTTTCTCTAAAGCACAAAATTTTCCCAAGTGTTCATCAAATGTCGGCGACATGTTCAGCCAAAGTTCAGAGCTGTTCATTACTGTTATTGAACTGCTCTGGTGACTCCCGGGACATTAGCAAAAAAAAAAAAAAAAAACAGGAGATTGAATAAGTTAGGAAATGATAATGAAGAGCGAATATTACGCATTGAATACTGGAACATTTATCATTAGCTGAGTTACTTGTTAATGTGTGCAGTGTGATAGATACACAGATAGATAGATGGGTAGGTAGATAGATATACAGTGGACCCCCGGTTAACGATATTTTTTCACTCCAGAAGTATGTTCAGGTGCCAGTACTGACCGAATTTCTTCCCATAAGGAATATTGTGAAGTAGATTAGTCCATTTCAGATCCCCAAACATACACTTACAAACGCACTTACATAAATACGCTTACATAATTGGTCGCATTCGGAGGTGATCGTTAACCGGGGGTCCACTGTATATACATGTATATAGATGTTGGATCTCTTGCATGGGACTCGAGGTATATTTGTTATTTTATGTATATTTTTTTCGTTTTCACTTGATATTATATTGTGTATCTTCATTAATAGCTAAAAATGAAGTTATCTTGCTTTTAATATTACCTGACCTTATATTATTTAGGTATGTATATAGGTAGGATGTGTTTTATTTAGTTAAGTCGGGAACTGCTGTGCTAACTACCATAAAATAGTTAAGAGTCAATCGGTCTCTCCGGTAGGTGTCTCACGAATCAAGTTGACGTCTGGCTTAAAGTTGTTGCCTGACTACTAGCCTACCTCTAGCCTTGGTAACATCTCGTTGCCTGAGTACTAGCCTACGTCTAGCCTTGGTAACATCTCGTTGCCTGAGTACCAGCCTACCTCTAGCCTTGGTAACATCTCGTTGCCTGAGTACTAGCCTACCTCTAGCCTTGGTAACATTTCGTTGCCTGAGTACTAGCCTACCTCTAGCCTTGGTAACATCTCGTTGCCTGAGTACCAGCCTACCTCTAGCCTGGGTAACTTCTCGTTGCCTGAGTACTAGCCTACCTCTAGCCTTGGTAACATCTCGTTGCCTGAGTACTAGCCTACCTCTAGCCTTGGTAACATCTCGTTGCCTGAGTACCAGCCTACCTCTAGCCTTGGTAACATCTCGTTGCCTGAGTACTAGCCTACCTCTAGCCTTGGTAACATCTCGTTGCCTGAGTACTAGCCTACCTCTAGCCTTGGTAACATCTCGTTGCCTGAGTACTAGCCTACCTCTAGCCTTGGTAACATCTCGTTGCCTGAGTACTAGCCTACGTCTAGCCTTGGTAACATCTCGTTGCCTGAGTACCAGCCTGCCTCTGGCCTTGGTAACATCTCGTTGCCTGAGTACCAGGCTACCTCTAACCTTGGTAACAACTCCTTCTCCTCTAAGTTTGATTAGAATCAAGTTTTGGGTTAGAGACGGAACCTCTTTCTAGACAGAGTTAGTTCTAGACTTAGAGATTTTGATATCTACTAAAGTTGCGAGTTTTTCTAACGTTATAAGTCATTCAGTGGATTTAACTGTGACCTCTACGTATTACGGTAGTCTTGAAGATCTTGGCTGTGTCTTGTACCTGCTTCGTTAAGATCACTTGTTATGCTTTGATAAATGTGTCTTTCTCTAGGTTAGCTTCTTACTTCGTGGATCACCGTACTCGAAGTCAGTAATTATTCGAGGACAGATGTACAATTTAGACTTGTACATATAGAGTCGACCTATAGTGAGACATTTGTCAGTGATTGAAACCCCTGGGTATATGTATATATGGTTAATTACGACTTGTAACAATGGTAATGTAACAATGATAATGTAACAATGGTAATGTAACAATGGTAATATCACTTTAACTAAATGTTAATAAATTGAATTATTAACCTTATGGCCTTAATTATTATTGTACTCAAAAGTGCCATTCTGTATTTTTCAACGAGAAAGAGGGTATTTATGTTACATTTTTTAAGACACGTTAATATTGAATTATTATTTTATCGGAGTATTGTCTTCTGGTTATAATTTACTAAAAGCTTATTAAGAAGGTGTTTTATACTAAACATAGAAAGAGAACACTGTCACAAGCTACATATTTTGTGTAACACGGCAAATTCCCCGGGGTTCTCCACTCGCTTGTGTAACACGGCAAATTCCCCGGGGTTCTCCACTCGCTTGTTGTGTAACACGGCAAATTCCCCGGGGTTCTCCACTCGCTTGTTGTGTAACACGGCAAATTCCCCGGGGTTCTTCACTCGCTTGTTGTGTAACACGGCAAATTCCCCGGGGTTCTTCACTCGCTTGTTGTGTAACACGGCAAATTCCCCGGGGTTCTTCACTCGCTTGTGTTGTGTAACACGGCAAATTCCCCGGGTTCTCCACTCGCTTGTTGTGTAACACGGCAAATTCCCCGGGTTCTCCACTCGCTTGTTGTGTAACACGGCAAATTCCCCGGGGTTCTTCACTCGCTTGTTGTGTAACACGGCAAATTCCCCGGGGTTCTCCACTCGCTTGTTGTGTAACACGGCAAATTCCCCGGGGTTCTTCACTCGCTTGTTGTGTAACACGGCAAATTCCCCGGGGTTCTTCACTCGCTTGTGTTGTGTAACACGGCAGATTCCCCGGGGTTCTCCACTCGCTTGTATTGTGTAACGCGGCAAATTCCCAGGGGTTCTCCACTCGCTTGTGTTGTGTAACACGGCAAATTCCCCGGGGTTCTTCACTCGCTTGTGTTGTGTAACACGGCAAATTCCCCGGGGTTCTCCACTCGCTTGTGTTGTGTAACACGGCAAATTCCCCGGGGTTCTCCACTCGCTTGTGTTGTGTAACACGGAAAATTCCCCGGGGTTCTCCACTCGCTTGTGTTCTGTAACACGGCAAATTCCCCGGGGTTCTCCACTCGCTTGTGTTGTGTAACACGGCAAATTCCCCGGGGTTCTCCACTCGCTTGTTGTGTAACACGGAAAATTCCCCGGGGTTCTTCACTCGCTTGTTGTGTAACACGGAAAATTCCCCGGGGTTCTCCACTCGCTTGTGTTGTGTAACACGGCAAATTCCCCGGGGTTCTCCACTCGCTTGTGTTGTGTAACACGGCAAATTCCCCGGGGTTCTCCACTCGCTTGTTGTGTAACACGGCAAATTCCCCGGGGTTCTTCACTCGCTTGTGTTGTGTAACACGGCAAATTCCCCGGGGTTCTCCACTCGCTTGTGTTGTGTAACACGGCAAATTCCCCGGGGTTCTCCACTCGCTTGTGTTGTGTAACACGGCAAATTCCCCGGGGTTCTCCACTCGCTTGTGTTGTGTAACACGGCAAATTCCCCGGGGTTCTCCACTCGCTTGTGTTGTGTAACACGGCAAATTCACCGGGGTTCTTCACTCGCTTGTTGTGTAACACGGCAAATTCCCCGGGGTTTCACTCGCTTGTGTTGTGTAACGCGGCAAATTCCCCGGGGTTCTCCACTCGCTTGTGTTGTGTAACACGGCAAATTCCCCGGGGTTCTTCACTCGCTTGTGTTGCGTAACACGGCAAATTCCCCGGGGTTCTCCACTCGCTTGTGTTGTGTAACACGGCAAATTCCCCGGGGTTCTCCACTCGCTTGTGTTGTGTAACACGGCAAATTCCCCGGGGTTCTCCACTCGCTTGTGTTGTGTAACACGGCAAATTCCCCGGGGTTCTCCACTCGCTTGTGTTGTGTAACACGGCAAATTCCCCGGGGTTCTCCACTCGCTTGTGTTGTGTAACACGGCAAATTCCCCGGGGTTCTTCACTCGCTTGTGTTGTGTAACACGGCAAATTCCCCGGGGTTCTCCACTCGCTTGTGTTGTGTAACACGGCAAATTCCCCGGGGTTCTCCACTCGCTTGTGTTGTGTAACACGGCAAATTCCCCGGGGTTCTTCACTCGCTTGTGTTGTGTAACACGGCAAATTCCCCGGGGTTCTTCACTCGCTTGTGTTGTGTAACGCGGCAAATTCCCCGGGGTTCTCCACTCGCTTGTGTTGTGTAACACGGCAAATTCCCCGGGGTTCTCCACTCGCTTGTGTTGTGTAACACGGCAAATTCCCCGGGGTTCTCCACTCGCTTGTGTTGTGTAACACGGCAAATTCCCCGGGGTTCTCCACTCGCTTGTGTTGTGTAACACGGCAAATTCCCAGGGGTTCTCCACTCGCTTGTGTTGTGTAACACGGCAAATTCCCAGGGGTTCTCCACTCGCTTGTGTTGTGTAACACGGCAAATTCCCAGGGGTTCTCCACTCGCTTGTGTTGTGTAACACGGCAAATTCCCCGGGATTCTCCACTCGCTTGTGTTGTGTAACACGGCAAATTCCCCGGGGTTCTCCACTCGCTTGTGTTACCTGGAGGTTACCTGGAGGTTATTCCGGGGATCAACGCCCCCGCGGCCCGGTCCATGACCAGGCCTCCCGATGGATCAGGGCCTGATCAACTAGGCTGTTACTGCTGGCCGCACGCAGTCCAACGTACGAGCCACAGCCCGGCTGATCCGGCACTGACTTTAGGTATCTGTCCAGCTCTCTCTTGAAGGCAGCCAGGGGCTTATTGGCAATTCCCCTAATGCTTGATGGGAGGCTGTTGAACAGTTTTGGGCCCAATGGCGTACCAATGGCGCCCCTACTTTTTATTGGGGGCATTTTGCATCGCCTGCCCAGTCTTTTACTTTCGTAGGGAGTGATTTCTGTGTGCAGATTTGGGACCATTCCTTCCAAGATTTTCCAAGTGTAGATTATGATATATCTCTCCCTCCTGCGTTCCAACGAGTACAAGTCAAGTGCTTCCAAGCGTTCCCAGTAGTTAAGGTGCTTGACAGAACGTATACGTGCAGTAAAGGATCTCTGTACACTCTCTAGATCTGCGATTTCACCTGCTTTGAATGGAGATGTTAATGTACAGCAGTATTCCAGCCTAGAGAGAACAAGTGATTTGAAAAGGATCATCATGGGCTTGGCATCTCTCGTTTTGAAAGTTCTCATTATCCATCCTATCATTTTCTTTGCACGAGCGATCGTGGCACTGTTGTGATCCTTGAAAGTGAGATCCTCAGACATTACTACTCCCAGGTCCCTTACATTATTTTTCCGCTTATTGTATGGCCGGAGTCAGTAGTATACTCTGTTCTAGTTATTATCTCCTCCAGTTTTCCATAACGGAGTAGTTGGAATTTGTCCTCATTGAACATCATATTGTTTACCGTTGTGTAACACGGCAAATTCCCCGTGGTTCTCCACTCGCTTGTGTTGTGTAACCCAGCAAATTCCCCGTGGTTCTCCACTCGCTTGTGTTGTGTAACCCAGCAAATTCCCCGGGGTTCTCCACTCGCTTGTGTTGTGTAACCCAGCAAATTCCCCGGGGTTCTCCACTCGCTTGTGTTGTGTAACCCAGCAAATTCCCCGGGGTTCTCCACTCGCTTGTGTTGTGTAACCCAGCAAATTCCCCGGGGTTCTCCACTCGCTTGTGTTGTGTAACCAGCAAATTCCCCGGGGTTCTCCACTCGCTTGTGTTGTGTAACCCAGCAAATTCCCCGGGGTTCTCCACTCGCTTGTGTTGTGTAACCCAGCAAATTCCCCGTGGTTCTCCACTCGCTTGTGTTGTGTAACCCACCAAATTCCCCGTGGTTCTCCACACTCTTGTGTTGTGTAACCCAGCAAACTCCTCGGGGTTCTCCACACTCTTGTGTTGTGTAACCCAGCAAATTCCCCGTGGTTCTCCACACTCTTGTGTTGTGTAACCCAGCAAATTCCCCGTGGTTCTCCACTCGCTTGTGTTGTGTAACCCAGCAAATTCCCCGTGGTTCTCCACACTCTTGTGTTGTGTAACCCAGCAAATTCCCCGTGGTTCTCCACACTCTTGTGTTGTGTAACCCAGCAAATTCCCCGTGGTTCTCCACACTCTTGTGTTGTGTAACCCAGCAAATTCCCCGTGGTTCTCCACACTCTTGTGTTGTGTAACCCAGCAAATTCCCCGTGGTTCTCCACACTCTTGTGTTGTGTAACCCAGCAAATTCCCCGTGGTTCTCCACACTCTTGTGTTGTGTAACCCAGCAAATTCCCCGTGGTTCTCCACTCGCTTGTGTTGTGTAACCCACCAAATTCCCCGTGGTTCTCCACACTCTTGTGTTGTGTAACCCAGCAAATTCCCCGTGGTTCTCCACACTCTTGTGTTGTGTAACCCAGCAAATTCCCCGTGGTTCTCCACACTCTTGTGTTGTGTAACCCAGCAAATTCCCCGTGGTTCTCCACACTCTTGTGTTGTGTAACCCAGCAAATTCCCCGTGGTTCTCCACACTCTTGTGTTGTGTAACCCAGCAAATTCCCCGGGGTTCTCCACACTCTTGTGTTGTGTAACCCAGCAAATTCCCCGGGGTTCTCCACTCGCTTGTGTTGTGTAACCCAGCAAATTCCCCGGGGTTCTCCACACTCTTGTGTTGTGTAACCCAGCAAATTCCCCGTGGTTCTCCACACTCTTGTGTTGTGTAACCCAGCAAATTCTCCGGGGTTCTCCACTCGCTTGTGTTGTGTAACCCAGCAAATTCCCCGTGGTTCTCCACACTCTTGTGTTGTGTAACCCAGCAAATTCCCCGGGGTTCTTCACTCGCTTGTGTTGTGTAACCAGCAAATTCCCCGGGGTTCTTCACTCGCTTGTGTTGTGTAACCAGCAAATTCCCCGGGGTTCTTCACTCGCTTGTGTTGTGTAACCAGCAAATTCCCCGGGGTTCTTCACTCGCTTGTGTTGTGTAACCAGCAAATTCCCCGGGGTTCTTCACTCGCTTGTGTTGTGTAACCAGCAAGTTCCCAGGGGTTCTTCACTCGCTTGTGTTGTGTAACCCAGCAAATTCCCCGTGGTTCTCCACACTCTTGTGTTGTGTAACCCAGCAAATTCCCCGTGGTTCTCCACACTCTTGTGTTGTGTAACCCAGCAAATTCCCCGGGGTTCTCCACACTCTTGTGTTGTGTAACCCAGCAAATTCCCCGTGGTTCTCCACACTCTTGTGTTGTGTAACCCAGCAAATTCCCCGTGGTTCTCCACACTCTTGTGTTGTGTAACCCAGCAAATTCCCCGTGGTTCTCCACACTCTTGTGTTGTGTAACCCAGCAAATTCCCCGGGGTTCTCCACACTCTTGTGTTGTGTAACCCAGCAAACTCCCCGGGGTTCTCCACACTCTTGTGTTGTGTAACCCAGCAAACTCCTCGGGGTTCTCCACTCGCTTGTGTTGTGTAACCCAGCAAACTCCTCGGGGTTCTCCACACTCTTGTGTTGTGTAACCCAGCAAACTCCCCGGGGTTCTCCACACTCTTGTGTTGTGTAACCCAGCAAATTCCCCGTGGTTCTCCACACTCTTGTGTTGTGTAACCCAGCAAACTCCTCGGGGTTCTCCACTCTCTTGTGTTGTGTAACCCAGCAAATTCCCCGTGGTTCTCCACACTCTTGTGTTGTGTAACCCATCAAATTCCCCGTGGTTCTCCACACTCTTGTGTTGTGTAACCCAGCAAATTCCCCGGGGTTCTCCACTCTCTTGTGTTGTGTAACCAGCAAATTCCCCGGGGTTCTCCACTCTCTTGTGTTGTGTAACCAGCAAATTCCCCGGGGTTCTTCACTCGCTTGTGTTGTGTAACCAGCAAATTCCCCGGGGTTCTTCACTCGCTTGTGTTGTGTAACCAGCAAATTCCCCGGGGTTCTCCACTCGCTTGTGTTGTGTAACCAGCAAATTCCCCGGGGTTCTTCACTCGCTTGTGTTGTGTAACCCAGCAAATTCCCCGGGGTTCTCCACACTCTTGTGTTGTGTAACCAGCAACTCCTCTTTTTGTAACAGTAAATAGGTAGATTGTTATAGTGAAATTCGCAGCGCATTCGTCACTTCTCACACAATGTGAGAATTCACGAAAGATAATTTGTAAATTATCTTACATGGTAAGATAATTTGTAAATTATCTTATATGGTAAGATGATTTGTAAATTAACATTACACCAGAAAAGTCAAATAAAGATGGAGAGGGGTGATGGAGGAATTAACTAGAGGGAGGAACGAAGGAGAGGTAAAGGTGGGGATGATGGAGTTGGAGGGAGGGGGAGGGAAAGGAGGAGGGAGGGAGTGTGTCGGTGGTCAGTATAATTAAGGTCGGTGGATCAAAGACTTGACTCAGCTAGTTTGAACCCCATCCACCATGGAGGGTAGTAGGCCCCTCCCCACGGACCATGAAGGGTAGTAGGCCCCTCCCCACGGACCATGAAGGGTAGTAGGCCCCTCCCCACGGACCATGAAGGGTAGTAGGCCCCTCCCCACGGACCATGAAGGGTAGTAGGCCCCTCCCCACGGACCATGAAGGGTAGTAGGCCCCTCCCCACGGACCATGAAGGGTAGTAGGCCCCTCCCCACGGACCATGAAGGGTAGAAGGCCCCTCCCCGTCCACCATGGAGGGTAGTAGTCCCCTCCTCATCCACCATGGAGGGTAGTAGTCCCCTCCTCATCCACCATGGAGGGTAGTAGTCCCCTCCTCATCCACCATGGAGGGTAGTAGTCCCCTCCACATCCGCCATGGAGGGTAGTAGTCCCCTCCTCATCCACCATGGAGGGTAGTAGTCCCCTCCACATCCACCATGGAGGGTAGTAGTCCCCTTAACATCCACCATGGAGGGTAGTAGTCCCCTCCACATCCGCCATGGAGGGTAGTAGTCCCCTCCTCATCCACCATGGAGGGTAGTAGTCCCCTCCACATCCACCATGGAGGGTAGTAGTCCCCTTAACATCCACCATGGAGGGTAGTAGTCCCCTCCACATCCACCATGGAGGGTAGTAGTCCCCTCCACATCCACCATGGAGGGTAGTAGTCCCCTCCACATCCACCATGGAGGGTAGTAGTCCCCTCCACATCCACCATGGAGGGTAGTAGTCCCCTCCACATCCACCATGGAGGGTAGTAGTCCCCTCCACATCCACCATGGAGGGTAGTAGGCCCCTCCACATCCACCATGGAGGGTAGTAGTCCCCTCCACATCCACCATGGAGGGTAGTAGTCCCCTCCACATCCGCCATGGAGGGTAGTAGTCCCCTCCACATCCACCATGGAGGGTAGTAGTCCCCTCCACATCCACCATGGAGGGTAGTAGTCCCCTCCACATCCACCATGGAGGGTAGTAGTCCCCTCCACATCCACCATGGAGGGTAGTAGTCCCCTCCACATCCACCATGAAGGGTAGTAGGGCCCTCCTCATCCACCATGGAGGGTAGTAGGCCCCTCCCCATCCACCATGGAGGGTAGTAGTCCCCTCACCATCCACCATGGAGGGTAGTAGTCCCCTCCCCATCCACCATGAAGGGTAGTAGTCCCCTCCTCATCCACCATGAAGGGTAGTAGTCCCCTCCTCATCCACCATGGAGGGTAGTAGTCCCCTCCACATCCACCATGGAGGGTAGTAGGCCCCTCCACATCCACCATGGAGGGTAGTAGGCCCCTCCACATCCACCATGGAGGGTAGTAGGCCCCTCCACATCCACCATGGAGGGTAGTAGTCCCCTCCACATCCACCATGGAGGGTAGTAGTCCCTCCACATCCACCATGGAGGGTAGTAGTCCCCTCCACATCCACCATGGAGGGTAGTAGTCCCCTCCACATCCACCATGGAGGGTAGTAGTTCCCTCCCCATCCACCATGAAGGGTAGTAGTCCCCTCCTCATCCACCATGGAGGGTAGTAGTCCCCTCCCCATCCACCATGAAGGGTAGTAGTCCCCTCCACATCCACCATGGAGGGTAGTAGTCCCCTCCACATCCACCATGGAGGGTAGTAGTCCCCTCCACATCCACCATGGAGGGTAGTAGTCCCCTCCCCATCCACCATGAAGGGTAGTAGTCCCCTCCTCATCCACCATGGAGGGTAGTAGTCCCCTCCCCATCCACCATGGAGGGTAGTAGTCCCCTCCACATCCACCATGGAGGGTAGTAGGCCCCTCCCCATCCACCATGAAGGGTAGTAGTCCCCTCCTCATCCACCATGGAGGGTAGTAGTCCCCTCCACATCCACCATGGAGGGTAGTAGGCCCCTCCCCATCCACCATGGAGGGTAGTAGGCCCCTCCACATCCACCATGGAGGGTAGTAGTCCCCTCCACATCCACCATGGAGGGTAGTAGGGCCCTCCTCATCCACCATGGAGGGTAGTAGTCCCCTCCTCATCCACCATGGAGGGTAGTAGGGCCCTCCTCATCCACCATGGAGGGTAGTAGGCCCCTCCCCATCCACCATGGAGGGTAGTAGGGCCCTCCTCATCCACCATGGAGGGTAGTAGGCCCCTCCCCATCCACCATGGAGGGTAGTAGTCCCCTCCTCATCCACCATGGAGTGTAGTAGTCCCCTCCTCATCCACCATGGAGGGTAGTAGTCCCCTCCACATCCACCATGGAGGGTAGTAGTCCCCTCCTCATCCACCATGGAGGGTAGTAGGCCCCTCCTCATCCACCATGGAGGGTAGTAGGGCCCTCCTCATTCACCATGGAGGGTAGTAGTCCCCTCCACATCCACCATGGAGGGTAGTAGGGCCCTCCTCATCCACCATGGAGGGTAGTAGGGCCCTCCTCATCCACCATGGAGGGTAGTAGGGCCCTCCTCATCCACCATTGAGGGTAGTAGGCCCCTCCTCATCCACCATGGAGGGTAGTAGGCTCCTCCCCATCCACCATGGAGGGTAGTAGGCCCCTCCCCATCCACCATGGAGGGTAGTAGGCCCCTCCTCATCCACCATGGATGTAGTAGGCCCCTCCCCATCCACCATGGAGGGTAGTAGGCCCCTCCCCATCCACCATGGAGGGTAGCAGGCCCCTCCTCATCCACCATGGAGGGTAGTAGGCCCCTCCTCATCCACCATGGAGGGTAGTAGGCCCCTCCCCATCCACCATGGAGGGTAGTAGGCCCCTCCTCATCCACCATGGAGTGTAGTAGGCCCCTCCCCATCCACCATAGAGGGTAGTAGGCCCCTACTTATCCACCATGGAGGGTAGTAGGCCCCTCCTCATTCACCATGGAGGGAAGTAGGCCCCTCCCCATCCACCATGGAGTGTAGTAGGCCCCTCCTCATCCACCATGGAGTGTAGTAGGCCCCTCCCCATCCACCATGGAGTGTAGTAGGCCTCTCCTCATCGTCCATGGAGGGTAGTAGGCCCCTATTTATCCACCATGGAGGGTAGTAGGCCCCTCCTCATCCACCATGGAGGGTGGTAGGCCCCTCCCCATCCACCATGGAGGGTAGTAGGCCCCTCCTCATCCACCATGGAGTGTAGTAGGCCCCTCCCCATCCACCATGGAGGGTAGTAGGCCCCACCCCATCCACCATGGAGTGTAGTAGGCCCCTCCTCATCCACCATGGAGTGTAGTAGGCCCCTCCCCATCCACCATGGAGTGTAGTAGGCCCCTCCTCATCGTCCATGGAGGGTAGTAGGCCCCTATTTATCCACCATGGAGGGTAGTAGGCCCCTCCTCATCCACCATGGAGGGTAGTAGGCCCCTCCCCATCCACCATGGAGGGTAGTATTCCCCTCCTCATCCACCATGGAGTGTAGTAGGCCCCTCCCCATCCACCATGGAGGGTAGTAGGCCCCTCCCCATCCACCATGGAGGGTAGTAGGCCCCTCCTCATCCACCATGGAGTGTAGTAGGCCCCTCCTCATCCACCATGGAGTGTAGTAGGCCCCTCCTCATCCACCATGGAGTGTAGTAGGCCCCTCCTCATCCACCATGGAGTGTAGTAGGCCCCTCCCCATCCACCATGGAGGGTAGTAGGCCCCTCCCCATCCACCATGGAGGGTAGTAGGCCCCTCCTCATCCACCATGGAGTGTAGTAGGCCCCTCCTCATCCACCATGGAGTGTAGTAGGCCCCTCCTCATCGTCCATGGAGGGCAGTAGGCCCCTACTTATCCACCATGGAGGGTAGTAGGCCCCTTTCCATCATCCATGGAGGGCAGTAGCCCCCTTCCAACCCTCCATGGAGGGCAGTAGCCCCCTCCCTCCACACCTCCCATTCATTCAGAGGAATGGCTCAAGCAGAGTCGTTCCTCTGAACGACTCTATCTGAACTTCCTGCTCATTTCTTCAACATTGCAAGCTCCTGATGATGTGTTGATTGCAAGACGAAAGGCCTGTGGTTATCTTGTATGGCTGGTTCGCGATTACTGCACACAAATACATGTTTGTTACCTGTACTTGCCTCAGATCACCGCCTCGAGCCAGCTGGTTCATCTCTATTCAAGTTGGTCAGTGGCCTGGAAGGTAACGCTCTAGCCTCACACACTCAGTGTCCGTGGTTCGATCCCCGGTACCGGTGGGAACATTGGGCGTGTTTCCTTACACATGCTGTCCTCGTTCACCTAGCAATAAATAGGTACCTGGGTGTTAGGTGACTGGTGTGGGTGGCATCCTGGGGGACAAGACTGAAGGACCACAATGGTAATAAGACCGTCCGTGATGACGTACTGACTTTCTTGTGTTATCCTGGGTGGCTAACCCACCCTACCCTGGGTTATCCTGGGTGGCTAACACTCCCTACCCTGGGTTATCCTGGGTGGCTAACCCACTCTATCCTGGGTGGCTAACACTCCCTACCCTGGGTTATCCTGGGTGGCTAACACTCCCTACCCTGGGTTATCCTGGGTGGCTAACACTCCCTACCCTGGGTTATCCTGGGTGGCTAACACTCCCAACCCTGGGTTATCCTGGGTGGCTAACACTCCCTACCCTGGGTTATCCTGGGTGGCTAACACTCCCTACTCTGGGTTATCCTGGGTGGCTAACACTCCCTACCCTGGGTTATCCTAGGTGGCTAACACTCCCTACCCTGGGTTATCCTGGGTGGCTAACACTCCCTACCCTGGGTTATCCTGGGTGGCTAACACTCCCTACCCTGGGTTATCCTGGGTGGCTAACACTCCCTACCCTGGGTTATCCTGGGTGGCTAACACTCCCTACCCTGGGTTACCCTGGGTGGCTAACACTCCCTACCCTGGGTTATCCTGGGTGGCTAACACTCCCTACCCTGGGTTATCCTGGGTGGCTAACACTCCCTACCCTGGGTTATCCTGGGTGGCTAACACTCTCTACCCTGGGTTATCCTGGGTGGCTAACACTCCCTACCCTGGGTTATCCTGGGTGGCTAACACTCCCTACCCTGGGTTATCCTGGGTGGCTAACACTCCCTACCCTGGGTTATCCTGGGTGGCTAACACTCCCTACCCTGGGTTATCCTGGGTGGCTAACACTCCCTACCCTGGGTTATCCTGGGTGGCTAACACTCCCTACCCTGGGTTATCCTGGGTGGCTAACACTCCCAACCCTGGGTTATCCTGGGTGGCTAACACTCCCTACCCTGGGTTATCCTGGGTGGCTAACACTCCCTACCCTGGGTTATCCTGGGTGGCTAACAGTCCCTACCCTGGGTTATCCTGGGTGGCTAACACTCCCAACCCTGGGTTATCCTGGGTGGCTAACCCTCCCTACCCTGGGTTATCCTGGGTGGCTAACACTCCCTACCCTGGGTTATCCTGGGTGGCTAACACTCCCTACCCTGGGTTACCCTGGGTGGCTAACACTCCCTACCCTGGGTTATCCTGGGTGGCTAACACTCCCAACCCTGGGTTATCCTGGGTGGCTAACACTCCCTACCCTGGGTTATCCTGGGTGGCCAACACTCCCTACCCTGGGTTATCCTGGGTGGCTAATACTCCCTACCCTGGGTTATCCTGGGTGGCTAACACTCCCAACCCTGGGTTATCCTGGGTGGCTAACACTCCCTACCCTGGGTTATCCTGGGTGGCTAACACTCCCTACCCTGGGTTATCCTGGGTGGCCAACACTCCCTACCCTGGGTTATCCTGGGTGACTAACACTCCCTACCCTGGGTTATCCTGGGTGGCTAACACTCCCTACCCTGGGTTATCCTGGGTGGCTAACACTCCCTACCCTGGGTTATCCTGGGTGGCTAACACTCCCAACCCTGGGTTATCCTGGGTGGCTAACACTCCCTACCCTGGGTTATCCTGGGTGGCTAACACTCCGTACCCTGGGTTATCCTGGGTGGCTAACACTCCCTACCCTGGGTTACCCTGGGTGGCTAACCCACCCTACCCTGGGTTATCCTGGGTGGCTAACA
>NC_091298.1:65991842-65996842 GCF_038502225.1 Cherax quadricarinatus
GTGTGTGTGTGTGTGTTTGTTTGTGTGTGTGTATGTTAGTGTGTGTGTGTGTGTGTTTGTGTGTGTGTGTGTTTGTGTGTGTGTGTGTGTTTGTGTGTGTGTGTGTGTGTGTTTGTGTGTGTGTGTTTGTGTGTGTGTGTTTGTGTGTGTGTGTGTGTGTGTGTGTGTTTGTGTGTGTGTGTTTGTGTGTGTGTGTGTGTGTGTGTTTGTGTGTGTGTGTGTGTGTGTGTGTGTTTGTGTGTGTGTGTGTGTGTTGTGTGTGTGAATGTGTGTGTATTGTGTGTGTGTGTGTGTACTCACCTAATTGTACTCACCTAATTGTGGTTGCAAGGGTCGAGACTCAGCTCCTGGCCCCGCCTCTTCACTGATCGCTACTGGATCCTCTCTCTCTCTGCTTCCTGAGCTTTGTCATACCTCTTCTTAAAACTATGTATGGTTCCTGCCTCCACTACTTCACTTGCTAGGCTATTCCACTTGCTGACAACTCTATGACTGAAGAAATACTTCCTAACGTCTCTGTGACTCGTCTGAGTCTTCAGCTTCCAGTTGTGACCCCTTGTCCCTGTGTCCCCTCTCTGGAACATCCTATCTCTGTCCACCTTGTCTATTCCCCGCAGTATCTTGTATGTCGTTATCATGTCTCCCCTGACCCTTCTGTCCTCCAGTGTCGTCAGTCCGATTTCCCTTAACCTTTCCTCGTACGACATTCCCTTGAGCTCTGGGACTAGCCTTGTTGCAAACCTTTGTACTTTCTCTAACTTCTTGACGTGCTTGACCAGGTGTGGGTTCCAGACTGGTGCTGCATACTCCAGTATGGGCCTAACATACACAGTGTACAGTGTCTTGAACGATTCCTTATTAAGGTATCGGAACGCTATTCTCAGGTTTGCCAGGCGCCCGTATGCTGCAGCGGTTATTTGGTTGATGTGTGCCTCCGGTGATGTGCTCGGTGTTATGGTCACCCCAAGGTCTTTCTCCCTGAGTGAGGTCTGTAGTCTTTGTCCACCTAGCCTATACTCTGTCTGCGGTCTTCCTTGCCCCTCCCCAATCTTCATGACTTTGCATTTGGCTGGATTGAATTCGAGAAGCCAGTTGCTGGACCACATGTCCAGCCTGTCCAGGTCTCTTTGCAGTCCTGCCTCATCCTCGTCCGATTTAATTCTTCTCATCAACTTCACGTCATCTGCGAACAGGGACACTTCAGAGTCTATTCTTTCCATCATGTCGTTCACATATATCAAAAATAGCACTGGTCCTAGAACTGACCCCTGTGGGACCCCGCTCGTAACAGGCGCCCACTGTGATGCCTCTTCACGTACCATGACTCGTTGCTGCCTCCCTGTCAGGTATTCTCTTATCCATTGCAGTGCCCTCCCTTTTACGTGCGCCTGATCCTCCAGCTTCTGCACTAATCTCTTGTGGGGAACTGTGTCAAAGGCCTTCCTGCAGTCTAGGAAAACGCAATCTACCCACCCCTCTCTCTCGTGTCTTACTTCTGTTACCTTGTCATAAAACTCCAGGAGGTTTGTGATACAAGATTTGCCTTCCATGAACCCATGCTGGTTTTCATTTATAATCTTGTTCCTTTCCAGGTGTTCGACCACTCTCCTCCTGATAATCTTCTCCATGACTTTGCACACAATACATGTCAGAGACACAGGTCTGTAGTTTAGTGCCTCGTTTCTGTTTCCTTTCTTAAATATGGGGACTACATTAGCTGTCTTCCATTTCTCAGGTAGTTGCCCAGTTTCAAGGGATGTGTTGAAGATTGTGGTTAGAGGCACGCACAGCATCTCTGCTCCTTCTCTAAGGACCCATGGGGAGATGTTGTCCGGTCCCATCGCCTTTGAGGTGTCAAGGTCACTTAAGAGCTTCTTCACCTCCTCCTCAGTTGTTCGTATGTCATCCAACACTTGTTGGTATATTCCCTCTTGATGTTCCCTTCTGTGCTGTCTTCCCGCAGCCCTTCCTGTCTCTACTGTAAAAACTTCCTTAAATCTCCTGTTCAGCTCCTCACATACCTCCTGATCATTTCTTGTGAGTTCTCCACCTTCTGTCCTTAATCTGATCACCTGGTCTTTGACTGTTGTCTTCCTCCTGATGTGGCTATACAACAGTTTCGGGTCAGTCTTGATTCTCGATGCTATGTCATTTTCATACTGTCGCTGGGCCTCCCTCCTTACCTGTGCGTACTCATTCCTGGCTCTGCGACTGATCTCCCTATTTTCGTGTGTTCTCTGCCTTCTGTACTTTTTCCATTCTCTATTGCACTTTGTTTTTGCCTCCTTACACCGTCGGGTAAACCAGGGGCTCGTTCTGGTCTTCCCGTTGTTACTGTTGCCCTTGGGAATAAACCTTTCCACTGCCTCCTTGCATTTTGTTGTTACATATTCCATCATTTCATTTACTGGCTTTCCTGCCAGTTCTCTGTCCCACTGGACCTCCCGCAGGAAGTTCTTCAACCCTATGTAGTCCCCTCTTTTATAGTCAGGCTTTTCCCATTCAACTCCTGTTATTCTCTCCACTTGCAGCTCTACTATGTATTCAAAGCACAGAACCACGTGGTCGCTAGCTCCTAGGGGACTCTCATACTTGATGTCCTCAATATCTGAGCTGCCCAGGGTGAACACAAGGTCCAATCTTGCTGGTTCATCCTCCCCTCTCACTCTGGTAGTGTCCTTAACATGTTGGTGCATGAGGTTTTCCAGCACCACGTCCAACATCCTGGCTCTCCATGTTTCGGGACCCCCATGTGGCTCCAGGTTTTCCCAGTTAATCTCCCTGTGGTTGAAATCCCCCATAACCAGCAACTTTGCTCTGCTGGAGTGAGCTCTTCTTGCCACCTCAGCAAGTGTGTCCACCATTGCTCTGTTGCTCTCTTCATATTCCTCTCTTGGCCCCCTGCAATTCTGTGGTGGATTATACATCACTGCAATGACCACTTTGTGTTCCCCAGACTGAAGTGTACCTGCTATGTAGTCTCTTTCTCCCGTCTCATCTATTCCTTCCATTTTCTCGAATTTCCATCTGTTTTTTACGAGCAGAGCAACGTGTGTGTGTGTGTGTGTGTGTGTGTGTGTGTGTGTGTGTGTGTGTGTGTGTGTGTGTGTGTGTGTGTGTGTTTGTGTGTTGTGTGTGTGTGTGTGTGTTGTGTGTGTGTGTGTGTGTGTGTGTGTGTGTGTTTGTGTGTTGTGTGTGTGTGGTGTGTGTTGTGTGTGTGGTGTGTGTTGTGTGTTGTGTGTGTGTGTGTGTTCTGTGTGTGTGTGTGTTTGTGTGTGTGTATGTGTGTGTGTGTGTATGTGTGTGTGTGTGTGTTGTGTGTGTGTTGTGTGTGTGTGTTGTGTGTGCGTGTGTGTGTGGTGTGTGTGTGTTGTGTGTGTGTTGTGTGTGCGTGTGTGTTGTGTGGTGTGTGTGTGTGTGTGTGTGTGTGTTGTGTGTGTGTTGTGTGTGTGTGTTTGTGTGTGAATGTGTGTGTTGTGTGTGTGTGTGTTGTGTGTGTGTGTTGTGTGTGTGTGTGTGTGTGTGTTTGTTGTGTGTGTGTGTGTTGTGTGTGTGTGTGTGTTTGTGTTTGTGTGTGTGTGTTTGTGTATTGTGTGCGTGTGTGTGTGTTGTGTGTGTGTTGTGTGTGTGTATGTGTTGTGTGTGTGTGTGTGTGTTTTGTGTGTGTGTGTTGTGTGTGTGTGTGTGTTGTGTGTGTGTGTGTGTTGTGTGTGTGTGTGTGTGAATGTGTGCGTTGTGTATTGTGTGTGTGTGTGTGTGTGTGTGTGTGTGTGTGTGTGTGTGTGTGTGTTGTGTGTGTGTGCGGTGTGTGTGTGTGTGTGTGTGTGTGTGTGTGTGTGTGTGTGTGTTTGTGTACTCACCTAGTTGTACTCACCTAGTTGAGGTTGCAGGGGTCGAGTCCAAGCTCCTGGCCCCGCCTCTTCACTGGTCGCTACTAGGTCACTCTCCCTGAACCGTGAGCTTTATCATACCTCTGCTTAAAGCTATGTATGGATCCTGCCTCCACTACATCGCTTCCCAAACTATTCCACTTCCTGACTACTCTGTGGCTGAAGAAATACTTCCTAACATCCCTGTGATTCATCTGTGTCTTCAACTTCCAACTGTGTCCCCTTGTTGCTGTGTCCCATTTCTGGAACATCCTGTCTTTGTCCACCTTGTCAATTCTTCTCAGTATTTTGTATGTCGTTATCATGTCCCCCCTATCTCTCCTGTCCTCCAATGTCGTCATGTTGATTTCCCTTAACCTCTCCTCGTAGGACATACCTCTTAGCTCTGGGACTAGTCTTGTTGCAAACCTTTGCACTTTCTCTAGTTTCTTTACGTGCTTGGCTAGGTGTGGGTTCCAAACTGGTGCCGCATACTCCAATATGGGCCTAACGTACACGGTGTACAGGGTCCTGAACGATTCCTTATTAAGATGTCGGAATGCTGTTCTGAGGTTTGCTAGGCGCCCATATGCTGCAGCCGTTATTTGGTTGATGTGCGCTTCAGGAGATGTGCCTGGTGTTATACTCACCCCAAGATCTTTTTCCTTGAGTGAAGTTTGTAGTCTCTGGCCCCCTAGACTGTACTCCGTCTACGGTCTTCTTTGCCCTTCCCCAATCTTCATGACTTTGCACTTGGTGGGGTTGAACTCCAGGAGCTAGTAATGGTGATATACTTGGTGGTATGTTTACCCCACGTACTCTTCACCCCCTGATATTGTCATGTGTAGTAATGGTGACATACTTGGTGATATGGTTACCCCAGGTACTCTTCTCTTTCTGATATTAGCACCTCTCCGCCCATACTCTGCGTCCGGTTTGCCCTCACCTCCAATTCACCTGATCTTGCATTTGTTCGGGTTGAACTCGAGCAGCCACATGTTTGACCACATCTGTAGTGTCTTCAGGCCTTCCTGTAGTTTATCTTTCTTTTATTGTTACTAATAAAGTCTTTTAAAACAACTCATTTACCTATCCTTGTCTTTATTGGTTTATATTTCCAGTTATAGACCA
>NC_091298.1:66004342-66071842 GCF_038502225.1 Cherax quadricarinatus
TGTGGTGGGTCATACAGCATGGTCACGGTGTCACCGCTCAGTGTGGTGGGTCATACAGCATGGTTACGGTGTCACCGCTCAGTGTGGTGGGTCATACAGCATGGTTGCGGTGTTACCACTCAGTGTGGTGGGTCATACAGCATGGTCATGGTGTCACCGCTCAGTGCGGTGGGTCATACAGCATGGTTACGGTGTTACCACTCAGTGCGGTGGGTCATACAGCATGGTCACGGTGTCACCACTCAGTGTGGTGGGTCATACAGCATGGTCACGGTGTCACCACTCAGTGTGGTGGGTCATACAGCATGGTCACGGTGTTACCACTCAGTGTGGTGGGTCATATGGCAAGGTCATGGTGTCACCATTCAGTGTGGTGGGTCATACAGCATGGTCACGGTGTCACCACTCAAGTGTGGTGGGTCATACAGCATGGCCACGGTGTCACCGCTCAGTGTGGTAGGTCATACAGCATGGTTGCGGTGTTACCGCTCAGTGTGGTGGGTCATACAGCATGGTCACGGTGTCACCACTCAGTGTGGTGGGTCATACAGCATGGTCACTGTGTCACCACTCAGTGCGGTGGGTCATACAGCATGGTCACGGTGTTACCACTCAGTGTGGTGGGTCATATGGCAAGGTCATGGTGTCACCATTCAGTGTGGTGGGTCATACAGCATGGTCACGGTGTCACCACTCAAGTGTGGTGGGTCATACAGCATGGTCACGGTGTCACCACTCAAGTGTGGTGGTCGCCGACTTGTTCTTACATAAACCACAGGAAACACTTGTCCTGTTTCCTGACAAATTTTACCTAACCTCACTTATTCATGGGGCACCTGGAGGAGAAAGTTCGAAACCGTACATACAGCCAGTGTCACATTGTTAGGGTATGAGAGTAAGACACATGTGCAACATCTGGGTATCTTTATTGTAGACGTTTCGCCGTCCAGTGGCTTTATCAATACAAATTCTAGGACAACTTGAAGACAGTAGAACTATGTACAGAAGATGAGGTAATCAGTCCCTCAACCTAGGAGTAGGTGCGAACAGCACCATAGTCGTGGAGATTCTGAAGCAGAAGAAAGAATCCTGGCGCTTATATAGTAACGTCAGGTGTAGCAGACAGGTGCTGTTCGCACCTACTCCTAGGTTGAGGGACTGATTACCTCATCTTCTGTACATAGTTCTACTGTCTTCAAGTTATGTCCTAGAATTTGTATTGATAAAGCCACTGGATGGCGAAACGTCTACAATAAAGATACCCAGATGTTGCACATGTGTCTTACTCTCA
The DNA here is from genome assembly GCF_038502225.1 of Cherax quadricarinatus. NCBI lineage: Eukaryota > Metazoa > Arthropoda > Malacostraca > Decapoda > Parastacidae > Cherax > Cherax quadricarinatus. The sequence continues at coordinate 66,005,634 of NC_091298.1, forward strand.
TCTTGTCGGTATTATATACCATTCGTACACAACTTGTTAGGGTATGTTGACAGTACCTTGTCCTCGGCCCCAGGTGCGTCAACACTACAAAACTCCCACTAAACATAAACTCAGTAGAACCTTTTGTTATGGTCACTGTGGAAAACGAACATAACAGTTGCCTACCTTTTCTAGACATCGTATTTCTGGAAGAGTAACAACAAACTGGAGTTCAAGGTCTACAGAAAACTAAAAAGGATGACCTGTGGCATTTCATACCACAACACACGTCCCAAGAGGGGCGTTGTGGTTGGCTTCTTTTTGAAGGTTTTACGAATCTCCAGTCCATATCATTTAGAAAAATGCACTTATATACACGTTTTCTCCAAGCTGAATTGCCTTGCCCACTGTATCACTATAGAGACGGGTCTTCTTATGACTAAGACCCTTGCCAGGCCGTGTTCTGGCCAACATATAACAACAACAAATGACTGTAGGAGAAAGGCAACAGCTAGACAACAACGCACAACGAAGTCCATTAACCTCTCTGTTAGCCGAACCTCTGAATACATACACAACTGAATTACTAAGGTACCATAATAGCATACATTCCTTCCAGCACCATCTCGTAGCTACTAAAAACAGACACCACGAACCCACCGCCTGGGTTACACATCATTCCGTGTGGGTTGATAAAAATAGTGTTAAAAAAACCTAGAAGTAGCACACAACGAGTCTACGAACACCGCAACGCTTGCCGGCGCTTGAGCAATGTTCGTGGCATTCATCACTAACGCTTGAGGGCATCTCATGGATTTCAAGAATGGCAAACTTGTCATCAAGGAGTCCGATCGTCGCAACAGACAGTGTTTAGAGTCATCAGTCATCGCCAGTAGGTACACCATAATTCAGAACACAGAGAGTGTCATCATATCTAAAATGGTACCGCTATGTATTTTATTCCAGCAAATCACAGTCATCATTGATCCTAGCCTCGTCCTGATAGCTATCACTGAGCCTAGCTCCGTCCCCACAGCTATCACTGATCCTAGCTCCGTCCCCACAGCTATCACTGATCCTAGCTCCGTCCCCACAGCTATCACTGATCCTAGCTCCGTCCCCACAGCTATCACTGATCCTAGCTCCGTCCCCACAGCTATCACTGATCCTAGCTCCGTCCCCACAGCTATCACTGAGCCTAGCTCCGTCCCCACAGCTATCACTGAGCCTAGCTCCGTCCCCACAGCTATCACTGATCCTAGCTCCGTCCCCACAGCTATCACTGAGCCTAGCTCCGTCCCCACAGCTATCACTGATCCTAGCTCCGTCCCCACAGCTATCACTGATCCTAGCTCCGTCCCCACAGCTATCACTGAGCCTAGCTCCGTCCCCACAGCTATCACTGATCCTAGCTCCGTCCCCACAGCTATCACTGATCCTAGCTCCATCCCCACAGCTATCACTGAGCCTAGCTCCGTCCCCACAGCTATCACTGATCCTAGCCCCGTCCCCACAGCTATCACTGATCCTAGCTCCGTCCCCACAGCTATCACTGAGCCTAGCTCCGTCCCCACAGCTATCACTAATCCTAGCCCCGTCCCCGCAGTCATCACTGATCCTAGCTCCGTCCCCACAGCTATCAGTGATCCTAGCTCCTTCCCCACAGCTATCACTGATGAGATTAAGACACATGTGCAACATCTGGGTATCTTTATTGTAGACGTTTCGCCATCCAGTGGCTTTATCAATACAAATTCTAGGACATAACTTGAAGACAGTAGAACTATGTACAGAAGATGAGGTAATCAGTCCCTCAACCTAGGAGTAGGTGCGAAGAGCACCATAGTCGTGGAGATTCTGAAGCAGAAGAAAGGATCCTGGCGCTTATATAGTAACGTCAGGTGTAGCAGACGAGGGCATATTCACTGGTAGGCGGGATTCCCCAGTGGAAGTAGGTCCTTCCCAAAGAGATGGGTTAGTTGTAGTAGTAGTTGTCGTAGTCGTGAAGGTTATGTACATGTCCTCAGAATTAAGATTCCATGATGTTGCAGTGTCTGACAAGTTGTGTACGAATGGTATATAATACCGACAAGATGAGATTAAGACACATGTGCAACATCTGGGTATCTTTATTGTAGACGTTTCGCCATCCAGTGGCTTTATCAATACAAATTCTAGGACATAACTTGAAGACAGATCTGATCCTAGCTCCTTCCCCACAGCTATCACTGATCCTAGCCCCGTCCCCGCAGTCATCACTGATCCTAGCTCCATGCCCATAACCATCACAGCCTAGCCTCGTCCTCACAGCCATCACGGAGCCTAGCTTCGTCCTCACACTGGCCATGTTGCTAATGAACCTACTAGCCCAGGTACCTACCTGGCCATGTTGCTAATGAACATACTAGCCCAGGTACCTACCTGGCCATGTTGCTAATGAACATACTAGCCCAGGTACCTACCTGGCCATGTTGCTAATGAACATACTAGCCCAGGTACCTACCTGGCCATGTTGCTAATGAACCTACTAGCCCAGGTACCTACCTGGCCATGTTGCTAATGAACCTACTAGCCCAGGTACCTACCTGGCCATGTTGCTAATGAACCTACTAGCCCAGGTACCTACCTGGCCATGTTGCTAATGAACCTACTAGCCCAGGTACCTACCTGGCCATGTTGCTAATGAACCTACTAGCCCAGGTACCTACCTGGCCATGTTGCTAATGAACCTACTAGCCCAGGTACCTACCTGGCCATGTTGCTAATGAACCTACTAGCCCAGGTACCTACCTTGCCATGTTGCTAATGAATCTACTAGCCCAGATACCTATGTGGTTATGCTGCTAATGAGCCTCCCAGTCCACACGTACCTACCTGGCCATGTTGCTAATGAATCTACATGCCCAGGTACCTGCCTGACTTTGTCGAGAGAGAGAGAGAGAGAGAGAGAAGGGAAGGGAAGGAGGCAAATAAAGCTAGGGGTTAGAGGGGGAAGGGAGGGGAAGGGAGGGGAAGGGAGGGGAAGGCATTAGTTTTTATAATAGCGAGATGTACCCAGATAGGAGAGTGAGGTCTCCTTTGGGATTACCCTAATGTGATCTTTCCATATAAGAAGGCAAGAACAAAGGGATCACCACAGTAGGCCTACTGGCCCAGGTGAGGCTGGTCCAGCCTACACACAACCACTTTCACTCGTGTATCTGTCAGACCTATTTATAAAGCTGTGTAGGGAAGATTCCAGATACAGGGATTAACTCCATATTTCTCTGCTCGTTTTTCAGCCTGTTTCTGTTGATTTTTTAATATGATGAGAAGTGAGCTGCATAATCTAAATGAGTTCTGAAATGAGGAAACGTTTCGCCACACAGTGGCTTCATCAGTCCAATACAAAGAGGAAGGCGTAAGGAGAGGAGGAGAATGAGGTAATCAGTCCCTCAACCTGGAGTCGATGTGTTCAGTCCATCAATCTTGTAGAATGTACCACATTCTACAAGATTGATGGACTGAACACATCGACTCCAGGTTGAGGGACTGATTACCTCATTCTCCTCCTCTCCGTACGCCTTCCTCTTTGTATTGGACTGATGAAGCCACTGTGTGGCGAAACGTTTCCTGAATAAAGATTCCCATATGCTGCATAAGTGTCTCAGTCTACCCAGGTGTTGCCCATGTATCTAATGTATCAACTTGTCGGTTCTCTGAACCATTTATCTGCATAAATAAGTTCTTTTTAAAGATGTATAAAGTTGTATTAAAACCTAAGGACTTATACCTCGACATAACGCCAGGAATTCTATCAACTATTGTTAAGTCTTCTGCACTGTTGTCTTGGCTTTAGATGTCTGTAAACCAAAGCTGTTTGATTCTGTAATAAAGTTGGTAGAATTACCGACAATATGTAAAGTAAAAGGACACAAGTGCAACTAATGTGGCATTTATTGTGGCAACGTTTCGCTCTCCAGGAGCTAATGGCTTGATAAAGCTCCTGGAGAGCGAAACGTTGCCACAATAAATGTCACATTAGTTGCACTTGTGTCCTTTTACTTTACTGTTTGATTCTGTTTGATTACTGACTGCATTGAAGATTGAGACACTTATGCAGCATATGGAAATCTTTATTCAGGAAACGTTTCGCCACACAGTGGCTTCATCAGTCCAATACAAAGAGGAAGGCGTAAGGAGAGGAGGAGTATGAGGTAATCAGTCCCTCAGCCTGGAGCCGATGTGTTCAGTCCATCAATCTTCAACTTGTCGGTTTTTCAAACCATTCATCACAACTGACTGCATTATTGAGTTTAGTGTTACTAAGAGAATAGAATAGAATAGACCTTTATATTTATCCACAATGAAGTGTATCTACCACGTCTCCGACGTTAGTATACAAAAAGTAATTTTGAACCTTCCTGGGTCGTCACCAGAGTTATTGTAGATGAATGGTTCAGAGAACCGACACGTTGATAAATTAGACACATGTGCAACTCTTGGGTATCTTTATTGAGGAAACGTTTCGCCACACAGTGGCTTCATCAGTCCATACAAAGGAGAATCTTGAAGAACAGGAGGAGAATGAGATAATCAGTCCCTCAACCTTAAGTCGATGTGGTCAGTCCATCAATCTTGAATAGAATACGGCATACTTGCGGAGAAGGAGCTTATAAACCATAGGCGGTGTCACATTTGTTCAATGTGGAAGTAGGTCGTGCCCAAGGATTAGGCAAGTGAAGAATTCCCAAGTATTAAGATCCCAACTTCTTGGGATCTTAATACTTGGATCTTAATAACGCAAGTATGCCGTATTCTATTCAAGATTGATGGACTGACCACATCGACTTAAGGTTGAGGGACTGATTACCTCATTCTCCTCCTGTTCTTCAAGATTCTCCTTTGTATGGACTGATGAAGCCACTGTGTGGCGAAACGTTTCCTCAATAAAGATACCCAAGAGTTGCACATGTGTCTAATTTATCAACATGTCGGTTCTCTGAACCATTCATCTACAATCCTCCTTCTTATGATGATTCAGCCACATATGCAGCAGTTAGGTATCTTGATTGTTGAAACGTTTCGCCTACACAGCAGGCATCTTCAGTCAAATACAGAGGGAGTAGGTGTAGTAGTGAAATGAAGATGATGTAATCAGTCCATCAGCCTTGGAGAAAAAGTATTTGAGGTGGTCAGTCCCTCAGCCTGAAGAAGAGTTCAGCTTCATGGTCTGGAACAATATGAAGCTGGAGCATGAGAACGGAGTCTTAAATACTGTCGAAGATCAGGTGGAAGATCTCGAAGATAATGATGGGAACGGGATTCACGTTCTTACGTGAACTGATGTCGCTATTTCGATTCAATTGTGTGTCGTTGATGTAGATTAGAAGTCGTAAGGGATCCAGCACTGACCCCTGCGGAACGTCACTTGTCCCCATTCTGATTTTATCTCATATATGCAGACTGTTGTGCAAGAATGGTATATAATACCGACAAGATGAAATTAAGACACATGTGCAACATCTGGGTATCTTTATTGTAGACGTTTCGCCATCCAGTGGCTTTATCAATACAAATTCCAGGACATAACTTGAAGACCGTAGAACTATGTACAGAAGATTAGGTAATCAGTCCCTCAACCTAGAAGTAGGTGCGAAGAGCACCGTAGTCGTGGAGATTCTGAAGCAGAAGGCGCCTGACGCTTATATGCTAACGTCAGGTGGAAATGGGACGGGTAGCAGACGAGGGCATAGTCACTGGTAGGCGGGATTCCCCAGTGGAAGTAGGTCCTTCCCAGAGAGATGGGTTAGTTGTAGTAGTAGTTGTCGTAGTCGTGAAGGTTATGTACATGTCCTTCACGACTACGACAACTACTACTACAACTAACCCATCTCTCTGGGAAGGACCTACTTCCACTGGGGAATCCCGCCTACCAGTGACTATGCCCTCGTCTGCTACCCGTCCCATTTCCACCTGACGTTAGTATATAAGCGTCAGGCGCCTTACTTCTGCTTCAGAATCTCCACGACTATGGTGCTCTTCGCACCTACTCCTAGGTTGAGGGACTGATTACCTCATCTTCTGTACATAGTTCTACTGTCTTCAAGTTATGTCCTGGAATTTGTATTGATAAAGCCACTGGATGGCGAAACGTCTACAATAAAGATACCCAGATGTTGCACATGTGTCTTAATTTCATGCAGACTGTTGTTGAAAATTAAACACATGTGCAACATCTGGGCATCTTTAATGTAGACGTTTCGCCATCCAGTGGCTTTATCAGTACAATTTTTAGGACATAATTTGAAGACAGAACTATGTACAAAGGATGAGGTAATCAGTCCCTCAGCCTTGGAGTTGGTGTGAAGAGCACCATAGTCGTGAAGAATCTGGAGCACAGGCAAGAAGGCTGGCGCTTATATACTGACGTCAGGTGAAAAGGAGATGGGTAGCAGACGAAGGCATTGTCACTGATAGGCAGGATTCCCCAGTGAAGTAGGTCATACCCAAAGGATGGGTTAGCAAAAGTAAAGAAGGTTGTGGAGACGTCTTCCGAGCCAAGGCTCCTTGATGTTGCAGTGACTGACGAGCTGTACAAGAATGGTATACAATACCGACAAAATAAAAATTACGTATATAGTTCTATTGTCTTGAAATTATGTCCTTGAATTTGTACTGATAAAGCCTCTGGAGGGCGAAACGTCTACAATAAATATGTATACCCAGATGTTGCACATGTGTCTAATTCTCATATGTTGTATACCATTCATGTACAACTTGTCAGACACTGCAACATCATGTGATCAAAGTCACACCATTCCTTTCTTGGAGCGAAGCTGAATAATTTCTATTCTCCCAGGCGCTGTATGAGCCCCTTCCCTACGGGTTTAGCGCTTCACCTAGGAATGTAACAGTAGTTTTGGCTCGTCCCAAAGATACGTAACGCTGTATTTTTGTTTCGGTTAAGAGGATGTGAACTTTGGAAAGAAGATAACAGTGTATTTACACCCTCTTCGGTGTCCCGTCGCCCGGTTGGTAGCGCATTCAGCTCACACATTGATGTCCGTGGTTCGATTGCCGGTACGGAACGAAACATTTGGGCTTGTTTCCTTAAGACACCTGCTGTAAATAGGTACCTGGGTATTAGTCGACTGATGTGGATCACATCCTGAGGACAAAATTAACCTAATTTTCCCGAAATGCTCTGCATAACCAGGAACTTTCTATATAGTATGTCATTGATTTCAACTATGGTCTGTATAAGTTGTATCATGTTGAAAAAAAGATTATTATTATTTTTATTATTATTATTATTATTATTATTATTATTATTATTATTATTATTATTTTTATTATTATTATTATTATTATTATTATTATTATTATTATTATTATTATTATTATTTTTATTATTATTATTATTATTATTATTATTATTATTATTATTCATAAGTGATGCTGACAAGGGTTTTAAACTGATACTTCAGCAAACACTGACATATATATTAGAAAACGTTTGGGTCCTGGAAGATTATCAAGGTCCGAAGGACCGAAAAGTTGTCTAGTAAATATGTCCCAGTGTTTGCTGACGTCTCTTTTAAAATCCCAGCGTCTTTACAAGGGTAGAAAGACTCGGAAAATGTGGCTGGCCGTGTTTAACTATGTTGGGTAAAAAGACACAAGTGCTAATGCGACATTTTATTGGGGCAACGTTTCGCTCTCCAGGAGCTTTCTCAGTTCAGTACATTTAAAGAATCCCAGCGTCTTTACAAGGGTAGAAAGACTCGGAAAATGTAGCTGGCCTTGTTTAACTATGTTGGGTAAAAGGACACAAGTGCTAATGCGACATTTTATTGGGGCAACGTTTCGCTCTCCAGGAGCTTTCTCAGTTCAGTACATATAAAGAATCCCAGCGTCTTTACAAGGGTAGAAAGACTCGGAAAATGTCGCAACATTTTACTACCCGCTTAAAATCAATACAACACTTAAACTACCGGGAATGCCACAGAGCGCTCTGAATGCACTGTTCTGGAAGGAGAAGAAACAGGGAGACAAACCCGATAATGTTTACATGGAAAACACTTTGAGAGTGAGGTCTCTAATCTGCACACCACCGTCACAACTTACTGAATGGAATAATGAACTTGCTAGAGAGCATAGAAGGGAAGGGAAGGGCTACAGGCATGTTTGGAACCTCTCAGGGTATAGATCCTTTTAAACCAACCACAGGTGTGGTTATATGGCACTTGTAAGATATGCTCTGCCACGTCCTTCAAGAAACTGTGACTGGTATTCTTTTTAAGATTGATGGACTGATTACATCAACTCAAGGCTGAGGGACTGATTACATCAAACTCCTGTTCTTCACCATTCTCCTTTGTATGGACTGATGAAGCCACTGTGTGGCGAAACGTTTCCTCATTAAAGATACCCAAGTGTTGCACATGTATCTAATTTATCAACTTGTCGGTTCTCTGAACTGGAACCAGCCTGGTTGATCAACTCCTGATTCACCAGGAGACCTGGACATGCACCGGGTCGCGGGGGCGTTGATCCCCGGAATACCCTCCAGGTAGACTCCAGGTAGACACACACACACACATGCACACATTATCTCACTTATTCTCTCTGTCTTTCACCCTCTCTCACTCATTCTCTCTCTCTCTCTCTCTCTTTCTCTCTCGTGGCAACAGTACAGATTTATCCTAACATACATCTCCACATCTTTCCCTGTTGTTACTCTCCTTCTGGAATACTTTGTACCTGTGTGTGTGGTATTCAGCAGGCGTGTCCCACCTCTTCAATTTAAACCACGTCTATGTAATTACACTAACATATGCTTCCAGAAAAAATATCGAATTCATTCCATTTTGTTGTTCACATTCCTGCTATTTATATAATACCTGGAATCTCCATGGCTCTATATATTACTTTCTTTGTTCTTGGTAATTATCTTAACAACTTTCTGGCTTATTTATAAATATTTGTTTATATACGTCTGTGATTTTCCTGTTTTGTTCTTAGTATAAATATTGTTGGGTTGTGCTTATATGCGCCCATTATCTTAGTCTGGTAGAATATTATGTATCCCTGGACTGACTTACATAACACAGGTGTTCCTGGAACATACAGCCCATCCCTCGACTATACTGGTTATATGTGCCAAGGAATATGTCCCAGCTGTCACTGAATGGTGTTATTCTTTACTCGCAAAATTTCTCTCTCTCTCTCTCTCTCTCTCTCTCTCTCTCTCTCTCTCTCTCTCTCTCTCTCTCTCTCTCTCTCTCTCTCTCTCTCTCTCTCTCTCTCTCTCTCTCTCTCTCAGGAAGCGCCCTGGAGGTTACCTGGAGATTATTCCGGGGATCAACGCCCCCGCGGCCCGGTCCATGACCAGGCCTCCCGATGGATCAGGGCCTGATCAACTAGGCTGTTACTGCTGGCCGCACGCAGTCCAACGTACGAGCCACAGCCCGGCTGATCCTTGCAAGGGCGGTTCCTGAGATCGTGTTTGCAACATTGCAAGCTCCTGATGTTGTGTTGATTGCAACACGAAAGGCCCAGAGCTATCATTGAACCCCATATATATATATATATATATATATATATATATATATATATATATATATATATATATATATATATATATATATATATATATATATATATATATATATTAAAGTTTATGGTATTCCTCTGTACCCTGTGGCTTCACCTCCTGTTTCGACTCCCACTATCCTTGTGGGTACCCCATCCCTACCCTACCAATATGCCCTTGTGTGTCTGCCCCTCTACCCTTCCCTCCTACCCCCTAAACATCCGTCAGACCGCCACATCCCCCCCCCCCTCTCAGTCGTAGAGCGTACTATATAGTAATTATACTCGTGTATATAACCCCTCACATCACCACCTCTCCGTTGCTAGTCTAAACATTTATACACACCGCAAGTTATGCACACTCTCTAAATTGACGGCGATTTGAAACTTTTGGCGAAAGTAACGCAAAATAAGCGAAAAAACGTAAAAAAAGTCGAGATGGCAAGAGTTAGGTCTTGTCGGTGAGACCAAAGGAAGAGGCAGGGCGGCGTTTGGTCATTTGGTTGTTGCAAGATTTCCACCCTCGCCGCTTTGAGAACTCTTCTGAGTCATCGCTGGCCTTGCTGTCAAATATTTTAAGCATTTGGCTTGTCTCTCTACGTTCCTGTTTCTTTGTGGTTTTGTTTATCGTATTTTTTCTGGTACGACAATGTAACTATTATCGTTTGATGTTTTGCGTGATGGTTGTAAGTGGTGGTTCTGGTTACATGGGAGAATTCCACGTAGCTCAAGACCGCCGCGGGATTAAATACATGCTAATAAGATAAGTATTAAGCGAACTGTAAAAAGAAATAAAAAAAAAAGGTCGATGGAACAGCCATTCATTCAGGAGTGATGCGGTACGACACTTTCGGAATGTGACTCCCGGCAACCTCAGCTGAGAGGTCCATGGCATGCATAAATATATCTATCTAACGACTGTTATATGACTTCTATAGCAGCTATAACGAAATAGATAGATACCTTTAACGCCCAGGTACTGCAGGGCAGAGCGGGGAAACATAGAAATATTGAATTAGCAATAAAAGAAGGAAAGTAAATTAGAAGTGGGCAACTGAGAGAGGAGAGAGAGAGGGAGAGAGAGTGTAAAATCTCCAGTATTGAGGTGACTGTGGGAGGGAGTGTGCGCACGGATGCTCTCTTATACCTGTGGCACTGGCTTTGCAACCTCAGTACGTGCAACATTGTCAGAGGAGCAACATTGCACTCCCGTCACTTGAAGTATTCCTCCCAGTGTTGCAATGTATACCTTTGACCTTCACACTGGAAATGTGATTAGCAAATCCCCTTTTCTCAGAGTTTACACGTAACCCCCAAACAAATTCAACGCTACGGAAAAACTTTCGTGTGTTTTAGACGAAATTTAAAAACTTGTGAAGGGGCGAGAAAGTCAAGAATACTCGTTTATCTGGGGGGGAGGGGCTATCTGCGGCGGCAAGATCAAAGACAGCAGCGTAGATAAGCTATCATCTGTATATTGCCGACATAAACCCCCCCCTGCCACCTCGACACTAACATTACCAGCGTTGAACTAACGTCAGGTTGCTATTTACTGACTGGGGGGGGAGGGGGAATGGTTGAACTATGATTTAACTCCTGGAGAAAAAGTTAAATTAGCGTTGAGCGTCTTGAGGAAGAGTTAGAACTTGGATTCAACGCCGTAAGGAAGATTTAAACTTGGATTCAACGCCGTAAGGAAGATTTAAACTTGGATTCAACGTCTTAACGAAGATTTAAACTTGGATTCAATGCCGTAAGGAAGATTTAAACTTGGATTCAACGCCTTAAGGAAGATTTAAACTTGGATTTATCGACTTAAGGAAGATTTAAACTTGGATTCAACGCCTTAAGGAAGATTTAAACTTTGATTCATCGCCGTAAGGAAGATTTAAACTTGGATTCATCGGCTTAAGGAAGATTTAAACTTGGATTCAACGCCTTAAGATTTAAACTTGGATTCAACGCCTTAAGGAAGAGTTAATTAGAATTCAACGTCTTAAGAGTTTATTAGCATTCAGCTCCTTAAGGAAGTTAATTAGGATTAAACGTCTTAAGGAAGAGTTAAACTCGGATTCAACACCTTAATTAAGGAAGGGTTAAACAAGGATTTACTCCCTTTGATGAGGCTAAGCGGAGAACTTTGCGAGGAAAAAGTTCAACCGTGGTTTTTAGAAAAGTTCCTCTGAAGTCGTGGGCTTGAAATGTGTTCATAAGATATGTTTTAAACAGCTCTTTGGAATTAAGTAGCGAGAAAGTGCTGTCAGAAAAATACCTTTACGTAACAGTTTAACGAAAATCAGTGATTTAGAATTTACCAAGTCTTGGATGGGAATTCAATGAACTGAGAAAGTCTACGGGGTTTTGAAGTCAGGTTTCAACAGGTGAAGTTAAACTCTGAACTTAGCTGTCAGAAGAAGCCCACAGCTGTTCTTAAGATGCTGTAGGCTCGGCACATCCCACGTCATGGCCAACTCCTTTGTTAAATGGTGTAGGGCCAAGTTTTTCAACGGTTACAAGCACATCAATGGTGAGATATTGCAAGTGTTTGTTAATAGGGATATTTCTGTTCTAACCCTAAGGTTACCCACTCAGGATAACCCAGTAGACGTCCATGTGTCATCAGGGACTATTGTAACTCGTATGTTATTACTCTTTGATATACTCTATAAGCATTAATGTTACTGTAAATTGTCGCAGTGGTGAGTTATATATGGTTGAACACAGGTGAGTTAACATAAGAAAGAAGGAACACTGCAGCAGGCCTCTTGGCCCATGCAAAGCAGGTCCATGTGTGTGTGTGTGTGTGTGTGTGTGTGTGTGTGTGTGTGTGTGTGTGTGTACACACCTAGTGGTTGCAGGGGTCGAATCATAGCTCCTGACCCCGCCTCTTCACTGGTCGCTATGTATGTGTGTGTGCGTGTGTTTGTATTTGTTTACACATTTCTGTTAAACTTTCTCTTTGACCTTAAAAAAAAAAATACTACTAAGCTACGCGTTTTTTGTTCAGTTTTTCTCCTTGTACTCTACTATTTTCTTGACGGTTATGCTATATGTGTCCTTTTTTTTTAAGACGTAAACAAGGCGCGAGTTAGTGGATATTTTATGCAGTTATAATTATCTTCACCCCCGTGTGTGCATGTATATATTAAATTTATACTTTTGACACATTTAGGCTGTGGAAATATATTTGTATTTATCTGTGTGTATGCACCAGGTGTGTGTATATATGCCGTGTATCTTAATGTACATATGTAATGTATACCGAGAAGTATGTATTTATCACTTTGAGAGGTATATACTGTTTATACATACCCAGAAGTGTAAGGACCTCTTGTGTGTATACACTTGAGAGAGAGGTGTATGCTGTTTATGCATACCCAGAAGTGTGGGGTCCTATTGTGTGTGTATACATTTGAGAGAGGTGTATACTGTCTATACATACCCAGAAGTGTGGGGACCTCTTGTGCGTATATATTTGAGAGTTCAATATTTATTTTAGGAATTAAAATATTCTTGATTGTTATAAGTGTACAGTATATTAGTTAAGCTGTCTCACTTAGATGTGTTGAACATAAACGACAGCGGCTTATCCAAGGATTACCCAATAAATCCACGCACTTGCGTCAATTTTTTTTATTGCCAATGGAAAACAGCTTAGAAATCTAAGTAGTGTCAGTTGTTGTTGTCAGTGAGTAATGTTGGTGACTGTGACCCACATTGAAAGGCGTAGGTGATGTTGCACGTTCCGCAATCCCTCAAAAGACGCCGCCAAGAAGTGTCGGATCCTGTGAAGGCATCCACGGATACCCTTCAATGGAGTTGAGGCGCATAAATTTCCTCGATTTTTTTTTCTTCTCTCCTCTTAGCTGTGGTGTTGCCTCTTTGTTTTTGTTTTTTTCACTGGTTTTCGTTATTCGTTTGTCTGAGTTTCGCTTGAGGATTGCGCATTTAGTCAGTGTTTTTTTTTTCTTTGATCTTGTCTTTTTTATGTATATTTATTTACCAGTTATCCTGATAATTGATTTTGGGTACCTTTTCATCTCGTTTTCTTTATATTCATCTCGTTTTCTTTATTATTCGAATTATATCTTGCGTTGTCGTTGATTTAAATCAGCGGCACTCCAAGGATGCCTTGAGGATGGGGAAGAGCTCTCGATCCGAGGAATTGGGGTTATTTACCACTCGTTCCTCAGGTGCTGTATGACTCGTTCGGATTTAGCGCCTTCCCTGCAAGATTAAAACAGATCAACGAGACTTTGAGTTCGTGTTCAGGTCGGGTATCAGTAGTCGGTTTCAGGGGGCACTGTCCCGTGTGTTGATAATAGTATAAAACTACCGACCAGTTATTGATTAAGACACATATGCAGTAGCTGGGTATCTTTATTGATGTATTTGATTGAAGCATACGCGAGAAGTTTCATCAATAAAGACACCCAACTGTTGCATGTGTGTCTTAATGGTTGCTGTCCTCTTACCACCCGGTGTTTGACCTGGTCGACTAGGCTGTTGGTGCCAGCATCTTGCTTTGTAGTCACTGACACCGGATTTCCTTGCTGTGTGTTTCGTTCGTTGTTTCTCGTTATATTGGATTTATTTTCATGATCAGTGGGCAGTGGGATGTTTGTTACCCGTACCTTATAGTGCAACGGTACAGGGCTCACAGTCAAACGGAACTGGGTTCGAATTAGGGAGAGGCGAGACGTGTGCAGCTCTCGTGGCATCTTCCACCACCTCTTCACCTAGGAGCAAGGTTAGGTAAGGTTTGTCAGGAAATAAAGTGTTTCCTGACATGGATCTTAGTCATATGATGACCACAGCTGGAGCTTTTGGTCATCTGACCGAGGCCTTCCACTGGCTTATCCCTGCACTCATTTAAAAATTATGGTTGTGATTGTAACCATTAAATCCTACTGTGCTAGCAGCAAGTAGATACCTAGGACTGCACTAAGGGTTTATCGCTTCCCCTTGATTATAACAGTGACCCTCTTGACTCTCTTGGGTCATTCCAGGTTAATACGATTTCACTTTACACAAGGTTGACTGAGCCTTGAAGTGTTATTACCTACCTGGAGTATTCCGGGGTCAACGCCTCCGCGGCCCGGTCCATAGCCAGACCTACCAGTGAAGCAGAATCTGATCAACCAGGCTTTTACTGCTGGCCGCACGCAGTCCAACGTACGAACCACAGCCCGGCTGGTCAGGTACTGACTTCAGGAACCTGTCCAGTTTCCTCTTGAAGACAGCTAGGATGTAGACATTGGTAATCTCATTTATAATAATTAATAATAATAATAATTTTTATTTACTACAAGTACATGTACATGATATACAGGCCTAGCTGACATCATTATAGAAAGCCCCTTGTTATGCAGAGCATTTCGGGCAAATTAGGTCCTTGTCCCAGGATGCGACCCACACCAGCCGACTAACACCCAGGTACCCATTTTACTGATGGGTGAATATAGACAACCAGTGTAAAGAAACACGCCCAATGTTTTCACCCTCGCCGGGAATCGAACCCAGACTCGCCGTGTGAAGTGAGAGCTTCAGCCACCAGGCCACGGGGCACCGTGAAATAGGATGGATCATCATTGACTTGGCATCCCTTGTTATAAAATTTCTCATTATCCAGCTTTTTATTTCCCTTGTAGCTAACTATAAGTGGGGGTTATTCTTTGATTCATCCGTGTTCCTATCCATCCTGTATTGTGGGTTAGACGTGACTTCCTCCAGGATAGATTAGGATAGCTAAACTCGATCAGATTTATTCGGATTGTGGGTTAGGATAGGTTAAACTCGACCAGATTTATTCGGATTGTGGGTTAGGATAGCTAAACTCGACCAGATTTATTCGGATTGTGGGTTAGGATAGCTAAACTCGACCAGATTTATTCGGATTGTGGGTTAGGATAGGTTAAACTCGACCAGATTTATTCGGATTGTGGGTTAGGATAGCTAAACTCGACCAGATTTATTCGGATTGTGGGTTAGGATAGGTTAAACTCGACCAGATTTATTCGGATTGTGGGTTAGGATAGCTAAACTCGACCAGATTTATTCGGATTGTGGGTTAGGATAGGTTAAACTCGACCAGATTTATTCGGGTTGTGGGTTAGGATAGCTAAACTCGACCAGATTTATTCGGGTTGTGGGTTAGGATAGGCTAAACTCGACCAGATTTATTCGGGTTGTGGGTTAGGATAGGTTAAACTCGACCAGATTTATTAGGATTGTGGGTTAGGATAGGTTAAACTACTCAGCCTAATTTATTATTGTTCTTGTATTATCAATTGAATTTAATAACGATATGTGATTAACGAGCCAAACAACGATATCAGGTTAACGAGCCGAGCTGCTGCTTAAGTTAACCATTTATACACCATTTATATCGAGTCTTTCTGCAGTTTTGACACAAGATTTATGCATCCTGACCCTCTGCTTCATTTTACCCCCCCCTCACCCCTTTACCCCCTCACTCTTCACCCCCTCTCACCCTTTCCTCCCTCACCCCCTCGTTGTTATCCATCCACATTAATTGAAAATGTTGTCTTAGCAGCTCTGACGGTATATGAACTTCACCACCGGTGATGAACGCTAAGATTTTAATGTATAAAACGTTGAGATTTGAACACCTCCCCCCCCCCCCCCCCCAAAAAAAAAAAAAAAAAAAAACACGTTATAGCATTGCCTGTTTTCCAAAATTTTGAATTTGAACGTTGCCAGTTTTCCTCGGCCACCTCGTTGCCAGACGTATCGCTAACAGTTTTAATTTCCTTCTGTGCCGTTAAATATACTTTTTTTTTTTAAGGTTTGTATAAGCAGCTTAAACCGCAATGGAAATAAGCCATTTTGACTTTTTTTTGGGGTTATCCTGGATAATTTACGCTATGTATGATAATTGTAATTATGTGTATATGTGCCTAAATAAACTTGTTGTTCACCTAGCAGTAAGTAGGTACCTGGATGCTAGTGGAAATGAGTCACTTTGACATGGCCGCGGGGGCGTTGACCCCTGAAATCCCCTCCAGGTATACTCCAGATACTGATTTATTTTGTGTTATCCTGGTGGATAATTTACACAGGTGCCAAATCAACCAGGCTGTGATGGATATGTGGGGCAACGGGCCTCCAGCACCAACAGCCTGGTTGACCAGGCAAGCACCAGACGAGCCTGGTCCATGGCCGGGCTCAGAGAGTAGTGAAACTCTCGAAACTCTTCAAAGGTACATCAAAGACTTGTATAATTATTTGCGTAACTGTATTTGTGTACCTGTACCTAAACATACGTATCCTAACCCCCAAGGATTGCTAATGAAGGATAATACAATAAAGTCAAATAATGATATTTATTTCGTTTTTTTTTTTAGGTCCTCAGGATGTCACCCATGACAGTCGCTATAATAATAATAGTAATAAATCTATTTCTAGCAGTACGTGATACAACTTATACAGACCATAGCTGACACCTATGACATACTATAATATTAATAATAATAATGTTTATTTCTAGCAGTACTTGATACAACTTATACAGACCATAGCTGACATCAGTGACATACTATGTAGAAAGTCCCTGGTTATGTAGAACATTTCGGACAAATTAGGTTAATTTTGTTCCCAGGATGCGGCCCACACCAGTCGACTAACACCCAAGTACCTATTTTACTGCTAGGTGAACAGGGACAGCAGGTGTCTTAAGGAAACACTTCCTAATGGGTGTTATCTGTTTACTGCTAGGCAAGAGAGGCAGTAGGTGTTACGAGGCTTGCCTAGACGTCTCGATGAGGGTCGACCCCACCTACCCTGGGTAGTGGGGTAAGCGTGCTGACCCCTGTGCTAGAGGTTTGACACCCAGCTTTCACAAGCCTCGTCTACAATATTGATATTAGACACCCGTATCAGGGCACACTGAACTGTTTCCTGACGAATACACCAACACAGTCATTCTCCCTCTCTCCCCAATGGAGGGAGTGCCAGATCCTAGTAATATAAATGCTTTATTGGATCTGCATCGTTTCTAGTTTTGATATCCCTCTTGCTCTGAACAGGGCCGTCAACACTGAGCAGTGCTCTAAGCGCCAGAGCACAAGCGATTTGATTAGTATCACAAAGTAGAGCCAGGAAGGCTGTTCAACTCGCACCCAAACATTTCAGCTCATGTATCTAACACGTTTCTAAGGCTGATTCAACTCTTCACCAAACCTAAGTTAACTGGTTCTTAGAAAATTTAGACGAACCTTTTCTAAGCCGACTCCAGAAGCCACCAGGATTGACTCATTTGCTCATGTCTCTGATGAGATTAAGACACATGTCTCTCTTGATGCTGTAAGTATTTAAGATGAACACATCAGCATTGCTTAAGTGAATCCATGAAAAAGTAAGCAAGGAATCACGGCTAGAAGCGCTGGGCAGATTGTTAAACTATTAAGTTATATATACAGTCCATCTTCGTAGCCGGCTTGTTGCTGGACCAATAAGACCCTTGGTGCGCTCCTCGGCAGGCCAAACTCATTCACGTTTTTTTCCATAAGGATTTTATTTTCTTTCGTGAGGAACTTTTGCGAATCATTCGCGAGGGGTAACGCTGAGGACTTCTGACTTGTCATAAGTCCCCCAGTTAATCCAAGAGTCACGATTTTCAGTTTTTTTAGAGCACGGGCTCTAGCTAGTTGCTCGTCTCTGACTCTTGAATAGTTTCGGAGGAACACTTTTCGCCGTGGTTAGGAAATTAACCAGCGTAGTGTGAGTAATAAGCAGTTACACTAGTGGATGAGTTGATAAGCGTGAGGGGTTCAAGACTTGTAAGTGTCCTCACATCAAACAGGAGATTCTGCAGTATTGTCATGAATACGAGGTTTGGTCACAGACCGGGCCGCGGGGGCGTTGACCCCCGAAACCCTCTCCAAGTATGAGTACATTAAGAGAAAACACAATTCTCCGGGGCCCAAGATTGTTCAGCAGTCTCCCACCAGCCATAAAGGGGATTACCAATAGATCCCTGGTTGTTTTCAAGAGGGAGCCGGACAGATACCTAAAGTCAGTACCTGACCAGCTGGGCTGTGGTTCGTACGTTGGACTGCGTAAGGCCAGTAGTAACAGCCTAGTTGATCAGGCCCTGATCCACCCGGCGGCCTGGTCAAGGACTGGACCACGGGAGCGTTGCCCTCAAGAATACCCTCCAAGTAGACTCCAGGTATGAGGCTTGGTCATGGACCAGGCCGCGGGGGTCATTGACCCCCTGGAACACCCTCCAGGCTACTCAAAACACCAGTTTCTCCTGACATGGGTCTTATATGATAATCCCAAACTGGTTGACCATTCGCTATCTTACCCTAGCTAGATTTTACACTCCATTTAGAAACCTGAGGATCACTACCTAGCAGGGTCCAGGCACTGGATTGTAGTAACATCTTGGTTTGACGACTTATCGTAAGGTGAAGTGGACAGTGATGCTTTGTGAGCGGCGCGCGCCTCACCGACAAGGAGGTAAGTCCTTGATACGGTGTAACCTGTCAGCGGCCCTATAAACTACAACAACAAGACAAGGAGGAACTGTTACATTTTTCCCCTGGCTGTGTTGAAGCTGCCTTTATCACCCTTATCAGTTTTTTCATATTATTAGAGGCTGTAAGTGATAACAATGTACATGTGTTTTTTTTATAACTATCGATTTCGCGCCGCCTTTGTTATTCTTTGTACTGCGCCAGTGTTGACATCCGCACTGCACTTGTTTTTATTTGGGGGGTTTACGAGTTTTATGTTGAAGAATAATGTAATAAAGTTGGTAGAATTACCGGCAATATGTAAAATAAAAGGACACAAGTGCAACTAATGTGGCATTTTTATTGTGGCAACGTTTCGCTCTCCAGGAGCTTTGCCAAGCCGTTACAGTGTAACGGCTTGATAAAGCTCCTGGAGAGCGAAACGTTGCCACAATAAAAATGTCACATTAGTTGCACTTGTGTCCTTTTACTTCGAAGTATAATGAAAACCTGTCGTCAACTTTCAGGTTTATTGAACCACTTATACTTTTAAAACTTAATTCATTACGGTATCAGTTTAATTCTCTGGCATAATTACACTTCCAGTACACAACATAGTTACATTTCCAGTATAGTTACTTTTCCAGTATAGAACATACGTGCGGCCAGCAGTAACAGCTTGGTTGATCAGGCCCTGAGCCACCGGTAGGCCATGTCAAGGACTGGGCCACGGGGACGTTGACCTCCCCGGAAAACCCTCCAGTTGGACTCCAGTTATACTGTCATATATAAAGTTATATTTTCCTTGATAGCCAAGTTTTGCTATATTCTATTTATTAATTTCGTCTTCCTTAAATTCCTGTGTCGTAACACAAGCAACTGCCATCGTTTCATGTGTCGCAACACAATCAGCTGCTATCGTCGCAACCTAAACAACTGCTATCGTCGTATCTGCGTCACAACGCAAGCAACTACTATCGTCGCATCTGTGTCCGAACCCAAACTGCTATCGTCGTATCTGCGTCACAACGCAAGCAACTGCTATCGTCGCATCTGTGTCTGAACCCAAACTACCATCGTTTCATGTGTCGCAACACAAGCAGCTGCTATCGTCGCAACCTAAACAACTGCTATCGTCGTATCTGCGTCACAACGCAAGCAACTGCTATCGTCGCATCTGTGTCTGAACCCAAACTGCCATCGTTTCATGTGTCGCAACACAAGCAGCTGCTATCGTCGCAACCTAAACAACTGCTATCGTCGTATCTGCGTCACAACGCAAGGAACTGCTATCGTCGCATTTGTGTCTGAACCCAAACTGCCATCGTTGCATGTGTCGCAACACAAGCAGCTGCTATCGTCGCATCTGTGTCTGAACCCAAACTGCCATCGTTGCATGTGTCGCAACACAAGCAGCTGCTATCGTCGCATCTGTGTCTGAACCCAAACTGCCATCGTTGCATGTGTCGCAACACAAGCAACTGCTATCGTCACATCAGCCAATTTAGTGATTGGTTTTTAAATAGCTGATCCAGTGCCGCCGTCGCTGGAATTAGCATGGCACATGGATGTTGCTTGAACTATCCGCTTCTTTCGCCTTTTATGGCCGGTTCTTCTCCTTCCCATTACCGGTTCTTTGGCCTTTCATTAACCGGTTCTTTATGACAGTGAATTCGTACCTTGCCGGGGGAGGGCCAGGGCGCAAGCTAAGTCATAATTTAATTACAATCTACGAGCAACTCTCTATTTAATCACTATGCCGGCATTGTGGTCATGATTCCCATAAATTAATTACCCTGTTATTGATATGGTCTGAGGAACGCTGCCTTTCCTGCCGTCGTACAACTAAGAACAAATGAAGGAGAGAGTGTATATATGTGATATTTATAGATGCTTAGCTTGCCTTGGTGAACGAGAGGGGGATAATGCCTGTGCATTGAAATTACTCTGGCATATTCGAAGATCGGTTTTTTTTATATGGCATCTGCTTTTCAGATGTACATATCGATACAGATTTTTTCTTTAGCGTTGGTCGTCTCCCACCGAGGCAGGATGACCTGAAAAGAGGAAATACTTTCACCGCCATTCATTTAATCATTGTCTTGCCAGAGTTGTGCTGATATCACAGATAAAATGGCCCTCTGAACCGCACTTTCAGAGTCCATGCACTATACTCCTTACCTCCAGGACTCAACTCCGGCTAACTTTTTTCACCCTCATTCAGCACGCCAAGTCATAAAAAATACTTGTCTAAATTATATGTGGTGCTGAATAGGTAAAATTGGTCAATTTTCAAAAACTCATTTAAAATTAAATCCGTTCTAAAATTTTCTCTTATACGTATAAAGATATATTTTTTTCATTTATGTTAACGTAAAAATTAATAATTTTGTACCAAAATAACCTTAGAAAACTTACCTGACCTTATTATAACAAGCGCAATTTAATTTAGCCTAATCCAGCCAAATATATTTTAGATAAGTTTACAGTAATTTTAATAAACAAACACAATGAAATATATTTTTTCGTTAGGTTCAGAATGATTTGCGAAATTATTACATATACAATTTTTCGCTTGCCTTGTTCGGCAAGAACAGCGTTGCTGTTTAAGCCAAAATAGAAAGATGTAGAGTAGTCAGCGGATGTTTGAGCTCCAGAAGTCATCTTGTGATAGGACCAATGTAAGGAGAGACTTGTTCTCTGTCCTGACTAACAAAATCCTCACTGCTTGCACTTTTAATATATTATTATGCTGAGTCATGGCTTGAGCTGCGTGGCGGGCGTGTACCTGGCCGGAGTGTCAGAACGTTTCAAGTCAGGCTTCAGATGTTTTGCGGAATATCTGGGCTTCAGTGTATCTTAACTGATGTTTCAGGGTTAATATTGTCACTGGTAGAAAACAATCATCCAGAGAGGTACTGCCATCCAGAGAGGTACTGCCATCCAGAGAGGTAGTACCATCCAGAGAGGTACTGCCATCCAGAGAGGTAGTACCATCCAGAGAGGTACTGCCATCCAGAGAGGTAGTACCATCCAGAGAGGTACTGCCATCCAGAGAGGTAGTACCATCCAGAGAGGTACTGCCATCCAGAGAGGTAGTACCATCCAGAGAGGTACTGCCATCCAGAGAGGTAGTACCATCCAGAGAGGTACTGCCATCCAGAGAGGTACTGCCATCCAGAGAGGTACTGCCATCCAGAGAGGTAGTACCATCCAGAGAGGTACTGCCATCCAGAGAGGTACTACCATCCAGAGAGGTACTGCCATCCAGAGAGGTACTACCATCCATAGAGGTACTACCATCCAGAGAGGTACTACCATCCAGAGAGGTACTGCCATCCAGAGAGGCACTGCCATCCAGAGAGGTACTACCATCCAGAGAGGTACTACCATCCAGAGAGGTACTGCCATCCAGAGAGGCACTGCCATCTAGAGAGGTACTACCATCCAGAGAGGTACTACCATCCAGAGAGGTACTGCCATCCATAGAGGTACTGCCATCCAGAGAGGTACTACCATCCAGAGAGGTACTACCATCCAGAGAGGTACTACCATCCAGAGAGGTACTGCCATCCAGAGAGGTACTACCATCCAGAGAGGTACTACCATCCAGAGAGGTACTACCATCCATAGAGGTACTACCATCCAGAGAGGTACTACCATCCAGAGAGGTACTGCCATCCAGAGAGGTACTACCATCCAGAGAGGTACTGCCATTTTGTCAAATGAGTGAGAAGAGTGTAGTTCACCTGTAGCCAGTTCGAGGAGTGAGTCCCCCGCTGCCAGGCCTCACTGTTGACAAAGTGGTCAATCAGGTTGTTGGAGCTCCCCCCAGGCAGTCCAGCGTAAATACCACAGCCCAGCCTATGAGGATCTTACCTTAGGAACTTCAAGAGTTATCTTTTGAAGACAGCTTGGGGTCTGTTGGTGGTCCCTTTATGTATGAAGGTTGCTGAAGAGTCTTGGTCCCATCATACTTATCGTGTTTCCTCTTAATGTACTTGTCGCATCCGTGCTTTACACCTTGCACCGTCTGCCAAATCTCTTGTTAGTGTGCAGATTTGAGATCAGTCCCCAGAATTTTCCAGGTGTAAATTATGATGCATCATTCTCGCCTATGTTGCTACAGTTCCTGGGACTTAAGTGTTCCCGATAAGATCGGTGTTTGACTAAGACTGTAGGGGCGGTGAAAGTTCTATATACTTTCTCCAGCTCTGTGCATTTTTATCCGCTTTCAAAGTGTAAGTGTGCGGCAGTATTCAAGCCGAGAGAAAACAAGTGACTTGGGTAAACATCAACGAGCCTGGCCCATGGCCGGGCTACGAAAGTAGTGACACTCTAAACTCATCAAAGGTATATCAAAGGTAAGGTATATCATTTGTGTGATATCCTTTGAGAGCCCTTTTTTTTTTTTGATTGGCAGGCAAGTTCCGCATTCAGAATGGGGAGTCACAGTATACTAATAGTGACCCGGAATTACGAAGGCAGGAATCTCCATCACTTTATCCGTTAAATGTATCTGACGGTAACTTTTAAGGAAATCTAATTTAAAAACGATAGGGGCGTCCAGTGTATATTCCATACGTGGGAGAGGACGATAGGGGCGTCCATTGTATCGTCCATACGAGGGAGAGGGCGATACGGGCGTCCACTGTATATTCCATACGTGGGAGAGGACTATAGGGGCGTCCACTGTATCGTCCATCGTGGGAGAGGAAAGGGGTATCCACAGTATCGTCCATCGTGGGAGAGGACGATAGAGGCGTCCACTGTATCGTCCATATGTGGGAGGGGATAGAGGCGTCCACTGTGTCGTCTATATGTGGGAGAGGATAGAGGCGTCCACTGTATCGTCCATACGTGGGAGAGGACGATAGGGGCGTTCACTGTAGCGTCCATACGTGGGAGAGGACGATAGGGGCGTCCACTGTATCGTCCATACGTGGGAGAGGATAGAGGCGTTCACTGTATCGTCCATACGTGGGAGAGGATAGAGGCGTCCACTGTATCGTCCATACGTGGGAGAGGACTATAAGGGCGTCCACTGTATCGTCCATACGTGGGAGAGGACTATAGGGGCGTCCACTGTAGCGTCCATACGTGGGAGAGGACGATAGGGGCGTCCACTGTATCGTCCATACGTGGGAGAGGATAGAGGCGTCCACTGTATCGTCCATACGTGGGAGAGGATAGAGGCGTCCACTGTATCGTCCATACGTGGGAGAGGATAGAGGCGTCCACTGTATCGTCCATAAGTGGGAGAGGACTATAAGGGCGTCCACTGTATCGTCCATACGTGGGAGAGGACTATAGGGGCGTCCACTAGCGTCCATACGTGGGAGAGGACGATAGGGGCGTCCACTGTATCGTCCATACGTGGGGGAGGATAGAGGCGTCCACTGTATCGTCCATACGTGGGAGAGGATAGAGGCGTCCACTGTATCGTCCATACGTGGGAGAGGATAGAGGCGTCCACTGTATCGTCCATACGTGGGAGAGGATAGAGGCGTCCACTGTATCGTCCATACGTGGGAGAGGATAGAGGCGTCCACTGTATCGTCCATACGTGGGAGAGGATAGAGGCGTCCACTGTATCGTCCATAAGTGGGAGAGGACTATAAGGGCGTCCACTGTATCGTCCATACGTGGGAGAGGACTATAGGGGCGTCCACTAGCGTCCATACGTGGGAGAGGACGATAGGGGCGTCCACTGTATCGTCCATACGTGGGAGAGGATAGAGGCGTCCATACGTGGGAGAGGATAGAGGCGTCCACTGTATCGTCCATACGTGGGAGAGGATAGAGGCGTCCACTGTATCGTCCATAAGTGGGAGACGACTATAGGGGCGTCCACTGTATCGTCCATACGTGGGAGAGGATAGAGGTGTCCACTGTATCGTCCATACGTGGGAGAGGATACAGGCGTCCACTGTATCGTCCATACGTGGGAGAGGATAGAGGCGTCCACTGTATCGTCCATACGTGGGAGAGGATAGAGGCGTCCACTGTATCGTCCATACGTGGGAGAGGATAGAGGCGTCCACTGTATCGTCCATACGTGGGAGAGGATAGAGGCGTCCACTGTATCGTCAATGCCTGGGAGAGGATAGAGGCGTCCACTGTATCGTCCATACGTGGGAGAGGATAGAGGCGTCCACTATCGTCCATGCGTGGGAGAGGATAGAGGCGTCCACTGTATCGTCCATACGTGGAAGAGGATAGAGGCGTCCACTGTATCGTCCATGCGTGGGAGAGGATAGAGGCGTCCACTGTATCGTACATACGTGGGAGAGGATAGAGGCGTCCACTGTATCGTCCATGCGTGGGAGAGGATAGAGGCGTCCACTATCGTCCATGCGTGGGAGAGGATAGAGGCGTCCACTGTATCGTCCATGCGTGGGAGAGGATAGAGGCGTCCACTGTATCGTCCATGCGTGGGAGAGGATAGAGGCGTCCAGTGTATATTCCATACGTGGGAGAGGACGATAGGGGTGTCCATTGTATCGTCCATACGTGGGAGAGGACGATAGGGGCGTCCACTATATTCCATACGTGGGAGAGGACTATAGGGGCGTCCACTGTATCGTCCATCGTGGGAGAGGAAAGGGGTATCCACAGTATCGTCCATGCGTGGGAGAGGATAGAGGCGTCCACTGTATCGTCCATGCGTGGGAGAGGATAGAGGCGTCCACTGTATCGTCCATGCTTGGGAGAGGATAGAGGCGTCCAGTGTATATTCCATACGTGGGAGATGACGATAGGGGCGTCCACTAGCGTCCATACGTGGGAGAGAACGATAGGGGCGTCCACTGTAGCGTCCATACGTGGGAGAGGACGATAGGGGCGTCCACTGTAGCGTCCATAAGTGGGAGAGGATAGAGGCGTTCACTATCGTCCATACGTGGGAGAGGATAGAGGCGTCCACTGTATCGTCCATACGTGGGAGAGGACTATAAGGGCGTCCACTGTGTCGTCCATACGTGGGAGAGGACTATAGGGGCGTCCACTGTAGCGTCCATACGTGGGAGAGGACGATAGGGGCGTCCACTGTATCGTCCATAAGTGGGAGAGGATAGAGGCGTCCACTGTATCGTCCATACGTGGGAGAGGAAAGAGGCGTCCACTGTATCGTCCATAAGTGGGAGAGGACTATAGGGGCGTCCACTGTATCGTCCATACGTGGGAGACGATAGAGGTGTCCACTGTATCGTCCATACGTGGGAGAGGATAGAGGCGTCCACTGTATCGTCCATACGTGGAAGAGGATAGAGGCGTCCACTGTATCGTCCATACTTGGGAGAGGATAGAGGCGTCCACTATCGTCCATGCGTGGGAGAGGATAGAGGCGTCCACTGTATCGTCCATACGTGGGAGAGGATAGAGGCGTCCACTATCGTCCATGCGTGGGAGAGGATAGAGGCGTCCACTGTATCGTCCATACGTGGAAGAGGATAGAGGCGTCCACTGTATCGTCCATACGTGGGAGAGGATAGAGGCGTCCACTGTATCGTCCATGCGTGGGAGAGGATAGAGGCGTCCACTGTATCGTCCATGCGTGGGAGAGGATAGAGGCGTCCAGTGTATATTCCATACGTGGGAGAGGACTATAGGGGCGTCCACTGTATCGTCCATCGTGGGAGAGGAAAGGGGTATCCACAGTATCGTCCATGCGTGGGAGAGGATAGAGGCGTCCACTGTATCGTCCATACGTGGGAGAGGATAGAGGCGTCCACTGTATCGTCCATCGTGGGAGAGGAAAGGGGTATCCACAGTATCGTCCATGCGTGGGAGAGGATAGAGGTGTCCACTGTATCGTCCATACGTGGGAGAGGATAGAGGCGTCCACTGTATCGTCCATGCGTGGGAGAGGATAGAGGCGTCCACTGTATCGTCCATGCGTGGGAGAGGATAGAGGCGTCCACTGTATCGTCCATACGTGGGAGAGGATAGAGGCGTCCACTGTATCGTCCATGCGTGGGAGAGGATAGAGGCGTCCACTGTATCGTCCATGCGTGGGAGAGGATAGAGGCGTCCACTGTATCGTCCATGCGTGGGAGAGGATAGAGGCGTCCAGTGTATATTCCATACGTGGGAGAGGACGATAGGGGCGTCCACTGTAGCGTCCATACGTGGGAGAGGACGATAGGGGCGTCCACCGTATCGTCCATACGTGGGAGAGGATAGAGGCGTTCGCTGTATCGTCCATACGTGGGAGAGGATAGAGGCGTCCACTGTATCGTCCATACGTGGGAGAGGACTATAAGGGCGTCCACTGTATCGTCCATACGTGGGAGAGGACGATAGGGGCGTCCACTGTATCGTCCATACGTGGGAGAGGATAGAGGCGTCCACTGTATCGTCCATACGTGGGAGAGGATAGAGGCGTCCACTGTATCGTCCATAAGTGGGAGAGGACTATAGGGGCGTCCACTGTATCGTCCATACGTGGGAGAGGATAGAGGTGTCCACTGTATCGTCCATACGTGGGAGAGGATAGAGGCGTCCACTGTATCGTCCATACGTGGGAGAGGATAGAGGCGTCCACTGTATCGTCCATACGTGGGAGAGGATAGAGGCGTCCACTGTATCGTCCATACGTGGAAGAGGATAGAGGCGTGCACTGTATCGTCCATACGTGGGAGAGGATAGAGGCGTCCACTGTATCGTCCATACGTGGGAGAGGATAGAGACGTCCACTGTATCGTCCATACGTGGGAGAGCATAGAGGCGTCCACTGTATCGTCCATCCGTGGCCGAGGATAGAGGCGTCCACTGTATCGTCCATACGTGGGAGAGGATAGAGGCGTCCACTGTATCGTCCATGCGTGGGAGAGGATAGAGGCGTCCACTGTATCGTCCATGCGTGGGAGAGGATAGAGGCGTCCACTGTATCGTCCATACCTGGGAGAGGATAGAGGCGTCCACTATCGTCCATGCGTGGGAGAGGATAGAGGCGTCCACTGTATCGTCCATACGTGGAAGAGGATAGAGGCGTCCACTATATTCCATACGTGGGAGAGGACTATAGGGGCGTCCACTGTATCGTCCATCGTGGGAGAGGAAAGGGGTATCCACAGTATCGTCCATACGTGGGAGAGGACGATAGAGGCGTCCACTGTATCGTCCATATGTGGGAGAGGATAGAGGCGTCCACTGTGTCGTCTATATGTGGGAGAGGATAGAGGCGTCCACTAGCGTCCATGCGTGGGAGAGGATAGAGGCTTCCACTGTATCGTCCATACGTGGGAGAGGACTATAGGGGCGTCCACTGTATCGTCCATACGTGGGAGAGGATAGAGGTGTCCACTGTATCGTCCATACGTGGGAGAGGATAGAGGCGTCCACTATCGTCCATACGTGGGAGAGAATAGAGGCATCCACTGTATCGTCCATACGTGGGAGAGGATAGAGGCGTCCACTGTATCGCCCATACGTGGGAGAGGATAGAGGCGTCCACTGTATCGTCCATACGTGGGAGAGGATAGAGGCGTCCACTATCGTCCATGCGTTGGAGAGGATATAGGCGTCCACTGTATCGTCCATACGTGGGAGAGGATAGAGGCGTCCACTATCGTCCATGCGTGGGAGAGGATAGAGGCGTCCACTGTATCGTCCATACGTGTGAGAGGACTATAGGGGCGTCCACTGTATCGTCCATACGTGGGAAAGGATAGAGGCATCCACTGTATCGTCCATACGTGAGAGAGGATAGAGGTGTCCACTGTATCGTCCATGCGTGGGAGAGGATAGAGGCTTCCACTGTATCGTCCATACGTGGGAGAGGATAGAGGCGTCCACTATCGTCCATGCGTGAGAGAGGATAGAGGCGTCCACTGTATCGTCCATGCGTGAGAGAGGATAGAGGCGTCCACTGTATCGTCCATGCGTGAGAGAGGATAGAGGCGTCCACTGTATCGTCCATGCGTGAGAGAGGATAGAGGCGTCCACTGTATCGTCCACATATGCGTGAGAGAGGATAGAGGCGTCCACTGTATCGTCCATGCGTGAGAGAGGATAGAGGCGTCCACTGTATCGTCCATGCGTGAGAGAGGATAGAGGCGTCCACTGTATCGTCCATGCGTGAGAGAGGATAGAGGCGTCCACTATCGTCCATGCGTGTTATCATCCATACGGAGAGGATAGAGGCGTCCACTGTATCGTCCATCGTCCACGTGGATAGAGACTGTATCGATGCGTGAGAGAGAATAGAGGCGTCCACTGTATCGTCCATGCGTGAGAGAGGATAGAGGCGTCCACTATCGTCCATGCGTGAGAGAGGATAGAGGCGTCCACTGTATCATCCATACGTGGGAGAGGATAGAGGCGTCCACTGTATCATCCATACGTGGGAGAGGATAGAGGCGTCCACTATCGTCCATACGTGGGAGAGGATAGAGGCGTCCACTATCGTCCATGCGTTGGAGAGGATAGAGGCGTCCACTGTATCGTCCATACGTGGGAGAGGATAGAGGCGTCCACTATCGTCCATGCGTGAGAGGATAGAGGCGTCCACTGTATCATCCATACGTGGGAGAGGATAGAGGCGTCCACTGTATCATCCATACGTGGGAGAGGATAGAGGCGTCCACTATCGTCCATACGTGGGAGAGGATAGAGGCGTCCACTATCGTCCATGCGTTGGAGAGGATAGAGGCGTCCACTGTATCGTCCATACGTGGGAGAGGATAGAGGCGTCCACTATCGTCCATGCGTTGGAGAGGATAGAGGCGTCCACTGTATCATCCATACGTGGGAGAGGATAGAGGCGTCCACTATCGTCCATGCGTTGGAGAGGATAGAGGCGTCCACTGTATCGTCCATACGTGGGAGAGGATAGAGGCGTCCACTATCGTCCATGCGTTGGAGAGGATAGAGGCGTCCACTGTATCATCCATACGTGGGAGAGGATAGAGGCGTCCACTGTATCATCCATACGTGGGAGAGGATAGAGGCGTCCACTATCGTCCATGCGTTGGAGAGGATAGAGGCGTCCACTGTATCGTCCATGCGTGAGAGAGGATAGAGGCGTCCACTATCGTCCATGCGTTGGAGAGGATAGAGGCGTCCACTGTATCATCCATACGTGGGAGAGGATAGAGGCGTCCACTGTATCATCCATACGTGGGAGAGGATAGAGGCGTCCACTATCGTCCATGCGTTGGAGAGGATAGAGGCGTCCACTGTATCGTCCATACGTGGGAGAGGATAGAGGCGTCCACTATCGTCCATGCGTGAGAGAGGATAGAGGCGTCCACTGTATCGTCCATACGTGGGAGAGAGTCAGCATCCTATACTGTAATCTCATTTTTTTATATTTTTTAACTTTGCAGTTGTTGAATAAGACCTAACATTAATTTAACGTTAATCTTGAGTTTAATTTAAAGGTTTATGTTTTATCCTATCTTCTGGTTTTTATTCCCTCAATTTTTTCCATAACGGGGCAAGTAAAATGTATCGTCGAAGATTGAGACACTTACCATTCATCACAAAATGTATCGTCACTGGGTATACTGAAGGTGTCGGATGGGTGTTCCTGAGATGATATACTGTTGAAGAAATGCACACTAGGTCGGTTCGTAACATATATTGAGAGGTTAGAGGCCCAGGCCTTCCTGTCGAGTCCAAGTGAGGAGGATGCCTCTGGCTAGCGACTCACCTGAGGGGCTCGTGACGTCACAACTAGCCACGGAGCCTAGCTAGACAGGGAGCCTAAGTGAGGAGGATGCCTCTGGCTAGCGACTCACCTGAGGGGCTCGTGACGTCACAACTAGCCACGGAGCCTAGCTAGACAGGGAGCCTAAGTGAGGAGGGTCCCTGTGGCTAGCGACTCACCTGAGGGGCTCGTGACGTCACAACTAGCCACGGAGCCTAGCTAGACAGGGAGCCTAAGTGAGGAGGGTCCCTGTGGCTAGCGACTCACCTGAGGGGCTCGTGACGTCACAACTAGCCACGGAGCCTAGCTAGACAGGGAGCCTAAGTGAGGAGGGTCCCTGTGGCTAGCGACTCACCTGAGGGGCTCGTGACGTCACAACTAGCCACGGAGCCTAGCTAGACAGGGAGACTAAGTGAGGAGGGTCCCTGTGGCTAGCGACTCACCTGAGGGGCTCGTGACGTCACAACTAGCCACGGAGCCTAGCTAGACAGGGAGACTAAGTGAGGAGGGTCCCTGTGGCTAGCGACTCACCTGAGGGGCTCGTGACGTCACAACTAGCCACGGAGCCTAGCTAGACAGGGAGCCTAAGTGAGGAGGGTCCCTGTGGCTAGCGACTCACCTGAGGGGCTCGTGACGTCACAACTAGCCACGGAGCCCAGCTAGACAGGGAGCCTATATATAATATAGCTGGTACTATCTACATGTACTACACAAGTATATTACATAGGTAATCAGTGACACTACTGACAAAGGCACAACACTGGAACAATATACAACCCGAACACAGGAGAGAGAAACGTGTCACAACGTGTCGCTCAGACTTGGACCATAAACTCGCCACACACCGAAAGGTGTAATTAATTTGAAAACAATGTAATTAATTTGAAAATAATGTAATCAACTTGAAAACAATATAACCAACTTGAAAATAATATAACCAACTTGAAGTTTTGTGTCCTCAATGGTTGGTACTCATATAAATTCTAGTATCGTCAACCAAGGGCGACAAAGGTGCTAAGATTTATGTCTCTTTCGGGTCTGAGAAAGAGAATTGAGGAGAGTATTGTGCCTTGATGAACTGCTGTTCTCTGGGCCAGCCTCTGATTGTACTTTCTTGACTCTTATTATTTAGGGTCAGTTTGTTAGGAACTTCAACATTCATCAACCTAGTTTTCCAGTTTTTTTTTTATTATTTGCGGGTGTTTTGTGCACTGTTACACCTTGGTCACACTTGTCGAAGGCTTTTGCAAAGCCTGTGTATACCGCCTCACCACTTTCTTTGTCTTTCAGTGATCTGAGGGTCGTAATGGTCCAGCGGCTGTGAGAGGCAGGAGCGACCTGTTCTAAACCCATGCTGCTCTGGGTTGTGACCTGTTCTAAACCCATGCTGCTCTGGGTTGTGACCTGTTCTAAACCCATGCTGCCCTGGGTTGTGACCTGTTCTAAACCCATGCTGCTCTGGGTTGTGACCTGTTCTAAACCCATGCTGCCCTGGGTTGTGACCTGTTCTAAACCCATGCTGCCCTGGATTGTAAACCCACATGTCCAGCACTGTTGTTTCTTTAAATTTTTTTAAATGTTTTTTTTTCATGTTGTGTTTGACATTTTATCCCAGGTTAAATCAACTCATTGTTCTCTTATGTGCCTCTAACATTAGTGTCCTCAACACCTGTGGTAAAAGCTCGTCAATTATATTGGTCTATAATTTTTTTGAGATTGCTGTACTGCCAGCTTTTGGAGTAGGGTTATGTCAGTGGTATTGGGGTGACCCCTGTGTCCAGACTATCTCCATAGAATATTTAAGGCACGTGATAATGTCTTTTGCAGTTCTCGGTGAGTATGAAGTTCCCCGAGTCTAGGTCTGGGGCAGAGTGCATGAACATACTATCAATTGCCTCTTGAAAGTGAAGTGGGCTAAGGGTTATAACAATTATGGAGATATCGGCAGAGTTTTGACTCATGAAATATTCATTTGGATTGTCAATCTTCAGTCTGATAAACGGTTCATTGAACACAAAGTCAAAGATTTATTTCCACATGGGTGGTGACATTTGGCTGTGTTTGCAGAAAGCCCACCGTTATGCACAGCATTTAGGTATATCGCTAATTTCTGTGTATGTAGGGAAGACGCATTTGCAAGATGTGGGGGGAGATTTTTATCAAGAATTTGTTCGTAACATTAACTTATCGTCTTGGGTGATCGTTAGGCAGAATGACCAGCAACCCTGTTAAGGGGAGAGAATGTTTATCAGTTCTCCGTTTCCTTCTTGTCTGGCAGGATGCCAGTGTCTCCTTGGGTACTTCCTGGCTACCGTCCTACTCAAATTTTGACTCCCAGACATCTTGAAGCTAAAATTCTGACTGAGAATAAAAATCTACAGCATGTAGAGAGAGAGAGAGAGAGAGAGAGAGAGAGAGAGAGAGAGAGTAGTAGTAGTTCTGCCTGAGGTCGTAGTAGTAGATGGCGAAAGCCGAGAAACCGTGAATCATACACACGCATTTTATTTAACTGTTTCATTCACTGTGGAGTGGAACGTTGTTAATTAAAAGGACTAGTCTGTTTATATATCTTTGATCCAGCAGTCGTGCTAAAGTTCTCCAAGAAATGTGTTAAACGTTTAATATTGAGATCAGGTGGAGGAGGATGGTGGTGGCCAGCCGTAGCAGGACACCACCTGCTTCCCCAAGACCTACTTGAAGTACCTGTACGTCTGCTGATGCGCGTCAGGCATATAATGGGTGCGCAGTGTAGTGCGTGCGTGCGTGCCCACGCATGTGTATTGGCTTGTGCTCCTGTGACCTCCCAGAATGCCGTCAGTACAGGTGGGATGGAGGCAGGTGGAGAGAGAGAGATATTCCTCCAGGTTTTTATTACTGCTCTGCGACTGAATGTCCTCTTATTCTTGGCTTTCCTCAGTCAACTGGCTTGGCTTGTGGATAGTTACTGCAATAGCAATAATGTCGTTTATCACTCAATTACTCCTTTAATTAGCCAGATACGGCTGCTCCGCTACAGTGGCTACTCGCTGTACCGGCTACTTCCTATGCCGGCTACTTGCTACACCGACGAGTTCTCTAATAAATCGGTTGATTGAACGGCCTCTCGCTTGGATGCCAGAAATACGTTTATGGAGGTCAGCGACCCCGCTTTCCAGTCCCAGACCAGATCACCTGGTGGATCAAGACCTGATCCACCAGGCTGTTACTGCTGGCCGCACGCAGTCCAACGTACAGACCACAGCCTGGGTGGTGAGGAACAGATTTAAGAAACTTGTCACGTGTCTTCTTGAAGACAGCCAGAGGTTTGTTGGTAGTTCCCCATGTGCAAGGAGGAAGGACTCTAAAAAGTCGGGGACCTCTGACACTTACCGAGTTCTTAGTCTAAGTACTCGTCACGTCCCTGCTTTTCATTGGAGGTGTTTTCTTGTTGTCAGGCGGAGTCATTTTGGCGTTCATGTTTGGTACCAGGACCTCTAGGTTTTTCCGGGTGTAGTGTGTACCTTCTTCGCCTACGTTCCAAGAAATACATTTAAAAGACTTCAGATGTTCCCAGTAGTTCAGGTGTGTGATTTGAGTGTATTAACAATGAAAGTCATTTATGTGTTTACCAGTTCAACAATCTTACTTTCCTTCAAGGTGTCAGTATACAACAGTGTTACAGTGTCAGTATACAACAGTGTTACAGTGTCAGTATACAACAGTGTTACAGTGTCAGTATACAACAGTGTTAGTGTCAGTATACAACAGTGTTACAGTGTCAGTATACAACAGTGTTACAGTGTCAGTATACAACAGTGTTACAGTGTCAGTATACAACAGTGTTACAGTGTCAGTATACAGCAGTGTTACAGTGTCAGTATACAACAGTGTTACAGTGTCAGTATACAACAGTGTTAGTATACAACAGTGTTACAGTGTCAGTATACAGCAGTGTTAGTGTCAGTATACAACAGTGTTAGTGTCAGTATACAACAGTGTTACAGTGTCAGTATACAACAGTGTTAGTGTCACTATACAATAGTGTTAGTGTCAGTATACAACTGTTAGTGTCAGTATACAACAGTGTTAGTGTCACTATACAACAGTGTTAGTGTCAGTATACAACAGTGTTAGTGTCAGTATACAGTGTTACAGTGTCAGTATACAGCAGAGTTAGTGTCAGTATACAACAGTGTTAGTGTCAGTATACAACAGTGTTAGTGTCAGTATACAAGTGTTAGTGTTATTGCTGTTCTTACTGTTGAACAGCGGTTTAGTGCCGATGAAGGTAGCGTAGGTAGCAATGATACGGCCGTGGACTAGATTGGCTTTAATCGGGTAGGAGTGAGTACACAACGGGCAGTGTGAGGAAGTGACCGCAAGCCAGTCCGTGGAGGGGGAGTACCTGTGTACCTCAAGTCGGTCGAAGCGGGAGTGAGAGAGGGTGGACTGTGTGTCCCACCGACCTAGGTAGGCCTACAGAGGGCAGCACTGAATGCCGCGAAATATGAACTAGTCAGAGCAGACGGCTAGGCTGTGTGCTCTGCCAGTACAGGCTGTCTACATTTGCTCGGCCACGCACCTCGACGTCGTCCCGACGCGACAATACTGGTGGGCCCATAGGTATAAAGGAATTACACTAGCTACCCCAGAGAGGGACTGGCTTTCGCTCACTGGTAAATAAAAAAAATGGACAAAAAAATGCAACAGGCAAAAAAAAAACTCTCCCATCCAGGGGAAGAGAAAACTGGTTTGCCCGCGCTGTTTCATCGAGTAGAGAGCCGGGAGACGTCAGCACTGGAACTAAAATCTTCTATATACAGGTTGTCCGCAGGGCTGAACATCAGTTGACCACTCGTCTACTAACGTTGTTGCACGCTCACATCTGCAAACAATGACTGACAGTAGCATTTCCTAAGGTGTGACATGTAACTCAGAGGGCAGCACTGCCCTGACCGTAATACAGGCTTTTTCCTTTAGTTAAAAAAACACTGGTGCACATACATACAATAATACTATATCCATGGAATTCATTACACTCTGGGTACCCTTCTAAAAGTATTTACATAATTACATGATGTTGTCCACCCTGACTCTATTATCGCCTAGCTATACAATGTGTGTGCATTTATACCCATTTCTGCAAGCAAACAATTAGCATAACTAGCGTAGGAGTCGGACAAGTCAGTAGGTACGTCAATGTCACAGAAATGTACTGTTGTCCTGGGTCGCAGGCCATAAGTATGGAGCCTTACTGGGCCGTCTTCCGTACCAGCAGTAGTGGGAGAAGGGGTAGACGGTTTGTCCCTAACATTAGTCTGATCGTGGCGTTGCAACGCACGCGCCTCCAGCTCTACTTCGGCCTGCATATGGTCCACATACTTCATGTGATCAAGGTGGGCTTCCTTGATAGCTCCCGTAGCAATCTCCCTCACCTCGAACTTATTGCCACGGAGCTGTCGTAGGACACGGTAAGGACCCACAAACTTTGGGACAAGTTTGTGCATACCTGGGGTCTGCACTGGGTTGAGCAACATAACTTTGCAACCTGGTTCCACTTTGCTTTCCTTGGCGCGGGCATTGCGCTCTGACGTGAACCTATCAGTAGCTTTCATAAGGTTCTCTCGTACCCGCTGGAAGACAAGCTGCGTTGTCCTCATCTTTACTACACTGGGGTTATCAGTATCGTAAGTAGGTCTAGGTGGAGTAAACAGAATTTCATATGGTAAGCGCTTGTCATAGCCATACAAAGCAAAATGAGGTGTCTCACCGATCGAGCTGTTGAGGGAGGAATTTAATGTACACTGAACATCTGGGATAGCCTCATCCCATGTAGTACAACTTGGGTTAACGGTTACTCTGAGCACCTCCAGGACTTTGCGATTTGTACGTTCAGCAAGACCATTACTCGCAGGGTGGCGTGGAGCTACTGGCGCTTGATGAATGTTGAATCTGGAGCAAAGATCCTGCATTATGCCATTTATAAACTCAGACCCATTGTCTGACAGAAGGACACGTGGGCAAGTATGACGAAGAACAACATGCTCACGGAAAGCACTAGCGACCGTTTCAGCGGTTTTATCAGGAATGGGTACTAATTCACTGTACCGCGTCAAGTTATCTACCATTACAAGCAGGTGCTTATTTCCCTTCTCCGAGGTCGAGAAGTTCGTCAACAGGTCGACAGAAGTTCTCTCCCAGGGCTCCTTTGTAATGGGATACTTTAGAATGGGGTTAGGACCTGTAATGGTACCCTTGTGCTGTAGGCAGACAACACACTGGTGTACATGCTTGGCAATGTCCGATGCCATCTTAGGCCAGAAATATTTCATTCGTGCCTGTTTGATACTGCGGTCCTTCCCGGGGTGCGCTACACCTGGGACATTGTGGATCAACCTAAGAGTAGCTGGTATCATGGACTCTGGTATCACCAGTTGGTATACGGTTCTGCCGGGGTCCACCAGCTGTGCAACACGGCACAGTACTCCTTGGTTGACCACTAAATCCTTCAGTGGAACGGGAGACTTGACCTGTAAGTCAACGTCCTCCTTGGTAAGGAAACGAAGGACTGGAGACCACACAGGGTCCTGTCGTTGGGCTCTCTCGAGATCCTCAACAGAGAACGAATTGCCGACACTCACGAATGCTATATGTCTCGACAGGGCGTCAGCTACAACATTTTGCTTACCTGGGACATAGCAAATTTCAGGGTTGTAGTCATTGAACGTGAGCGACCACCGAGCATGCTTTCCCGAGAGGTTCTTATTTGCAAAAAGGGCCAATAAGGGTAAATGATCTGTATAAATCTTGATAGGATAATGATAGATGATATCCCGAAAATGACTCAGGGCCCATACAATGGCTAAAGCTTCTAGCTCTGTCACTGAATAATTGACTTCCGCTTTAGTAAGAACACGGCTAGCATAGGCAATAGGCTGTTGCTTCCCATTAGATTCTTGTGACAAGACTGCACCGATGCCAACTTTGCTGGCATCAGTCGTCAAGGTAAATGCCTTGGTGAAATCAGGGAATCTAAGGGTTGGGGCTGATGTTAACTTGTTCTTAAGAATGACAAAAGCTCGTTCCTGATCGCACGTCCACTCAAAAGGGGCATCCTTCTTGAGTAAGCGTGTCAGGGGTGCAGCAATGGTGGAGAAACCTGCGATAAAGGTGCGGTAGAAACCCGCCAGGCCTATGAAGGACCGGACTGCATCCGCCGTCATGGGTCTGGGGAATTTCTGCACGGCCGAGATTTTAGACTCGTCCGTCTTTATGCCATTCTGAGTTACTACGTGACCCAGAAATTTTATTTCCTTCCGGAGGAAATGACATTTGGAGAGCTTTACCTTAAGATTTGCCTGAGCTAGCCTGTCCAATACCCTGTCAAGTTTCTCAAGATGTGACGGGACATCTTGTGACATGACTATGAGATCATCCAGGTAGACCATGAGCGTGCCACCTAGGAGGGTACGGAAAATTGTCGTCATCAAACGACTAAACGTGATTGGGCTTCCGCGCAAGCCGAAGGGCATCCTCCTGAACTGGTAATGACCAGTTGGAGTAGAGAAAGCTGTCAACTCTCTACTCTCATCATCGAGGGGGATCTGCCAGAACCCTTGAAGAAGATCAAGAGTTGAAAAGACCTTATTATCGCCGATGTTCTGCAACAGGTCGTTCAGAACTGGCAATGGAAAACGGTCTGGGATGGTACATGCATTCAGTTTCCTGTAATCGATAACAGGGCGCCAGGTTCCGTCTTTCTTGGGAACCAGAATAAGGGGAGCATTCCACGGGGAAGTGGACTCCTCAATAACTCCATCACGGAGCATCCGTGTAATGAGTTCTTCGGCGAAGACTCTTTGCGCATGTGGCAGGCGATACGCAGGTACATAAATGGGTTTAGTACCTTTGTCAAGTGGAATACGGTGAGAGATCAGTGAGGTCAAACCCATTGACTCACCATCTAGTGCAACTGCAGAACGTGCACGATTGAGAACCTGGAGAAGTTTTGGAACCTCTTCAGGATAGTCTGTCAAAGCTAGATCATCTTCCTGCACTGGCCGGGTGTTGGAAGAGTCAGCAGCAGACTCGCCTGGGAGAACTGCACTCACAAGGAAGTCAGCTGGGGCTTCACCCTCCACTCTCACCGGGAGAGGGAATCTGACAAGGTCAACAAGTGAGGTATTCTTCCGCAGGGGAAATTCTCGACTATGCATGTTGACAACAAGGACTTGCAACTTACCACGTTGCACTGTGTGCAAGGATGGTTCAAGGGAGAGGCCCTTGACTCGGCATGTGTCGTTGTCAACCAGCACATGGTCTCCTTCAAAAGCTCTGCTCACGTACACCGTAACAGGAGTGAGCGAGTTAGCTGACAAAGTGACGTCATACTTTGTACAAGCAGTAACTCTGCTCGCTGATGCCATGACACGAGTCAGACAGTCGCCTGCCGACAGGGATACTGCGGCTTGACAACTGCTGGTCTCTACAACAGCGTCAGAGTTAGAGTGAAGGTTAGACTGGGCGTCCCCAGACTGGGTTTCACTGGTAACTACGCGCTGATGGCCAGGAGGTGATGGGCAACGAGCTCTACTACGAGGTCGATCAGGACGAGAGACCGACCCCGGGGAGAATGTGCTATGGAAACCACCGGTTTCCAACGATTCTAGGCACTGTGCGTACTCTGAGACGGAGTAGCACGTAGTGGATCCTAAGCGCACGCCCCAGAAGGGCACATCCACTCCGTTGAATTCCGCTTTCCACTCAGCTGGATCTAAACGGATCCTAAGATCTGCCATGGTTTTGAACCCTATGAGCAGGTCACCATGGAAAACAATACCATCTACGACTAAGAATTTTGCGGACAGCTTGTGACCCTGGACCACAAATTCTAGCGTTGTGCGACCGCGAACCGTCAGCGGTTTACCTGAGACTCCTCTCAAGGTCTGAATGGCAGATGGCTCTGTCAACATGGCCGCGTGAAGGCCAATGTCTCGGAAAAAGGTGGAGCGGACAATGTTAACCACCGAACCTGTGTCTAGGAAAAGCTGAACAGGCTTATTGTGGACAGTGGACTCGATGAGCGGTCCACATGGGTTGTCATACCGAACATGAAGGCATGACAGGCCGACGAGATCCCCGGAGTCACAGCTGCTCGAGGCTCGACACTTGTTGACGAGGCTCGACCTGGAAGGTACGGTAAGAGTCTCAGCAACAACGTCAAGACACTCGGTTTCCTCACTGTCGGCAAGCGTATCACTGCCCAGGGCGGCGAATGCATTGCGGACAGGGACGGAATACAGCGACTCCGACAGGGTTACTACGTCTTTCGCTGGTTTTGCGGACGCGCCTCTTCCCCCGAACTAGTGGAAGGGCTTCTACGAGCATGTGCATTGCGCGACGACTGCTTGCTCCACTCAGCTGTCAGCATACTTCGCAGCTTGTTACACTCATGGGAGGTATGACTGGAAGTATTGTGGTAAACACAGATTCCCTCGCGAGACTGGGCATGGGGACGGTGACGGTTACCTTGATACTGAGCGTGGGGACTGTGACGGTTACTTTGCGGGGACTTAAGTTTGTAACACTCAGATCGGTAGTGCCCTCGTTTGCCACAGTTGAAACAAGTCACTACACGCTTAGCGGGTGAGGTTGGGGGTGGTGTCTGCTGGCGACGTTTCGCCCTGGTCCAGGAAGTCGATGACTGCCTTTTTGTATAAGACCGACTGTTGTTACTGTGGTCGCTATTTTTACTTAGGCGCGTATTAGTGGGACTGGGGTTAGAACCTTTGTGGGTTGGCTGTCTGACAGCAGCAGCAAAAGTGACTTCCGGCTGCGACCGCGGGGTCACTGCGGACGGCGCTGCAAGGATGGGTAGGGGATCATCCGCAAAGCGGCAAACCTTGCCTTGCTCGGAAGGCGGCTTGAGCGAGTCGATGGCGTCATATGCACCCAGGACGTCGTGCTGAGGGCCGAGTCCTAGCGCATCAATGGCAGCCCAGAGGTTAGGGGCGGAATCCCTCCGCATGATGCCGACAGCCAGCATGGGGATGATGTCTTTAATAGCCATACGGCCATCACCATCCGCCCACTTAGTGGAGTTGACGGCATCAGTAAAGTCCGTGGCGGCTTGCTCGAAACGGCAAACGCAAGCCAGGGGGCTTTCGTGCCGGTATTGACATTCGGCCAAGACGCTGGTAACGATGTCAATGTAATGGCGTTGGCGACTACGCCGAAAATAACGCCTAAATTCCTCCTTAAGTTCACCCCAAGACTGAATCTTACAAACGCGCTTGAGCTGCACAAAGGCACCTATATCACCCTGGGTGAGATCCACTGCTGCAACAGCAGCACGAATGTACTGTGTATCTGTTGGGCTATCAAATAGAGCCTGAACAGTCGCCTCGACTGACTGCAGCCATGGCTCTAAACTATTTGCACGACCGTCAAAAATAAGGGTCAGGTATGGACGATGAGCCGGCCCACTGGTGGTCGAGGCTTGAGCCACAAGTTGACCAACTGTCGCTGGGGCTTCGATGCCCTGCCGCGTGCTCACGCTGGCTGAGGCACCATTGCTGGCACCAGCAGAATCTGGGGTAACGGCATGGCCACTGCGTGTCTTAGTCATGACGTCAATTGTTGAAATGCAAGTAGGTCACGAAGATGGTAAACAGGTCAGAGCAAGAAATGGTATGCACTGGCTACAATTCAAAACAGAGTCAAAGAGAACTCAGCACCACAGTACTAGGTAAACTGCTTAGTGATAGAAATAATTTGAGCAAAACAACAATAAAAAGGGAAATAGTGATACACTCTGAAAACAAAATAAGAGATGTATGCAAGTGAATGTACTACAGGGAAGTGCACAAAATGAAGCTAAGGATAGTCAATAATTTCACCAGGAATCTGGCAACAAAATTTATGAAAAGGAGTTGAACTGTAAACACTGGTAGCA
Organism: Cherax quadricarinatus; assembly: GCF_038502225.1. Taxonomy (NCBI): domain Eukaryota; kingdom Metazoa; phylum Arthropoda; class Malacostraca; order Decapoda; family Parastacidae; genus Cherax; species Cherax quadricarinatus. Next base: position 66,047,257 of record NC_091298.1, read on the forward strand.
AAAATTGCACAAAATTAAAATAAATCAGGTACTACACAACACTAAACTGTGCTGCAAGTTTAAAAAGATTGCGGGTGCTAGCAGTAGCAAATTGAAACGCAAAAAAAAAGGTAATTCACTTGCACAAGGGAAGTTGGCACAAAAAAGATATCAGAGTATGGAATAGTGCCAAAAATCACACAAAAAAAAATACACTGACCAGAATTGCTATATTGCACACAAAATAAAATTAATAAAAATGCAAATTATTAAATTCAAGAATATGGCAAAGGTTAACTGGTGTTAGCAGGGTGTACACTGGCAAAAAGAAAAAAAAAATTTGCACAATCTCAAGGTCAAAATTAATTAACTTCACAAGGAATTTTGGTAATTAATGGTAAATAAGCAGGTTCCCAAAAATACACTCAATGACTTGGGTATATAAAATAGCAAAAAGCAATGCACATAGGTGAATATTCACTGATAAAACATAGAATATATGTAGAGCAAAATAAATGGGGGAACAGAAAAAAAAAATTTAATGGGCTAGGCACAGATTGTATGACTGCAGGTAGAATATACTAATACTTAAGTACTTGAAGATTACACTTATAAAAAAAACTAACAAACAAAACAGTGCAGGGGTGTCAACAATCTGTGGCTAACTTGCAGGTGCAACTAAAAAAAATAACAGCACACAGGAATTACATGAAAACTGTATGTGAGAGGTAAATTGTATAAATGGTTAACACTGAACAATTTAAATCAATAACTGAGGTGCAAGAAGCAGAATAGAAAAAAACTGGAATTTAAAATGTAGGAGTGCAAAAATAAATTCACAAAATTTAAGCTGTAGGTAAATGGCAAAATGTGCACTGATGACACTGAACAATTTACTGAAGTATGGCTTCAGTAACTAACTGTATTGGTGCAGGACAGTTAAATAATGTCACAAAATATTAGGAAATGCTAGGTAAGTCACTGTTTACTTAACTTTGAGTGCAGGTGGACGAAGGTACGGCAGGTGCTGGAACTTTCAGTGATGTTCTAGTGACACTACACGCCTCGTAGCATTTGTATACTGCTATGGGGCTTCAATGTCGTAGAAAAAAAATATCAGAAAGGACTTGGGAAGAACAGGAAGGACCGGAGTAACTCTGTGGAGGTATAAGATATTAGACGTGGGTACCCGGCGTGAACCACAGCTGGTGTATGGTTGTTTACACTGGCAAGCGTGTCTGGGCGCGCTGACTGACTGCGGCTTCAGCACACGGAGAACAAAACATTTACTGCACTACTCGAACGTGCTAAAAACAAGCTTAAGTGAAACTTTGAACTGGGACGAGTAAGTTTTACTGTAACAAATCACTGGGGAAAACAGAACTGGTGATGAACTGGGAATAAAACAACAAGGGAAAGGGAAAAAAAAAAAATTTTTTAAACTGGGCAACACAAAAAAAAACTGCACTGGCTGGAGATACGTAGGCGCTGAGTAGTAGTAGACACTATGATGAGTCACGAGCTGCTGTAGACGCTGAACTTTGCTGGCTTAGGGGCTAAGCCAACTGGGTTCCCACGTGGCTAAGCCAGGTAGAACTTCTTGGAGGAAACTGGGAAGAACACAACACACATGGACGGCGAGAAGGACGTCTTTGCCTAGCAGATAAGGCTGTATAGAGGGCTGGTGTGTTTACACGCTGATTAGGGTATAAACCAACCCTAGAGCTGCCTCGTGGTCACTCGTGGAGCCACACGAAGCCAACACACTAACGACCTCACCTCTACTTCTTGTAGCTGAGAAGGGCGTAGGGACGCTGTAGGAGGCAGGAGAATGGTGCTGGAGAGTGTTGAAGGGCTGTAGAGAGGGTGATGAGGTGAACACGTGACTGCTAAGGCTGGAGATGACGCCGTGATGCCTATGTCCAGATTTTGTGGGAAAAATCTAGGACGAAGATCTATCTCGGGTCCCGTCAAGACGCTGGGAGTAGCAGATAACTCTTTAGGCTAGCAGGTGCGTTGGATGACGACGGATGATGTTGACTGGTGTCCACCGATCCCCTCCACCCTGAAGAGGCTCACAAGGCCGCTGACTCCGCTGTCACCACTGTTATTGCTGTTCTTACTGTTGAACAGCGGTTTAGTGCCGATGAAGGTAGCGTAGGTAGCAATGATACGGCCGTGGACTAGATTGGCTTTAATCGGGTAGGAGTGAGTACACAACGGGCAGTGTGAGGAAGTGACCGCAAGCCAGTCCGTGGAGGGGGAGTACCTGTGTACCTCAAGTCGGTCGAAGCGGGAGTGAGAGAGGGTGGACTGTGTGTCCCACCGACCTAGGTAGGCCTACAGAGGGCAGCACTGAATGCCGCGAAATATGAACTAGTCAGAGCAGACGGCTAGGCTGTGTGCTCTGCCAGTACAGGCTGTCTACATTAGTGTCAGTATACAACAGTGTTACAGTGTCAGTATACAACAGTGTTACAGTGTCAGTATACAACAGTGTTACAGTGTCAGTATACAACAGTGTTACAGTGTCAGTATACAACAGTGTTAGTGTCAGTATACAACAGTGTTAGTGTCAGTATACAACAGTGTTACAGTGTCAGTATACAACAGTGTTAGTGTCAGTATACAACAGTGTTACAGTGTCAGTATACAACAGTGTTAGTGTCAGTATACAACAGTGTTAGTGTCAGTATACAACAGTGTTACAGTGTCAGTATACAGCAGTGTTAGTGTCAGTATACAACAGTGTTACAGTGTCAGTATACAACAGTGTTACAGTGTCAGTATACAACAGTGTTAGTAACGAGGTGTAACGTGTTTGGTTCATGTTGATAATGGAATAAAATCCCGACTAGTTGATTAAGACACTTATGCAACACTTGGGTATCTTCACTGTTGAAATGTTTGACCTACGGGGCCGCGGGGGCGTTGACCCCCACAGCCGGGCTGTGGTTGGACTACGTGCGGCCAGCAATAACAGTCTAGTTGATCAGGCCCTGATCCACCGGGATGCCTGGTCGTGGACCGGGCCTCGGGGGCGTTGATCCCCGGAATACCCTCCAGGTAAGTAGGAACCCAATGTAGGTATACCCCTTCAGGTATACACGGTAGACTTCTTGAGTCAAGTACAGAGGCAGCAGGTGTAGTAGTGAGGTGAAGATGGTGTGGTCAGTCCCTCAGTCTTGGAAATATGAGGTGGTCAGTCCCTCAGTCTTGGAAATATGAGGTGGTCAGTCCCTCAGTCTTGGAAATATGAGGTGGTCAGTCCCCCAGTCTTGGAAATATGAGGTGGTCAGTCCCTCAGTCTTGGAAATATGAGGTGGTCAGTCCCTCAGTCTTGGAAATATGAGGTGGTCAGTCCCTCAGTCTTGGAAATATGAGGTGGTCAGTCCCTCAGTCTTGGAAATATGAGGTGGTCAGTCCCTCAGTCTTGGAAATATGAGGTGGTCAGTCCCTCAGTCTTGGAAATATGAGGTGGTCAGTCCCTCAGTCTTGGAAATATGAGGTGGTCAGTCCCTCAGTCTTGGAAATATGAGGTGGTCAGTCCCTCAGTCTTGGAAATATGAGGTGGTCAGTCCCTCAGTCTTGGAAATATGAGGTGGTCAGTCCCTCAGTCTTGGAAATATGAGGTGGTCAGTCCGTCAGTCTTGGAAATATGAGGTGGTCAGTCCCTCAGTCTTGGAAATATGAGGTGGTCAGTCCCTCAGTCTTGGAAATATGAGGTGGTCAGTCCCTCAGTCTTGGAAATATGAGGTGGTCAGTCCCTCAGTCTTGGAAATATGAGGTGGTCAGTCCGTCAGTCTTGGAAATATGAGGTGGTCAGTCCCTCTGCCTGGAGCTGAACTCTTCTCCAGGCTGAGGGACTGACCACCTCAAATACTGATTACATCTTCTTCACTACACCTGCTGCCTCTGTACTTGACTGAAGAAGTCTACTCTGTCGGCGAGACGCTTCATCAATAAAGATTTAGCAGATAACTTGCTTAATAGATCTCTCGCTTAATTGGTCTATCTTAATAGAACATTCTCTTAATAGCTAACTTGATCTATCATTTAATTATACGCGTAATAGATCACTTCCTCGATAGACTTAATTGAAAATTCGTCTAATATACCACCCAAATAGCTAACTTCTTGGTAATCTGTTACTCGTTAATCAGATGGCCGGTTAATCGCCAACTCGCTTTAATCAAACATTCGGCTAATTGAACTTTCTCACAATTAACCACACCCCTTAATTACCAGTGTCTTCGTTTACCCTTCGTTGTGTCTGGCGCTATTGTGCGTGCTAGTAGTCTCCAGTTCTCATAGGTACTTCTCGATAGACACTTGGCCTGTGTGTATTCACCTAATTGTGGTTGCTCCTAGTCCCGCCTCTTCGCTGAACGCTACTAGGTCCTCTCTCTCCCTGCTCCATGAGCTTTATCATACCTCGTCTTAAAGCTATGTATGGTTCCTGCCTCCACTACATCGCTTGCTAGGCTATTCCATTTCCTGACTGAAGAAATACTTCCTAACATCCTTTTGACTCATCTGAGTCAAGTGTGTGTGTGTGTGTGTGTGTGTGTGTGTATGTACGTGTGTGTGTGTGTGTGCTCATGTGTATACTTGTGTAGATGTATACATGTACAAAACAACCACTGTGAAAAAAAATGTTCCAAGCGCTTTCGTGATTTCTCACATTATCACGGTCCTTAATAATGTGAAAAATCACGAAAACGCTTGGATGTTCACTATTTTTTCTAGAGTGGTTATTTTGCGTATTGCGTGTGCGTGCTCGCCTATTTGTGGTTACTGAGGGTCGTATTTCCCCCTTGGTTCTATCTACGAGTTTCGCCACTCTGTAACATAAGAAAGAACACTGCAACAGGCCTACTGGCCCATGCGTTGCAGGTCCTTGTCAACCCCCAGCTTAGACCAGTGACCCACCCAGTCATGTCACCTCCACTTAAGGAAGGAACACGGCGGCATCTGACCCAGCACCAGCTAGTCAGGTCCAACTCACACCCACTCATGTATTTATCTAACCTATTTTTAAAACTACAGAACGTCTTAGCTTCTATAACTGTACTTGAGAGTTTGTTCCAATCATCCACAACTCGATTACCAAACTAGTGCTTTCCTATATCCTCTAGTTCATTCTCCTTAGCTCTGAGGTTAGTCTCTTTGTTTGTCTCTCTCTGTTGCACTTTCTACAGTTTCTTAACACTCTTTATCAGGTGTGGGTTCCACGCAGGTGCTGCATACTCCAAGATGGACCTGGCATATATTATATGTAGGGGGGAGATGACCCTTGCTTTTCCCTCCATGATTTCCCAGGTGTAAATTATGATGCATCTCTCGCCTGCATTCCAAGGAGTACACAGGTTAAGTGACTTCACATGTTCCCAGTACTTAAGGTGTTTGACTAAACTTTTGCCTCTAGTTCTGTAATTTCGCTTGCCTTAAAAGGAGCTGTTAGTGTACAACAGTATTCCAGCCTAGAGAGAACAAGTGACTTGAAGAGGCTCGTTATTGGTTTGCATATCTTGTTTTGAAAGTTCTCATTATCCTTGCTGTTACTTTTCTCATGGTTGTAATAATGGCTGTTGTGATCCTTGAAGGTGAGATTCTCTGATAACATCCCGAGTCCTTCACAGTAATTTCTCGCTCTGTTGTGTGGTTTGGATATGTTTTGTAGTCTGTTCTAACTTTAATTTCACATTTTTTTTATGTAATGGAGTAGCTGAAATATGTTATCGTTGAACATGTTGTACAGCGCTTCCTATTTCCTTAAATACAGAGATTGTTCAATGTCTTTCACCTCTCTGGCAGTTGTTCCGTAGCCTTGATGATTTTAGTAAATCGTTGAGACACTGCTTCTTCTCCCTCGCACAGAATCCATGGCGACACCTTGCGAGATCTCATTGTCTTTAATGCATCAAGCTCACTCGGTAGTTTTTACCTCGTGCCCTGTTGTGTGTGTGTGTGTGTGTGTGTGTGTGTGTGTGTGTGTGTGTTCTCATGTACGTACGTTCGCTTGTTCTCACAAGGCACCAGTCGCTACTACAGAGTAATACCTCACTTGAGTTTTACATGGTCTGCATGTAAACAAGAAAGAAAGGGAGATTTGCGAGTGAGAGTGAGGTGGAGAGTGGTGGTGGTGGTGGTGGTGGTGATTTTGTAGTGGTGACTGTTATGGTTTTGATAGTAGTAGTGGTGGTGGTAGTGCATCATATGGTGTTGGAGGTAAAAGTGACTGCTGGTGTTGTTGCTATCAGCAATAATTGTGGATAAAGAGGAGAGTGTTACTGTCTGTTACAAGGGCGCATATTAACGGGGTGGTGGTGTTATAGGGGGGTTCCCTAAAGCGGGGTCGTGGTATTATAGAGATTCCCTTAAGCGGGGTCGTAGTGTTGCATGCTCCCGCTGCCTGATGCACGATTATTGCCCACATACCACAATTGTTTTGTTTGTTTGCTTCTCTTCCTTCCTCTTCCGTCCCTCACGTTCCCCCCCCCCCCCGGAGTCTGGTCTGGTGGCACCCACTGCTGCAGTGTACCTGCGCTGCTCCACCAGTGGAAGAGGGATACAACACTTGACTTTGTAAGTGATCGTGGTACGCTCAGTTCCTCGTGTAACAAGGATGGGATTAAAATGACTATTGATGTAGAGGGAGTGAGTTCTGTCACACACACAACACACACAGATGTGACACAGCAAAAAGGGGTCACAACTGGAAGTTGAAAACTCAGTCGAGTCACAGGGATGTTAGGAAGTATTTCTTCACCCATAGAGTTGTCAGCAAGTGGAACAGTTTGGAGACTGATTTAGTGGGGGCAGGATTCATACATAGCTTTAAGAAGAGGTATGACACAGCTCATGGAGAAGGGAGAGAGTGGACCTAGTAGCGACCAGTGAAGAGGCAGGGCCAGGAACTGCTCGACCCCTGCAACCACAATTAGGTGAGTAGAAACACAAACACACAGGAAGTGGAATAGTCTGGGAAGTGATGTAGTGGAGGCAGGATCCATACATAGCTTTAAGAAGAGGTATGATAAAGATCATAGAGCAGGAAGAGTGACCCAGTAGCTACCAGTGAAGAGGCGGGGCCAGGAACTGTGAATCGACCCCCGCAACCACAACTAGGTGAGTACACACACACACACACACAGCTAAAGTTTGAGAAAAGTCACAGTAATGTTAGGAAATACCTTTTTAGCCTGACGGGGGGGGGGGAGTGGAACGACCTAGACTTTTAAGAATAGGTACGATAGGGCTCACGCAGCCAGGAGAGTGAACCCAGTAGCGGCCAGCCGAGAGGCGGGGCCAGGAGCTGAGATTCGACCCCTGCAGCCACAAATACGCGAGTACCACTCCATTCTTACCACGACTTTCCCCACCACCATCACCTCTCCCTACATTCACCCCCCCCCCTCCTTTCCCCACCACCATCATTCTAGTACATCCTGGTGTTGTACATGGCTGTTCGCCAGTGATGGTCATTAAGATGGCCGATGTAAGGAAGGTTGGAACCAAGCTAGGCTGGCCCCGGGTGCCCTTAATCAGAGAGAGAGAGATAGAAAAAAAAACGAATGAACGAACATACAGTCTCCGTTCACCGGCCAGCCACACTGCCATACAGCATTCAAATCCCGACTGGCGGTGTGTTAATGGTGGCTGGGTTGCTGATTCAACCTGCCGCCAGGGGTCGCAGCCTCTCCTCACGCCGTACATAAACACCGTATTGTTTACAACGAATTACGAGACTTCGGTGTTTTCACCCAGACGTTGTCATTCTTCATGCTGGATTATTAGGTTTATGTACAAGGGTATGTACACTTGTACAGTCTACTGGTGTACATATACTGACAGCTTATTTTAATCCCAGATTTAGGTATTAAAATATTCTTGACTGGTGGTGACCAGGTGAGTTTTTGTCTCAAGCTTCGTGTAGTCGATAGGCTTTAAACTAGTGGTTCTAAATCTTTTTTTTTTTTTTACTCATTCATCTATGTCCGAATGTTATTCCCGCCTTCCCAAGATTGTCTGACTTACAATGTGCATTCCAAATGACGTACCTGGAGGGTATTGCGGGGATCAACCCCCCCCCCCCACCGCGGCCCGGTCCACGACCAGGCCTCCCGAGGGATCAGGACTTGATCAACCAGGCTGTTGAAAAATCTTTTTCTGTGCTAGCACTTAAGAATAAGTCAGATAAAAAAGTGGAACGTCTTTATTTCTTAAGTTAATCCAGTAATACAAGTTACAGATTATACTACTATTGCTGAGTAGTGGTTCCAACCCCAACCCCCAGAAACAACCTAAAATTCACTCCCCACCCCCCCTTTTTTTTTTGTTGAGAACCCCTGTTTTAAATCCAATAAACTGATCCACCTGCACAACGTAGGCAGCACAGCCTGGCTGGTCAGAAACCGACCAGTTGAAGTCCGTTCGTGATCAGTCGAGCTTGAGTGGTGGGACATATCAAGCAGGTCTGGTCTGGGACCGGATCATTTGGGCTGTTACAATAATCTATATTTCTACGTGATACAACTTATACAGACCATAGCTGACATCAGTGACATACTATATAAAAAGCCCCTGGTTATGCAGAGCATTTCGGGCAAATTATGTTAATTTTGTCCCCAGGATGCGACCCACACCAGTCGGCTAACACCCAGGTACCCATTAAGGAAACACGCCCTAATATTTCCACCCGTACCGGGGATCTAACCACTGACCTCATTGTGTAAGCTGAGTGTGCTACCACCCGAGCTACGGGACACCTAGATCATTGCGAAACTGACGCACGTGAACGAGTTAGGAAATGAACGGCTCACTTTGATAAGCTGTACCTACATGGAGTCTACATTGAGACAATGTTGCAGTTTAAAAACTGTAGTGTAAAGCACCCTTCTGGCAAGACAGTGATGGAGTGAATGATGGTGAAAGTTTTTCTTTTTCCGGCCACCCTGCCTTGGTGGGAATCAGCCAGTGTGATAATAAAATAATAAATATACTACAAGTACATGTACAAGGTATACAAAAATCATTGCCTACGAAAGTAAAAGACTGGGCAGGCGATGCAAAATACCCCCAATTAAAAGTAAGGGCGCCATTGGTACACTAAGAGAAAACACCATAAGTGTCCGGGGCCCGAAACTGTTCAACAGCCTCCCATCAAGCATAGGGGGAATTACCAATAAACCCCTGGCTGCCTTCAAGAAAGAGCTGGACAGATACCTAAAGTCAGTGCCGGATCAGCCGGCCTGTGGTTCGTACGTTGGACTGCGTGCAGCCAGCAGAAACAGCCTGGTTGATCAGGCCCTGATCCACCGGGAGGCCTGTTCATGGACCGGGCCGCGGGGGCGTTGATCCCCTGAATAACCTCCAGGTAGACATCAGTGACATACTACTATATAGAAAGTCCCTTGTTATGCAGAGCATTTCCCGCAAATTAGGTCAGTTTTGTCCCAGGATGCGACCCACACCAGTCCACTAACACCCAAGTACCCATTTTAAACTAACGAGTGAACAGGGACAGCAGGTGTCTTATGGAAACACGTACCTAATGTTTTCCAGCCGTACTGGAGGAGATTCGATCTCCGGACCTCAGATTGTGAGCTGAGTAGGCCAGCGATCGAGCTACGGGACTTGGCAGAGCGATGCAACATCTCCCCAATGAAAAGTAGGGGTACCATTAGCACACACAGAAAACACAATAAGTGGCTGGGGCCCAAGACTGTTCAACAGCCGTCCACCAGCCTTAAGGGGAATTACCAGTAGACCCCTGGCTGTCTTCAAGAGGGAGCTGGACAGGTATCTAAAGTCAGTGCCGGATCATCCGGGCTGTGGTTCATACGTTGGACTACGTGCGGCCAGCAGTAACGGCCTACTTGATCAGGTCCTGATCCACCGGGAGGCCTGGTCATTCATAAGGGAAATTAACAACAAACACCCTGACTGTATTGAAGGACGAATTCAGTTCCTCAAGTCAGTTCCTGATCAGCCGGGCTGTGGTGCATACGGTGCACCGTGGACTGCGGGCACTAACAGCTTGATTGATCTAGCCAGCAACCGGAAGGCCTGGCCTGGGACCAAACCGTGGGTCTCACTGACATCCGGAAGCCACTCCGGGTCTACCTGGAAACCTGAAATCTACCCAGAGAGTGTTTCGGGGGTCAACGCCCCCTCGACCCTGTCCTTAACTAGGTCTTCCGGTGGATCAGCGCCTGATTAACGTGTAGTGTGTAACAGTTGAACGGTGAACATTGTTAAGTGAGTTAGATTTTTGGCACAGAAGTGGCTAGTTTATTGTGTACCTCATATCCATCCTGTGGATAGTAGTGGCTAGTTTGTGTACCTCATATCCATCCTGGGGATGGTAGTGGTTAGTTTATTGTGTACCTCGTATCCATCCTGGGGATGGTAGTGGTTAGTTTATTGTGTACCTCATATCCATCCTGTGGATGGTAGTGGCTAGTTTATTGTGTACCTCATATCCATCCTGGGGATGGTAGTGGCTAGTTTATTGTGTACCTCATATCCATCCTGTGGATGGTAGTGGCTAGTTTGTGTACCTCATATCCATCCTGGGGATGGTAGTGGCTAGTTTATTGTGTACCTCATATCCATCCTGGGGATGGTAGTGGCTAGTTTATTGTGCACCTCATGTCCATCCTGTGGATGGTAGCACAAGAGCATATGGATACACAAAAGGCCTAGGAACTAGGCCCCAAAAGGGGTTAACAGGATATGTATATCTACAGTTGTCTTATCTGTTACAAGCAAATTTAAGATATTTGCTTAATATATCTGATATGTTCATTAATAAGATATCTTGACATGTTGAGGTGAAGAGTAACTTCGAACACGAGAAAACGTGAAGTTTGTCTTCAGCGAAAATGGAAGTTGAACGCTAGTTCCAGGTGGCAGCTGCTCCCTCGCGTTTTTCCCATCAAATTTTCGCTCGCGCTTACCTGGAGGTTATTCCGGGGATCAACGCCCCCGCGGCCCGGTCCATGACCAGGCCTCCCGATGGATCAGGGTCTGATCAACTAGGCTGTTACTGCTGGCCGCACGCAGTCCAACGTACGAGCCACAGCCCGGCTGATCCGGCACTGACTTTAGGTATCTGTCCAGCTCTCTCTTGAAGGCAGCCAGGGGTTTATTGGCAATTTCCCTAATGCTTGATGGGAGGCTGTTAAACAGTTTTGGGCCCCGGACACTTATGGTGTTTTCCCTTAGTGTACCAATGGCGCCCCTACTTTTTATTGGGGGCATTTTGCATCGCCTGCCCAGTCTTTTACTTTCGTAGGGAGTGATTTGTGTGTGCAGATTCGGGACCATTCCTTCCAAGATTTTCCAAGTGTAGATTATGATATATCTCTCCCTCCTGCGTTCCAGCGAGTACAAGTCAAGTGCTTCCAAGCGTTCCCAGTAGTTAAGGTGCTTGACAGAACTTATACGTGCAGTAAAGGATCTCTGTACACTCTCTAGATCTGCGATTTCACCTGCTTTGAATGGAGATGTTAATGTACAGCAGTATTCCAGCCTAGAGAGAACAAGTGATTTGAAAAGGATCATCATGGGCTTGGCATCTCTCGTTTTGAAAGTTCTCATTATCCATCCTATCATTTTCTTTGCACGTGCGATCGTGGCACTGTTGTGATCCTTGAAAGTGAGATCCTCAGACATTACTACTCCCAGGTCCCTTACATTAGTTTTCCGCTCTATTGTATGGCCGGAGTCAGTAGTATACTCTGTTCTAGTTATTATCTCCTCCAGTTTTCCATAACGGAGTAGTTGGAATTTGTCCTCATTGAACATCATATTGTTTACCGTTGCCCATTGGAAAACTTTGTTTATATCTTCTTGGAGATTAACCGCGTCCTCAGCAGATGACAGCCTCATGCAGATCCTAGTATCATCCGCAAAGGATGATACGGTGCTGTGGCGTATATCTCTGTTTGTACCGAACTCTTAAAAAAAATGTGAAAAGTTTGTAGTGTTAGGCCAGTAGACAGCGCCTTGTCGAAGTGACGAACGGGGGGGTAACTGAGATAGTTCTTTTTATTATTGGGGTGGGTGTCCCGCGTGAAGATGTTTTAAATCGGCGTTAAGCGAAGCTTTGAGGCAATTCGCCAAAAGAGGCTGGATACTTGTCTCCCGGAGACGCCGCCTTGGCTCGTCGAAATCGCTTTGTGGAGCTATGTGCGTTTGATGCCACCCCTCGCTCCGTTCTCTCTCATGGTGGACACACTCCGTTTTCTGCCTCCTCTAATGTACTCTTGTAGTGGCGGCATCCTCTTCATGGTGACTGTATTTCCATGCTTGTAGGTGCTGGATGAGTTGTAGCAGTGTAAACACTATGTACCTTGGGATACAGAGAGACAGGCACAGACCGAGACAGAGACCTCCAGATGAGCTGATGTAAGAGTTCTTGGCTTGTAAATAAAGGTAGGAACTCTTAACATAACCCTGTAAAAACCCTTGTATAAAGAGAGAGAAGAGAAAAGTAAAGAGGAGAGGAGGAGAGGTACGGTGCCCTTAGTAGCCTATCCAGGTAGTCAAGAAAGGTCCGCGGACAACCCAAAATCCCCCCCCCCTTCCCCTTCTCTCTGCTCCAAGAAGCTGTTAACCCACACGAGCTATTACGGTCTGTTAGCCTCTTCATTCACTCCATTTATTCCCCCCCTCTTGCGGTCTGGTCTCGTGTCCGTGTTATGGTCTAGGGCCGGATATTGAAGGAGTCCTCCCCTTCCATCCCCCCACACAGTAGTTACGCAGCCTAGGGGTGGAGGTGGGAGGCTTGTTATTTGTGAGGTGTTAGATATAGCCAAGGACTCCAGAAATCCTGTTGGTGTGTTGATGAGGGTCCCGGCAGGATATAATTGCAGGAAAGGTTGGTAGGACAAGGGTTTTGGCATTCTGGTGGGAAGGTTGCGGTGTAGCTCAGGTCCGCGCCAACCACCAATTATAAATGATGTTAGGAGCAATTAGGAACCACCTTGGACCGTAATCAAGCATAAAATTGGCTGGGTTTAGTAGTGTACGTATCCTGCATGATAAACATGCTCGCCCCTGCACACACTCTTGATGTGCTGCTATCACTGTTGTTCTGCCACCACTAGTGCTCTCCCACCACTAGTGCCCTGCCAACACTAGTGCCCTGCCAACACTGCTGACCTGCCACCACTTCTGTCCTGCCGCTACGAATGCCCTACCATACATATTCCACCACTGCTACCTTGGTACGTCTCTGCGCCCTCTGCAAGTGTGTTGCAGCTTTCTTGGGATCCCGGGTGTTGAGCAAGCTGATGCTGTGGTAATGATTGCTGCGTCCAGCGCTCTGTCGAACTTCTGACCCTGACTTCATGAGCCACATTCATCATATCCTAGGGGAAGCGGCAGGCTTGGTGGGCCCTAGAGAAGAGCAACAACTTATATGGGGTTTCGTCATATCGTGAAGAACAAGGAACCCAGAGGTACAGTTAGAAAACTGTGTGTCAACATCCACGATTCAAGATTCCCCAACATAGTACCAGCAGATATCAGAAATACTGCCAGAACGATGATAGAAAATTTCAAGGTTGTAATGGAGTACGAGGACCTGTTGGCCGCTAGCACTAACACATTATTTATGCAAGGCTCAACTTCTCGATGAGGTTGTGATCTGAGCTGGCTGTCTTCGACACCATTACATCCCTGACCAGGTCATCACTATTCATGAATATACGGTCAAGGGTATTTCCTGGTCTGATAAATTAGGCACATGTGCGACACTTGGGTATCTCTACTGTGGAAACATTGTACCACACAGTGGCTTCATCAGTCCAATACAAAGAAGAGTGAAGATTAGCAGGAGATTGAGTTAATCAGTCCCGCAGCCTGAAGTCGGGTTATATTAGAGTTAATTTCTACATGTTATGAGACCATCGTAAGGGACCTCAGTGGTAATAAGCCAGTGGCTTCGTTGGATTACCCTGGGTTACTAACCCCCCCAAATCTGCACACAGAAATCACTCCCTACGAAAGTAAAAGACTGGGCAGGCGATGCAAAATACCACCAATAAAAAGTAGGGGCGTCATTGGTACACTAAGGGAAAACACCGTAAGTGTCCTGGGCCCAAGACTGTTCAACAGCCTCCCATCAAGCTTTAGGGGAATTGCCAATAAACCCCTGGCTGCCTTCAAGAGAGAGCTGGACAGATACCTAAAGTCAGTGCCGGATCAGCCGGGCTGTGGCTCGTACGTTGGACTGCGTGCGGCCAGCAGTAACAGCCTAGTTGATCAGGCCCTGATGCATCGGAAGGCCTGGTCATGGACTGGGCCGCGGGGGCGTTGATCCACGGAATAACCTCCAGGTAACCTCCAGGCTAACAATCCGAATAAAATCAACTGTACAGTATATATTTAAGAACTTTAGAAAACGGGAGGTGGTTGGGGGGGAAGACTTAACTAAACATGTCGTGACTTTTTTCCAAACTCATGTTAAGTCGGCCCCACTTTTGCAAGCTTTTACGCGCGGTAATGAGAAGGCAGTTTGTCCCACTAAACCTGAGTAATTGTCTCGTTACATTGGCACCGTGGCAGTAGTTAGTGCGTCTTGCTTACACATAGGAAATGCTTAACTGGTGTCAGGAAACAGTGAAAAGGCGTTGCATATATATATATATATATATATATATATATATATATATATATATATATATATATATATATATATATATATATATATATACGATAACTCTAGGTTGTATCTTCAGAAGCTTTCAGTGTTGTTGACATCCCATAAAAAAGTGTGTATAGGAGAATATTAATGGCCCACAAAGGGGGGGGGGGAACAGTAACAAATAGTTTGTCTTCTGTGGGTTAATGATCCACAGAAGGAAATGGTAATTGTTAACGAGAGATGCCAAGCCAATGATGATCCTTTTCAAATCACTTGTTCTCTCTAGGCTGTAATACTGCTGTACATTAACATCTCCATTCAAAGCAGGTGAAATCGCAGATCTAGAGAGTGTACAGAGATCCTTTACTGCACGTATAAGTTCTGTCAAGCACCTTAACTACTGGGAACGCTTGGAAGCACTTGACTTGTACTCGTTGGAACGCAGGAGGGAGAGATATATCATAATCTACACTTGGAAAATCTTGGAAGGAATGGTCCCAAATCTGCACACAGAAATCACTCCCTTCGAAAGTAAAAGACTGGGCAGGCGATGTAAAATGCCCCCAATAAAAAGTAGGGGCGCCATTGGTACACTAAGGGAAAACACCATAAGTGTCCGGGGCCCAAGACTGTTCAGCAGCCTCCCATCAAGCATTAGGGGAATTGCCAATAAGCCCCTGGCTGCCTTCAAGAGAGAGCTGGTCAGTACCGGATCAGCCGGGCTGTGGCTCGTACGTTGGACTGCGCGCGGCCAGCAGTAACAGCCTAGTTGATCAGGCTCTGATCCATCGGGAGGCCTGGTCATGGACCGGGCCGCGGGGGCGTTGATCCCTGGAATAACCTCCAGGTAACCTCCAGGTATGTAGGACCTTATTAATAACCCACAAAAAGGGGGGGTTGCCAGTGTGAACAGCCCTTAAAAGAGGAGATAAATTACATTATCCCACGCAAAAAAAAATTGACATTGTAAACAGAACACAAAACGGAATTTGAGTTAATGGGTTAGGAAACGAACAAGTTGATAAACGAGGCACTTGTGTATCACTTGGGCATCTTTCCTGTGGGTGAAGATTATTACTATCTCACAAACAGGGCTGGAATATTGTTTATAGGTCACAAAAGCGATTAAAAACTAGTGGGAACGTTTCGGAAGCAACGAAACATCGTGTTGAAAGTCACCCTGGTAAGTTAGGGGCTTTTAGGGACTTGTTCCAGCCACTGTATTGTGATTTTTTATTTTTTAAGCCAAGGAGGATGCCACTGTCCAGTGTGTAATGTTGGCAGTGACAGTACAAGGTGTGTAGCAGTGCTACAACACTGTATATTGTTGGCAGTGACAGTACAAGTTGTGTAGCAGTGCTACAACACTGTATAATGTTGGCAGTGACAGTACAAGGTGTGTAGCAGTGCTACAACACTGTATAATGTTGGCAGTGACAGTGCAAGTTGTGTAGCAGTGCTACAACACTGTATAATGTTGGCAGTGACAGTACAAGGTGTGTAGCAGTGCTACAACACTGTATAATGTTGGCAGTGACAGTACAAGGTGTGTAGCAGTGCTACAACACTGTATAATGTTGGCAGTGACAGTACAAGGTGTGTAGCAGTGCTACAACACTGTATAATGTTGGCAGTGACAGTACAAGGTGTGTAGCAGTGCTACAACACTGTATAATGTTGGCAGTGACAGTAAAAGTTGTGTTGTAGTGCTGCAACACTACAGAAAAATAGGAGATGGTAAAATATGCTGACTGACAGAGATATAGAAAACGCAGCAATAACTGAGAAAGAATGTGCAACAACTGTGACAGATGGTAGGTAATGAATATAAGAAAAAATTAAATTGAAAAAAAAATGAAGAAAATGCTAGATAAAACAGGAAATAATGCAAAACCAAACACTGTTTAAAACTAAATAAAACTAAACAATACAAGTTTAAATATATATATATATATATATATATATATATATATATATATATATATATATATATATATATATTATGTATACTTAAGCGAAAAGAAAATAACGGAAACTGCTATATAAATATTAGGAAAAAACAAGAAATATTTAAAAGCACAAAGTATTTAAAAAAATCTTCTATAAAATTTGTGTTGGTGTTAGAAAACGGGAAGCAGGATGGTAAGTGAAGGAAAAACGGTAGACAAACAGTAGAAAACGAGGGAAAGCGCTGCTAGACACGCCACCAGCAAGTAATGAGAAGGGATACCTGAGTTACACGTCTTTTATTGTTGTGTAATTGTAATGGTGAATGGCTGAAGCAGTGCTTTTGTTTTTGACTTGCCAAGCCATGGAGCCTTTTATTGTGTGTGTGTGTGTGTGTGTGTGTGTGTACTCACCTAGTTGAGGTTGCAGGGGTCGAGTCCAAGCTCCTGGCCCCGCCTCTTCACTGGTCGCTACTAGGTCAGTCTCCCTGAACCATGAGCTTTATCGTACCTCTGCTTAAAGCTATGTATGGATCCTGCCTCCACTACATCGCTTCCCAAACTATTCCACTTACTGACTACTCTGTGGCTGAAGAAATACTTCCTAACATCCCTTTGATTCATCTGTGTCTTCAGCTTCCAACTGTGTCCCCTTGTTACTGTGTCAAATCTCTGGAACATCCTGTCTTTGTCCACCTTGTCAATTCCTCTCAGTATTTTGTAAGTCGTTGTCATGTCCCCCCTATCTCTCCTGTCCTCCAGTGTCGTCAGGTTGATTTCCCTTAACCTCTCCTCATAGGACATACCTCTTAACTCTGGGACTAGTCTTGTTGCAAACCTTTGCACTTTCTCTAGTTTCTTTACGTGCTTGGCTAGGTGTGGGTTCCAAACTGGTGCCGCATACTCCAATATGGGCCTAACGTACACGGTGTATAGGGTCCTGAACGATTTCTTATTAAGATGTCGGAATGCTGTTCTGAGGTTTGCCAGGCGCCCATATGCTGCAGCAGTTATTTGGTTGATGTGCGCTTCAGATGTGCCTGGTGTTATACTCACCCCAAGATCTTTTTCCTTGATTGATGTTTGTAGTCTCTGGCCCCCTAGAATGTACTCCGTCTGCGGTCTTCTTTGCCCTTCCCCAATCCTCATGACTTTGCACTTGGTGGGATTGAACTCCAGGAGCCAATTGCTGGACCAGGTCTGCAGCCTGTCCAGATCCCTTTGTAGTTCTGCCTGGTCTTCGATCGAATGAACTCTTCTCATCAACTTCACGTCATCTGCAAACAGGGACACCTCGGAGTTTATTCCTTCCGTCATGTCGTTCACAAATACCAGAAACAGCACTGGTCCTAGGACTGACCCCTGTGGGACCCCGCTGGTCACAGGTGCCCACTCTGACACCTCGCCACGTACCATTACTCGCTGCTGTCTTCCTGACAAGTATTCCCTGATCCATTGCAGTGCCTTCCCTGTTATCCCTGCTTGGTCCTCCAGTTTTGTGTGGTACTGTGTCAAACGCCTTCTTGCAGTCCAAGAAAATGCAATCCACCCACCCCTCTCTCTCTTGTCTTACTGCTGTCACCATGTCATAGAACTCCAGTAGGTTTGTGACACAGGATTTCCCGTCTCTGAAACCATGTTGGCTGCTGGTGATGAGATCATACCTTTCTAGATGTTCCACCATTCTTCTCCTGACAAGCTTTTCCATGATTTTGCATGCTATACATGTCAGTGACACTGGTCTGTAGTTTAGTGCTTCATGTCTGTCTCCTTTTTTAAAGATTGGGACCACATTTGCTGTCTTCCATGCCTCAGGCAATCTCCCTGTTTCGATAGATGTATTGAATATTGTTGTTAGGGGTACACATAGCGCCTCTGCTCCCTCTCTCAGGACCCATGGAGAGATGTTATCTGGCCCCATTGCCTTTGAGGTATCTAGCTCACTCAGAAGCCTCTTCACTTCTTCCTCGGTTGTGTGTACTGTGTCCAGCACATGGTGGTGTACCTCACCTCTCCGTCTTTCTGGAGCCCCTTCTGTCTCCTCTGTGAACACTTCTTTGAATCTCTTGTTGAGTTCCTCACATACTTCACGGTCATTTCTTGTTGTCTCTCCTCCTTCCTTCCGTAGCCTGATTACCTGGTCTTTGACGGTTGTTTTCTTCCTGATGTGGCTGTATAACAGCTTCGGGTCAGATTTGGCTTTTGCTGCTATGTCGTTTTCATATTGACGTTGGGCCTCCCTTCTTATCTGTGCATATTCGTTTCTGGCTCTACGACTGCTCTCCTTATTCTCCTGGGTCCTTTGCCTTCTATATTTCTTCCATTCCCTAGCACACTTGGTTTTTGCCTCCTTGCATCTTTGGGTGAACCATGGGCTCATCCTGGCTTTTTCATTATTCCTGTTACCCTTGGGTACAAACCTCTCCTCAGCCTCCTTGCACATTGTTGCTACATATTCCATCATCTCATTAACTGGCTTCTCTGCCAGTTCTCTGTCCCACTGAACCTCATTCAGGAAGTTCCTCATTCCTGTGTAGTCCCCTTTCCTGTAGTTTGGTTTCATTTGTCCTGGCCTTCCTGCTTCCCCCTCCACTTGTAGCTCTACTGTGTATTCGAAGCTCAAAACCACATGATCGCTGGCCCCAAGGGGTCTTTCATATGTGATGTCCTCAATGTCTGCACTACTCAAGGTGAATACTAAGTCCAGTCTTGCTGGTTCATCCTCTCCTCTCTCTCTTGTAGTGTCCTTTACGTGTTGGTACATGAAGTTTTCCAGTACCACCTCCATCATCTTAGCCCTCCATGTATCTTGGCCCCCATGTGGCTCCAAGTTCTCCCATTCGATCTCCTTATGGTTAAAGTCGCCCATGATCAGGAGCTTTGCCCTGCATGCATGAGCTCTTCTGGCCACTGCAGCCAATGTGTCAACCATCGCTCTATTGCTCTCGTCATACTCTTGCCTTGGCCTCCTGCTGTTCTGTGGTGGGTTATACATCACTGCAATTATCACCTTGGGACCACCAGAGTGAAACGTTCCTGCTATGTAATCACTTTCTTCTCCGCTGTCTCCTCTCTCAAGCTCATCAAAATTCCATCGGTGTTTGATCAGCAATGCCACTCCTCCACCCCCCACCTCCCGTTCCTTCTGTCTTTTCTCAGGATCTGGTATCCCGCTGGAAAGATGGCATCTGTTATCATACCTGTAAGCTTGGTTACTGTGATCGCTATGATGTCTGGTGATGCCTCTTTGACTCTTTCGTGCCACTCCTCCCACTTGTTTGTTATTCCATCAGCGTTTGTGTACCATACCTTCAGTTTCCTTTCCAACACTGTGGTTTGGGGGGCCTGTGGGGGTGGGAGACCTGGTAGCATACTGTGGGATTCTATGGTTGGGGGTTGGGTGGAAGCTGTGGGTATGGATTGTATTGTGTGTTGGGATGGTGTGATAGGTTGTGGGGTTCTGAGGATACTTGTGTGTGTGCTTGCTGCTGGTTCCATCCTTGTCTCCTTTCCTAGCTCCTTTCACTTTTTTGTCCTCTCCTTCAGCTGCTGTCTCTCTGTTTGTGTTCTGTCTCTGTCTAGGAACACCTTGTACTCTTCCGAGCTTTTCAACTGTGGTTTCTGTTGGAGGATCCTGTTCCTCACTGTTTCTGTCCTGAGTCAGCTTGATCGGTCGGTTTCTCCCCTTCAAGTACCCCCCTATTCTCTGAAAATTTACAATCTCATTCATGTCTTCTCCCCCTATTTCCGTGATGATTTTCTCAATCTTCTTTCTTTCAGTGTGTGTCCTTTCCTCTCTCTCCCGAAGCCCATGGATAATCACTGATTTTGCCCTTTCGTCTTTCCATTGCCTCTCCCTCTGTGACTCTGGTTCCTGTCTGTATGTGGTCATTTTCTCCTTTGATTTTTCCAGTGGCTCTTGGTAGCATGGTTGTGCCTCAGCATTCGACCTATCTCCCTCTCCATCTGCACCCATCTGCTCTTCCCTTCCACTCCCTGGCCCTTCTTTGCAGGCTGATATGACCTTAGCATAATTCATATCTCCTTCCTTCTTGTTCAGCCTCTCAGCTTCGTATGGTGTGTCTTCTCTGGTCACTACCCCTGAGACTTGCTTCAGCCTGTTTACCTCAAATTTTAGGACCTTTACCCTGGCTACTGCAGTTTCGACTTGTGCCTCCCAATTCTTCCTCTCCTTCTCCAACCTCTTTTCCCATTTCACAGAGAGCTCTTTCTCCATTTTTTCAGAAAGCTCTCCTAATTTTCTCTCCCATTCTTGCTCTATCCTTTTCCAATGTTCCTCCATCCATTCCTCCCTACCAGTACCATTGTCATCTGATCCCTGATTCCTGCAAGTCCTAACCATTTGTTTTTTTTAGTGAAAGAGAGAGAGGAAGAGAAAAAGAAAAAGGGGAGAGAGAGGGAGAGAGAGAGAGAGAGAGAGAGAGAGAGAGAAGGGGAGCCTAGAAGGAGGGGAAAAGAAGGGAAAAAGAGGGAGAAAGTGAGAGAGAGGGAAAAGGTAAGAGAGAGGGGGGGAGTGACAAGGGAAGAGAGAGGGGGGGAGTGACAAGGGAAGAGAGAGAGAGAAAAGAAGAGGAAGAGTGAGAGGGAGAGAGTGAGAGGAAGAGAGAGAGAGGAAGAGAGAGAGAGGAAGAGAGAGAGGATGAGAGAGAGAGAGAGAGAGAGAGAGAGAGAGAGGAAGAGAGAGGAGAGGAGAGGGAGAGAGATGGGGGGGAAAGGGTTATAGGGTCACTTCACAGTAAGGTGTGAAATCCTGTATATGTGTGTGTGTGTGTGTGTGTGTGTGTCTGTCTGTATATGTGTGTCTGTATGTGTATGTATATGTATGTATGTGTATGTATGTGTATGTATGTGTATGTGTGTGTTTGTGTGTGTGTGTGTGTGTATGTGTGTGTGTGTGTGTGTGTGTGTGTATGTATGTATGTGTATGTATGTATATATGTGTATGTGTGTATGTGTGTATATGTGTGTATGTGTGTGTGCATGTGTGTGTGTAATATGTGTGTGTGTGTGTTACCATTTTGTCTTAGGCACATGTCGATTAAACACTAGGCCTGTTGTGTGTGTGTGTGTGTGTGTGTGTGTGTGTGTGTGTGTGTGTGTGTTAGTTACCATTTTGTACTAGGCACATGTCGATTGGACACTAGGCCTGTTGTATTTGCGTGTGTGTGTGTGTTAGTTACCATTTTGTGTGTGTGTGTGTGTGTGTGTGTGTGTGTGTGTGTGTGTGTGTGTGTGTGCGTGTGTGTGTGTGTGTGTATGTGTGTGTGTGTGTGTGTGTGTGTGTACTCACCTAGTTGTACTCACCTAGTTGAGGTTGCGGGGGTCGAGTCCGAGCTCCTGGCCCCGCCTCTTCACTGATCGCTACTAGGTCACTCTCCCCGAGCCGTGAGCTTTATCATACCTCTGCTTAAAGCTATGTATGGATCCTGCCTCCACTACATCGCTTCCCAAACTATTCCACTTACTGACTACTCTGTGGCTGAAGAAATACTTCCTAACATCCCTGTGATTCATCTGTGTCTTTAGCTTCCAACTGTGTCCCCTTGTTGCTGTGTCCAAACTCTGGAACATCCTGTCTTTGTCCACCTTGTCAATTCCCCTCAGTATTTTGTATGTCGTTATCATGTCCCCCCTATCTCTCCTGTCCTCCAGTGTCGTCAGGTTGATTTCCCTTAACCTCTCCTCGTAGGACATACCTCTTAGCTCTGGGACTAGTCTTGTTGCAAACCTTTGCACTTTCTCTAGTTTCTTTACGTGCTTGGCTAGGTGTGGGTTCCAAACTGGTGCCGCATACTCCAATATGGGCCTAACGTATACGGTGTACAGGGTCCTGAACGATTCCTTATTAAGATGTCGGAATGCTGTTCTGAGGTTTGCTAGGCGCCCATATGCTGCAGCAGTTATTTGGTTGATGTGCGCTTCAGGAGATGTGCCTGGTGTTATACTCACCCCAAGATCTTTTTCCTTGAGTGAGGTTTGTAGTCTCTGACCCCCTAGACTGTACTCCGTCTGCGGCCTTCTTTGCCCTTCCCCAATCTTCATGACTTTGCACTTGGTGGGATTGAACTCCAGGAGCCAATTGCTGGACCAGGTCTGCAGCCTGTCCAGATCCCTTTGTAGTTCTGCCTGGTCTTCGATCGAGTGTATTCTTCTCATCAACTTCACGTCATCTGCAAACAGGGACACCTCAGAGTCTATTCCTTCCGTCATGTCGTTCACAAATACCAGAAACAGCACTGGTCCTAGGACTGACCCCTGCGGGACCCCGCTGGTCACAGGTGCCCACTCTGACACCTCACCACGTACCATGACTCGCTGCTGTCTTCCTGACAAGTATTCCCTGATCCATTGTAGTGCCTTCCCTGTTATCCCTGCTTGGTCCTCCAGTTTTTGCACCAATCTCTTGTGGGGAACTGTGTCAAACGCCTTCTTGCAGTCCAAGAAAATGCAATCCACCCACCCCTCTCTCTCTTGTCTTACTGCTGTCACCATGTCATAGAACTCCAGTAGGTTTGTGACACAGGATTTCCCGTCCCTGAAACCATGCTGGCTGCTGTTGATGAGATCATTCCTTTCTAGGTGTTCCACCACTCTTCTCCTGATAATCTTCTCCATGATTTTGCATACTATACATGTCAGTGACACTGGTCTGTAGTTTAACGCTTCATGTCTGTCTCCTTTTTTAAAGATTGGGACTACATTTGCTGTCTTCCATGCCTTAGGCAATCTCCCTGTTTCGATAGATGTATTGAATATTGTTGTTAGGGGTACACATAGCGCCTCTGCTCCCTCTCTCAATACCCATGGGGAGATGTTATCTGGCCCCATTGCCTTTGAGGTATCTAGCTCACTCAGAAGCCTCTTCACTTCTTCCTCGGTTGTGTGCACTGTGTCCAGCACTTGGTGGTGTGCCCCACCTCTCCGTCTTTCTGGAGTCCCTTCTGTCTCCTCTGTGAACACTTCTTTGAATCTCTTGTTGAGTTCTTCACATACTTCACGGTCATTTCCTGTTGTCTCTCCTCCTTCCTTCCTTAGCCTGATTACCTGGTCCTTGACTGTTGTTTTCCTCCTGATGTGGCTGTACAACAGTTTCGGGTCAGATTTGGCTTTCGCTGCTATGTCATTTTCATATTGTCTTTGGGCCTCCCTTCTTATCTGTGCATATTCGTTTCTGGCTCTACGACTGTTCTCCTTATTCTCCTGGGTCCTTTGCCTTCTATATTTCTTCCATTCCCTAGCACACTTGGTTTTTGCCTCCCTGCACCTTTGGGTAAACCATGGGCTCATCCTGGCTTTTTCATTACTCCTGTTACCCTTGGGTACAAACCTCTCCTCAGCCTCCTTGCATTTTGTTGCTACATATTCCATCATCTCATTAACTGGCTTCCCTGCCAGTTCTCTGTCCCACTGAACCCCATTCAGGTAGTTCCTCATTCCTGTGTAGTCCCCTTTCTTGTAGTTTGGCTTCATTCGTCCTGGCCTTCCTGCTTCTCCCTCCACTTGTAGCTCCACTGTGTATTCGAAGCTTAAAACCACATGGTCACTGGCCCCAAGGGGTCTTTCATATGTGATGTCCTCGATATCTGCACTACTGAAGGTGAATACTAAGTCCAGCCTTGCTGGTTCATCCTCTCCTCTCTCTCTTGTAGTGTCCCTTACGTGTTGGTACATGAAGTTCTCCAGTACCACCTCCATCATCTTAGCCCTCCATGTATCTTGGCCCCCATGTGGGTCCAAGTTCTCCCAATCGATCTCCCTGTGGTTAAAGTCCCCCATGATCAGGAGCTTTGCACTGCATGCATGAGCTCTTCTGGCCGCTCTAGCCAGTGTGTCAACCATCGCTCTATTGCTCTCGTCGTACTCTTGCCTTGGCCTCCTGCTGTTCTGTGGTGGGTTATACATCACTGCTATTACCACCTTGGGACCTCCAGAGTGAAGTGTTCCCACTATGTAATCACTTTCTTCTCCGCTATCTCCTCTC
>NC_091298.1:66076842-66241869 GCF_038502225.1 Cherax quadricarinatus
ATCGTATCTGGTCTTTTTCCCTCCCCCCAGGCACTGTGGACCCCTTACGGTGTCAGCGCTTTCCCCAGGTTATAATGGTAATTCTGAGCAGACTTTTCCAGCTTAGCAATTGAACGCTTTCCACTGAGCAACAGCAGCAGCAGCATCAGCCAACAACAGCCATTTCAGAAGTGTTTAGCACCGTGTGTAGTTATTGGTTTCAGCTGAATTTTCAGGGCTTTCCGAGTGAAAAGGGGAACTTCTGGAGGTCTTCTTCTTGATTTGCCGGTAGTTCCGGCCCGGGTCTTCTCCAGACGGTGACCCGGCGACTTCTGGAGGTGTTGACGTTCACACTATTTCTCTTGACTGGTCAGTCGACGCAGCCTCCCAATCCTTATGCAACCCTCGCATAATATATAATAATATCTTGATTTCTACAAGTACATGCACAAGGTATACAGACCATAGCTGACATCAGTGACATACTACTATATAGAAAGCCACTTGTTATGCAGGACATTTCGGGAAAATTAGGTTCTTGTCCCAGGATGCGACTCATACCAGTCGACTAACACCCAGGTACCCATTTTACTGATGGGTGAACATAGACAACCGATGTAAAGAAACACGTCCAATGTTTCTACCCTCGCTGGGAGAGAGGAGCTTACCACGACGTTACGGTCCGACTTTGACCATTTACAAAGTCATACGGGTTTAGTAGTAGTAGCTGAACGATCGTCAAGTATCTGGCTTTACCTATTCTACAATTACCTATTCTACAATTTTGTCTCGGACTGGGAACGTGAGAAAAATTTGCATGTAGCTGCGCTGCCCTTTGCTAGGTACCTTTGAAGAGTTTCGAGAGTTTCACTACTCTCGGAGCCCGGCCATGGGTCAGGTTCCCCCTGGTGCTTGCCTGGTCAACCAGGCTGTTGCTGCTGGAGGCCCGCTGCCCCGCATGTCTATCACAGCCTTGTTAATCTGGCACCTGGTGAAGATACTTGTCTAGTTTCCTCTTGAAGGCTTCTACACTTGTCCCAGCCGTGTCTCTTGATATCTTCTGGTAAGATGTTGAATAGTCTGGGACCCCGGATGTTGATATAGTGTTCCCTTATTGTCTCCACCACACCCCTGCTTCTCACTGGGTTTATTTTACACTTCCTCCCATATCTCTCACTCCAGAATGTTGTTATGGCAGTGTGCAGATTTGGGACCAAGCCCTCGAGTACTTTCTAGGTATATATTATCATGTATTTTTCTGTCCTCTGCTCCAGTGAGTACATGTTCAAGACTTGAAGGCGTTCCCAGTAATTTAAATACTTTACTGGCTCTATACCTGAAGTCTACCTGGAGGTTATTCCGGGATCAACGCCCCCGCGGCCCGGTTCACTACCAGGCCTCCCGGTGGATCAGGGCCTGATCAACCAGGCTGTTACTGCTGGCCGCACGCAGTCCAACGTACGAACCACAGCCCGGCTGATCCGGCACTGACTTTGGGTATCTGTCCAGCTCTCTCTTAAAGGCAGCCAGCTTCGATATTTCTCCTGGTTTGAACGAGACCGTCAGCACTGAGCAATATTCTAAGTGAGGGAGCACTAGTGATTTGAAGTGTCACCATCGGCAGTATTTCCCTTGTTTTGAAACTTCTCAATACCCACCGGGCCGCGGGGGCGTTGATCCCCGGAATAACCTCCAGGTAACCAGGTAACCCAGTCATCTTCCTGGCCGTCGTGATCTTTGTCTTGTTATGGTCTTTAAAAGACAGGACAGCTGACATAATTATTCCCAAGTCTTTTACGTGTTCCTTTCGTTCTATTTGGTCCTGTTCATCAATTTTCAACTGTCCCAGCGACTTCATTTTTTTTTTTTAATACTTCCCCGAAGATTTAGCACTTCGGGAGGTTTTTCTTGACTCGACTGCAAGTCCAATCTGAATTTGCTTATTTTTTGAGTTTGACTCCGAATCACGGGGCGATGCTAAATATATTATTGTTTACCCAGGACCAACCCCGACCCCCCCCCCCCACCCCCCCACCCCCCCACCCACTCACCCACCCACTCACCCACCCACTCACCCATCAGTCACTGCTTGCTTCTCGCCCAGGTGATAAAATCATGACTGTGGTGAAAGACGTCTCGCTGAGATTTTAGTGTGCACATACTCACACTTACATGTGACCACACACACACACACACACACATACCTACATTGTACACATGTACGTTTTTGCACACCACTGGTCAGGTCAGGGTGCTCTTCTGCTATCACCACTTGGTGTGTTGGTCTCTCTCTCTCTCTCTCTCTCTCTCTCTCTCTCTCTCTCTCTCTCTCTCTCTCTCTCTCTCTCTCTCTCTCTCTGCCATAACCATGCCCTGTCTCCATGAGACCTATTTATGGCAAGTTGAGGGTAAATATTTAAGACTGTGCCAGCCTTTGCCATACCCAAACCTTCACTGTATAGCCACGCTCGTGTGTGTGTGTGTATAGCTGAGTATAGCCCCTGGACACCACTATATATGTGTAGCTCAATGTACCCCTGGATAAGAGTATAGTTTAGTCTAACCCAAGGAAAGTGGATGGTAGCTACAATTCTTTGGATCAAAAAACAAAAAATAGAGAAGGCACAATACCGTGACTGGAACAATACACAAATAATCGGGACATAGGAGAGAGGAGCTTACCACGACGTTTCGGTCCGGTTTGGACCATTTACAAAGTCACACTGACACGAAAGAGGGAGCCAGTATATATAGGCGAGGGAGACAGAGACGGGGCCAAGAGAGGAAGAACAAGTAGTGGTAATGCTGGTAGTGGTAGTAGTGGTAATGCTGGTAGTGGTAGTAGTGGTAATGCTGGTAGTGGTAGTAGTGGTAATGCTGGTAGTGGTAGTAGTGGTAATGCTGGTAGTGGTAGTAGTGGTAATGCTGGTAGTGGTAGTAGTGGTAATGCTGGTAGTGGTAGTAGTGGTAATGCTGGTAGTGGTAGTAGTGGTAATGCTGGTAGTGGTAGTAGTGGTAATGCTGGTAGTGGTAGTAGTGGTAATGCTGGTAGTGGTAGTAGTGGTAATGCTGGTAGTGGTAGTAGTGGTAATGCTGGTAGTGGTAGTAGTGGTAATGCTGGTAGTGGTAGTAGTGGTAATGCTGGTAGTGGTAGTAGTGGTAATGCTGGTAGTGGTAGTAGTGGTAATGCTGGTAGTGGTAGTAGTGGTAATGCTGGTAGTGGTGTAATGGTGTGCTGGTAATGGGGTGGTGGTGATGCTGGTGGTGGTGGTAATGGTGGTGAATGCTGGTGGTGGTGGTGAGTGGAGGTGAATGCTGGTGGTGGTGGTGGTGGTGATGCTGGTGGTGGTGGTATGGTGTGCTGGTGGGTGGTGTAATGGTGATGCTGGTGGTGGTGTGGTGGTAATGCTGGTGGTGGTGGTGGTGGTTGGCTGGTGGAGGTGGTAGTGGTGATGCTGGTGGTGGTGGGGTGGTGATGCTGGTGGTGGTGGTGGTGGTTGCGGTGGTGGTATGGTGGTATCTGGTGGTGGTGGAGTGGTGATGCTGGTGGTGGTGGTGGGTGGATGCTGGTGGTGGTGGGGGTGGTTTTGGTGGTGGTGGTGGTGGTGATGCAGGTGGTGGTAGTGGTGGATGTGCTGGTGGAGTGGTAGTGGTGGTATGGCTGGTGGAGGTGGTGGTATTATGGTGTGGTCATGGTGGTGATGGCTGGTGGTGGTAGTGGTGGTGATGCTGGTGGTGGTGGTAGTGGTGATGCTGGTGGAGGTGGTGTAGTAAGGTGTGCTGGTGGTGGTGGTGGTGGTGTGCTGGGGTGGTGGTGAGGTGGTGTGCTGGTGGTGGTGTATGTGTGCTGGTGGTGGTGGAGTGTGTGTGCTGGTGGTGGTGGTGGTGGAGTGATGTGGTGGTGGTGTGGTGATGCTGGTGGTGGTGGTGGTGGTGATGCTGGTGAGTGGTGTGGTGTGCTGGTGGGGTGTGGTGATGCTGGTGGTGGTATTGATGGTGATGCTGGTAGGTGGTAGTAGTGGTGTGCTGGTGGAGGTGGTAGGGTGGTGTGCTGGTGTGGTAGTGGTGGAATGCTGGTAGGTGGTAGTGTGGTGTGCTGGTGGTGGTGGATGGTGGTAATGCTGGTGGAGGTGGTGAGTGTGATGCTGGTGGGGTGGGTGGTGAATGCTGGTGGATGGTAGTGAGGTGATGCTGGTGGTGGTAGGTAAGTGGTTGCTGGTGGTGTGGTAGTGGTAATGCTGGTAGTGGTAGTAGTGGTAATGCTGGTAGTGGTAGTAGAAAATAGGAAGAGTAGTTTAATGACACAAGGGCCTTTTAGTATGGAGAAATAATTCTTCAGAGAAGACAGGTGCTTAGAGAGAAAGAGAGAAAGTTATGAGTCAATACTAATCTCTAGGCCACAGGACCTTAATGGTGGTGAAGAGATCTTGTTCCGGGGAATTAGAGCGCCTCTCCATTTGATTCTCTTGATGGTGATTAGTTTCTGTTCCTCAGGCTCTCGGTGACCCTTATGGGTTTAGCGTTTCTCCTTGAATATAATACAAATTACCTGTCCCCAGTCGGATAACTAGAACGTTCCAAACAAGAGATGCCAAGCCACTGATGATAATCTTCAGGCCACTCGTTCTAAGCCAGCAGTAACAGCCTAGTTGATCAGGCCCTGATCCATCGGGAGGCCTGGTCATGGACCGGGCCGCGGGGGCGTTGATCCCCGGAATAACCTCCAGGTAGGCTGGAATATAATTGTGTATTAACACGGACTCAGTACTCACAAGCTGCGCATCGTTGGAGCGATAAGTTGTGGTAAGTTTCATTCCTCTTTGTGCGGGTTATTTGTGCCTTGTTCAAGTCACGGTATTGTGGCTTTCTGTTCTTCACTAATGGTCTTCTTCATGGCAGGTGAAGTTCCTGGGTTGGAAAATGTGCAGAGAACCTTCACCGCTCGTATAAATTCAGTCAAGTATCTGATTTACTTGAAGTCCCCAGAACTGTACTCCTTAACGTAGGCGAGAAAGATGCATGTTTTAACTGCCTTTTGGGCTGATCTAGTAACTTGCCGGGTACCTGTTTACCTGGAGGTTATTCCGGGGATCAACGCCCCCGCGGCCCGGTCCATGACCAGGCCTCCCGATGGATCAGGGCCTGATCAACTAGGCTGTTACTGCTGGCCGCACGCAATCCAACGTACGAGCCACATCCCGGCTGATCCGGCACTGACTTTAGGTATCTGTCCAGCTCTCTCTTGAAGGCAGCCAGGAGCTTATTGGCAATTCCCCTAATGCTTGATGGGAGGCTGTTGAACAGTTTTGGGCCCCGGACACTTATGGTGTTTTCCCTTAGTGTACCAATGGCGCCCCTACTTTTTTATTGGGGGCTTACATAATAATCTACACCTGGAAGATACTGGAGGGGTTGATCCCAAACTTGCACACTGAAATCTCTACTTATGACAAGGCTTGGCTTGAGAAGAGCATGGGAGAGGTGAGTACACAGAGAGTACTCAGTTTAAATGGACCACGATTCTGCATATAGGGGATTGCCTACCTGCCTACCTGGAGGGTATAATGGGATCAACGCCCTCGCGGCCCGGTCTGTGACCAGGCCTCCCGGTGGATCAGGGCCTGATCGTGGACCGGGCCGCGGGGGCGTTGATCCCCGGAATAACCTCCAGGTAACCTCCAGGTACCATCAAGAGAGAACTTATATCTTATGATCAGCCGGGGTGTGGTGCATACGTCAGCCTACAGGCGGTGGGCAGCAACAACCTGATCGATCAAACCAGCAACCAGGAAGCCTGGTTTAGGACCGGGCCGCGTTGTCAGTGACGTCCGGAAGCAACTACAGGGAAAGAAAGTGATAATGGGGTGGACAGATAAAGGGGTGGACAGTGGGAGACAAGTGGAGATGCGAGGTGGTGGTACAGGGGTGATAGTGGAGGTGGGGGAGGCTTGGGTGGCGAGTTGGATGATGGGGGTAGGGATTGGCATGATGGGGGAGGGGTGGGGTTGTTAGAGTGAGGGAGAGGCGGGATAGTCTGGTGGTATCAGTTTCCTCAGTGAGACTTTGTAGTACCGACCTCAGCTCACATCTGCTTCTCATATGTCCGCCCCTTCCCTCGTCTCTCTCTCTCTCTCTCTCTCTCTCTCTCTCTCTCTCTCTCTCTCTCTCTCTCTCTCTCTCTCTCTCTCTACACAGGGTTTGACAAGGCTAAGGATCCCTAACTTTATTGACAAGCTAAGAGCTGTTACCTACATCAGCTCTCTCTCTCTCTCTGTCCCTCCCTCAGCAGATAGCCTTGGTGTGGGTTTTAAGTCCTCTGCTATCTGTCACCTCCATGTACTCCAGTGCACTCTAGTTCATAGCTTCCATTTAGTTTCTTAACGCCTCTGACGTGTGTGTCCAGCATCAACAACATCCACATACCAGTCCTCTTCCTCCAGCCTCAAACAAATTATTATTTGGGACAAAAGTTATAACTGTAATGAGGCTGGTAATGGGTGGTAGGGTAGGTTGTCCCCAGAGAGGAGGCTGGTAATGGGTGGTAGGGTAGGTTGTCCCCAGAGAGGAGGCTGGTAATGGGTGGTAGGGTAGGTTGTCCCCAGAGAGGAGGCTGGTAATGGGTGGTAGGGTAGGTTGTCCCCAGAGAGGAGGCTGGTAATGGGTGGTAGGGTAGGTTGTCCCCAGAGAGGAGGCTGGTAATGGGTGGTAGGGTAGGTTGTCCCCAGAGAGGAGGCTGGGAATGGGTGGTATGAGTTGTCCACCCCAGAGAGGAGGCTGTAATGGGTGGTAGGGGTGGGTTGTCCCCAGAGAGGCTAGTAATGGGTGGTAGGGGTAGGGTTGTCCCCAGAGAGGAGGCTGGTAATGGGTGGTAGGGATGAGTTTGTCCCCAGAGAGGAGGCTGTAATGTGGGGTGTAGGGTAGGGTTGTCCCCAGAGGAGGAGGCTGGTAATGGGTGGGTGGTAGGGGTGAGTTGTCCCCACCCCAGAGGAGGCTGGTAATGGGTGGTAGGGTAGGTTGTCCCCAGAGAGGAGGCTGGTAATGGGTGGTAGGGTAGGTTGTCCCCAGAGGAGGCTGGTAATGGGTGGTAGGGTGGGGTTGTCCCCAGAGAGGAGGCTGGTAATGGGTGGTAGGGTGAGTTGTCCCCAGAGGAGGCTGGTAATGGGTGGTAGGGGTAGGTTGTCCCCAGAGGAGGCTGGTAATGGGTGGTAGGGTAGGGTTGTCCCCACCCAGAGGAGGCTGGTAATGGGTGGTAGGGTGAGTTGTCCCCAGAGAGGAGGGGCTGGTAATAGGGTGGTAGGGTAGGTTGTCCCCAGAGAGGAGGCTGGTAATGGGTGGTAGGGTGATGGATTGTTGAGAGAGGAGGCTGGTAATGGGTGGTAGGGTAGGTTGTCCCCAGAGAGGAGGCTGGTAATGGGTGGTAGGGTAGGTTGTCCCCAGAGAGGAGGCTGGTAATGGGTGGTAGGGTAGGTTGTCCCCAGAGGAGGCTGGTAAGGGTGGGTGGTGGGTAGGGTTGTCCCCAGAGAGGAGGCTAGTAATGGGTGGTAGGGTGGAGGTTGTCCCCAGAGGAGGCTGGTAATGGGTGGGTAGGGTGGGTAGGTTGTCCCCAGAGAGGAGGCTGGTAATGGGTGGGTGGTAGGGTAGGTTGTCCCCAGAGGAGGCTGGTAATGGGTGGTAGGGTAGGGTTGTCCCCAGAGAGGAGGCGGTGGTAATGGGTGGTAGGGTGGGAGTTGTCCCCCAGAGGAGGCTGGTAATGGGTGGTAGGGTAGGGTTGTCCCCAGAGAGAGGTGGTAATGGGTGGTAGGGTCGGTTGTCCCCAGAGAGGAGGCTGGTAATGGGTGGTAGGGTAGGTTGTTTGTCCCCCAGAGGAGGCTGGTAATGGGTGGTAGGGGGTAGGTTGTCCCCAGAGGAGGAGGCCGGTGGGAATGTGGTAGGGTAGGGTTGTCCCCAGAGGAGGCTGGTAATGGGTGGTAGGGTAGGTTGTCCCCAGAGAGGAGGCTGGTAATGGGTGGTGGTGGGGAGGTTGTCCCCAGAGGAGGCCAGCTGGTAATGGGTGGTGAGGGTGGAGGTTGTCACCCCAGAGGAGGCTGGTAATGGGTGGGTGGGGTAGGTTGTCCCCAGAGAGGAGGCTGGTAATGGGTGGTAGGGTAGGGTTGTCCCCAGAGGAGGCTGGTAATGGGTGGTAGGGGTAGGTTGTCCCCAGAGGAGGCTGGTAATGGGTGGTAGGGTAGGTTGTCCCCAGAGGAGGCTGGTAATGGGTGGTAGGTTGTCCCCAGAAAGGAGGCTGGTAATGGGTGGTAGGGAAGGTTGTCCCCAGAGAGGAGGCTGGTAATGGGTGGTAGGGTAGGTTGTCCCCAGAGAGGAGGCTGGTAATGGGTGGCAGGGTAGGTTGTCCCCAGGGAGGAGGCTGGTAATGGGTGGCAGGGTAGGTTATCCCCAGAGAGGAGGCCGGTAATGGGTGGCAGGGTAGGTTGTCCCCAGAGAGGAGGCTGGTAATGGGTGGCAGGGTAGGTTATCCCCAGAGAGGAGGCTGGTAATGGGTGGCAGGGTAGGTTGTCCCCAGAGAGGAGGCTGGTAATGGGTGGCAGGGTAGGTTATCCCCAGAGAGGAGGCCGGTAATGGGTGGTAGGGTAAGTTATCCCCAGAGAGGAGGCTGGTAATGGGTGGCAGGGTAAGTTATCCCCAGAGAGGAGGCTGGTAATGGGTGGCAGGATAAGTTATCCCCAGAGAGGAGGCCGGTAATGGGTGGCAGGATAAGTTATCCCCAGAGAGGCTGCTTCCCACCTGGATTGGATGAGGTACCCGGGTACTCCCGGCCCGGGTCTTGTTCACTTGATGACCCGGCGGCGGCTCCCACCTAATGCAAAACTGACCAGGTCGAAACCTTTGAAGCTGCCGTAGTTACTGAGCACTTGGTGGTGTTTTTTCTCTCAGGAGAGGGGGTAATAGTGTCTCCCGCTGCGGGTAATAATCACCAGTGGTTAAACATCCGCGTCACTGTGATGTAAATGGTTGAGAAAACCGAGAAGTTGAAGAATAAGACACCTTCTGTATGGATGACCTTGATACAAGTGTATGAATGACCTTGATACCAGAAAGCTGCAAGTAGAGCGGTAATTTTGAAAGTTGAGATTTGGCAGTAGAGTTGTAGATGAGTGCAACAAACAATACTGTGTGTGTGTGTAAGAGAGACTAATAATAATAATAATAATAATAATAATAATAATACCTGCCTAGCATAGGCCAGTAGGCCTACTGCAGTTTCTTAATTGTTTAGTCCTTAAGATGTGTTACAATACCTGTAGACCGGGCCGCGGGGGCGTTGATCCCCGGAATGCCCTCCAGGTAGAGGATTGGGAATGCTTTATGGAATCTGGGAATGCCTTCGTGGTTAGGTGACATTGATGGATTGGCAGTGTCGTGGCGCAGCGGCGTGTTGTGGAGATCCAGGAGGGAGGCCCATCTTGGGCCTGTTTGTGGGATGGTCACATTTTGGTAGCGGTCCAGCTGTGTATGAGACAGGGGCTGGTTCTCTCTCTCTCTCTCTCTCTCTCTCTCTCTCTCTCTCTCTCTCTCTCTCTCTCTCTCTCTCTCTCTCTCTCTCTCGTTTACACAGGGGTTTACAAGGTTACTTAAGGATTCCTAACTTTATTTACAAGCTAAGAACTGTTACCTACATCAGCCTCTCTCTCTCCACGGGGTTTGACAAGGTTAGTTTCAGGATCCCTAGCTTTATTGACAAGCTATTCACAGGTTAAGGATTACTAACTTTGTTGACAAACTATTTACAAGTTAAGGATTCCAAACTTTATTGACAAGCTTAGAGCTGTTACCTACATCAACTCATTTGAAAGCATTTTTATTGTTATGAAACATACAAGTAGGGACCAGGATGAAGTTGGAGACATCTGTGGACCAGCATTTTCATTTGACCAGGGAAGTGGAAACTATCGAACTTAAGTTAAATGACTCTTACAGGAACCAGGAGAGGCAGGAGGAGCTTAAAGCTATTAGTGAAATTGAAAGAAATTCAAAATATTTCTTTTCATATGCCAAAAACAAGGCAAATACCACATCTAGTATCGGGCCCTTACTCAGACAGGATGGGACTTACACAGACGACAACAAGAAATGGTGAAATATTGAAATCCCAGTACGACTCTGTGTTTAGTGAACCACTAATCGGTCTGAGGATCGACGGCATTAAATGATTTTCATGAATGAGCCTCAAAATTCCATAAATGTATGCCAGATTTCCGACATTACCCTAACTCCGATAGATTTCGAAAAAGCCATTGACAACATGCCTATGCACTCAGCTCCAGGCCCAGACTCGTGGAACTCTGTTTTCATTAAGAACTGCAAGAAACCCCTCTCGCATGCCCTAAGTACACTGTGGAGGAGGAGCTCGGACATGGGTGAAATTCCACAGTCACTTAAAACAACGGATATAGCTCCACTCCAAAGGTGGCATGAAAGCATTAATGGCAGAACTATAGATCAATGGCTCGACGTCACATCATAAAAATCTTTGAAAGAGTGCTAAGAAGCAGGATTGCAAATCACCTGGATTCCCAAAATCTGCACAATCCAGGGCAACATGGGTTCAGGGCAGGTCGCTCCTGCCTCTCACGACTACTGGATCACTATGACATGGCTTTGGATGCACTGGAAGAAAATCAGAATGCGGATGTAATATACACAGACTTTGCAAAAGCATTTGACAAATGCGATCACGGCGTAATAGCCCATAAAATACGTGCTAAAGGAATAACTGGGAAAGTGGGGAGATGGATCTTCAACTTCCTAACAAATCGAACACAAAGAGTAGTGGTCAACAGAGTTAAATCGGAGGCTGCCATAGTGAAGAGCTCTGTTCCACAAGGCACAGTACTCGCCCCCATCTTATTCCTTATCCTCATATCAGACATAGACAGAGATATAAACCACAGCACCGTATCATCCTTTGCGGATGATACTACTAGGATCTGCATGAGGCTGTCATCTGCTGAGGACGCGGTTAACCTCCAAGAAGATATAAACAAAGATTTCCAGTGGGCAACGGTAAACAATATGATGTTCAATGAGGACAAATTCCAACTACTCCGTTATGGAAAACTGGAGGAGATAATAACTAGAACAGAGTATACTACTGACTCCGGTCATACAATAGAGCGGAAAAAATAATGTAAGGGACCTGGGAGTAGTAATGTCTGAGGATCTCACTTTCAAGGATCACAACAGTGCCACGATCGCACGTGCAAAGAAAATGATAGGATGGATAATGAGAACTTTCAAAACGAGAGATGCCGAGCCAATGATGACCCTTTTCAAATCACTTGTTCTCTCTAGGCTGGAATACTGCTGTACATTAACATCTCCATTCAAAGCAGGTGAAATCGCAGATCTAGAGAGTGTACAGAGATCCTTTACTGCACGTATGAGTTCTGTCAAGCACCTTAACTACTGGGAACGCTTGGAAGCACTTGACTTGTACTCGTTGGAACGCAGGAGGGAGAGATACACTTGGAAAATCTTGGAAGGAATGGTCCCAAATCTGCACACAGAAATTACTCCCTACGAAAGTAAAAGACTGGGCAGGCGATGCAAAATGCCCCCAATAAAAAGTAGGGGCTCCATTGGTACACTAAGGGAAAACACCATAAGTGTCCGGGACCCAAGACTGTTTAACAGCCTCCCATCAAGCATTAGGGGAATTGCCAATAAGCCCCTGGCTGCCTTCAAGAGAGAGCTGGACAGATACCTAAAGTCAGTGCCGGATCAGCCGGGCTGTGGCTCGTACGTTGGACTGCGTGCGGCCAGCAGTAACAGCCTAGTTGATCAGGCCCTGATCCATCGGGAGGCCTGGTCATGGACCGGGCCGCGGGGGCGTTGATCCCCGGAATAACCTCCAGGTAACCTCTCTCTCTCTCTCTCTCTCTCTCTCTCTCTCTCTCTCTCTCTCTCTCTCTCTCTCTTTCTCTCTCTTTCTTTCTTTCTTTCTTTCTTTCTTTCTTTCTTTCTTTCTTTCTTTCTCTCTCTCTCTCTCTCTCTCTCTCTCTCTCTCTCTCTCTCTCTCTCTCTCTCTCTCTCTCTCTCTCTCTCTCTCTCTCTCTCATGTATTACAAAGATAGTTCATGACTTGGTACTACAATTGAAAGAGCAATAATAAGTAACGAAAACATTTTCTAAATTCCAGTCTCCAATTCTTCGTCTTGTGGAGGCCGATATCTGGAGTCAATCGTAGCCTTTTCCAATAGAGTCAAGATTTTGTAAATAAAGACTTTTTCCCTCGGCTGGTCAGACCCGCTATAGCGATGAT
The DNA here is from genome assembly GCF_038502225.1 of Cherax quadricarinatus. Taxonomy (NCBI): domain Eukaryota; kingdom Metazoa; phylum Arthropoda; class Malacostraca; order Decapoda; family Parastacidae; genus Cherax; species Cherax quadricarinatus. The sequence continues at coordinate 66,089,141 of NC_091298.1, forward strand.
CTGGTCGTTTTATTGGGGTTCAGCGTCTACACACACACACACACACACACACACACACACACACACACACACACACACACACACACACACACACACACACACACAGTAAGGCACTACAATGGATCAGGGAATACTTGTCAGGAAGACAGCAGCGAGTCATGGTACGGGGCGAGGTGTCAGAGTGGGCACCTGTGACCAGCGGGGTCCCGCAGGGGTCAGTCCTAGGACCAGTGCTGTTTCTGGTATTTGTGAACGACATGACGGAAGGAATAGACTCTGAGGTGTCCCTGTTTGCAGATGACGAAGTTGATGAGAAGAATACACTCGATCGAAGACCAGGCAGAACTACAAAGGGATCTGGACAGGCTGCAGAACTGGTCCAGCAATTGGCTCCTGGAGTTCAATCCCACCAAGTGCAAAGTCATGAAGATTGGGGAAGGGCAAAGAAGGCCGCAAACGGAGTACAGTCTAGGGGTCAGAGACTACAAACCTCACTCAAGGAAAAAGATCTTGGGGTGAGTATAACACCAGGCACATCTCCTGAAGCGCACATCAACCAAATAACTGCTGCAGCATATGGGCGCCTAGCAAATCTCAGAACAGCATTCCGACATCTTAATAAGGAATCGTTCAGGACCCTGTACACCGTATACGTTAGGCCCATATTGGAGTATGCGGCACCAGTTTGGAACCCACACCTAGCCAAGCACGTAAAGAAACTAGAGAAAGTGCAAAGGTTTGCACAAGACTAGTCCCAGAGCTAAGAGGTATGTCCTACGAGGAGAGGTTAAGGGAAATCAACCTGACGACACTGGAGGACAGGAGAGAGAGAGGGGGGACATGATAACGACATACAAAATACTGAGAGGAATTGACAAGGTGGACAAAAACAGGATGTTCCAGAGATTGGACACAGTAACAAGGGGACACAGTTGGAAGCTAAAGACACAGATGAATCACAGGGATGTTAGGAAGTATTTCTTCAGCCACAGAGTAGTCAGTAAGTGGAATAGTTTGGGAAGCGATGTAGTGGAGGCAGGATCCATACATAGCTTTAAGCAGAGGTACGATAAAGCTCACGGCTCAGGGAGTGACCTAGTAGCGATCAGTGAAGAGGCGGGGCCAGGAGCTCGGACTCGACCCCCGCAACCTCAACTAGGTGAGTACAACTAGGTGAGTACACACACACACACACACACACACACACACACATCTTTAAGAAGAGGTATGATGAAAGCTCTTGGAGCAGGGAGTGTACCTCGCAACGACCAGCGAAGAGGCGGGGCTAGGAGCTAAGACTCGACCCTCTGCAACCAGAAATAAGTGAGTACACACACACACACACACACACATACACACACACTGCTCAATGATTGTGTTAATTTGAAATATTTTTCATTCTTGTCAGAAGAAAGTTGAGGACGTTTTAGCGAGCTGCAGACAACAAAAACGTTAGAGAAAAAACACTGTTTTATTTAACAAGACTCTAGGCTTTTTAAACGTCCTGCGAGGAGTTTTTTTATATGCTACCGGAGGTCCAGACTTTCCAGAGCATTTAAAAAAAAATACTTTCGAGTGCAAGAAAAATAACCGGAGGTAAACAAACTTTACGAGTCCATTAATTCTCTACTCGGCTGGATCCTTCCCGCCAAAATTGTGTTTTGGACCCAGACTGGCGCGCATTGTTCCCGCCAAATGTTTCTTTAAGTACCACCCGGCTGTGGACTTCCCCGCCAGAATTGCTTGTTGACAAAAATGTATGTGGGCGCGCTAATGGTTTTTAGGGAAATCTTTAGTTGATGTGGAGAGATGAGTTATTGTAAGCAGAGACTGGTAAACAAGGGAACAATAAAATACCGTAATAATGTTGGTAGACTTACAGTATGTTAGGTGACTAATGTGCAATTAATGCGACATTTTTATTGTGGCAGCGTTTCGCTTTCCAGGAGCTTTGTCAACGATGTGCTCTCCAGGAGTTTTACCAAGCCGTAACAGCTTGACAGAGCTCGTGGACAGCGAAACGTTGCCACAGTAAAAATGTCACATTAGTTGCACATGTGTCCTTTTACCTAACAATGAAATGTCGTTGATTCATTTTGAGGTAAATTCCAGGTACGTACAAGGGCCTGTCCTCTCATGGTTACTTCACTATGAAGGTAATCTGTACAGTTTTCATGTAGAACTTTGCGACATGTATATTAGTGCTACTGTATCTTCCGTTACATTAAATACACATCCTAGTTGAAGCTTGAGACATTTATGCAACATATGGGGATCTTTATTAAGGGAACGTTTCACCACACAGTAGCTTCATCAGTCCAATACAGAGAAGAGAGGGGTAAGTCCCCCAGCCTGATTACCTCAAACTCCTCCTCTCCTTAACACTCTCTGCTTTGTATTGGACTGATGAAGCCAGATCCTAGTGTTGTCGATATCTTTTAACAAACATTTGAGTGCTTCCAACAAGACAGGGGTTGCTAACACTGGTATTTTTCCCAGGATATGACTTCAGGCAGCACGGGGGTTTGTTACATAGGAAGATAACTCCCCTCTTGATGGAAGTCCTACCTGGAGTTTACTTGGAACACCCTCCAGGAGTGGAGTTACTTTACATGGGATATAACCTCCAGTACGACTGGATATTTCTAAACATTTACATCCCCCTGGGTGCAACCCACAGCAGTCGGCTAGCACATTACCTATTTTTGCTGCTAGGTGAGCAGGGGTGTAAGGACACTCTCCCATACTCTTCCCTATGTCTGGGAATCGAAACTGTGACCTTGCGGTTCTAAGCAGAATTCTCTCACCATTGATTTTCGACTGTACGTGATGTGTAGAGGCAATAGTGTGTGTGTGTGTGTGTGTGTGTGTGTGTGTGTGTGTGTGTGTGTGTGTGTGTGTGTGTGTGTGTGTCCTCAAGTATTAGTTTCTTCAAGTTGTCAAGGTTCCTTCTTTGACCCGATTCTTTGTGGGTTGCTGAATGTTGGTGAACATTTGTCACCGGCTCTTTGTTTACGGCCGGTAAACGTTTCTCTTGTAATGTTTAAGTGTGTGATCGTTCGTCATGTACTTTTATGGTTACATGCCTATATTGTTTATATACTTATATTGTTATGGTTGTATGCCATATTTAGGACTTTGAGGCGTTATCAGAAACTTTAAGTGTTGTACGGGCTCTATGAGGACCGTAATATCTCTATTTGTTCCAGCTCTAATATCTCCCCTGACCTTGACCTTATTAGAGCTGGAACTGATGTAAAGATCGTTTACGACCCGCATAGAGCCAATGACCCTTTCAAAGGGTTCCAAGAAGCAAGATCGCAAGCCACTTGGCTTCCTAACAGTTGTACAGCCCAGGGCAGCAAAGGTCAGTGTAGGGCGTAACTACTGAACCATTTTGACATAGTCATTGATGCACTGGAGGACAAACTGAATGCAAATATAGTGTACACAGACTTTGTAAAAGCCTTCGACTAGTGCGATCATGGTGTAATAACCCACAAAAATGCCTGCAAAAGGAATAAATAGAAAAATAGGCAGATGGATTTTTTTAATTTTCTAACCAATAGAACACAAAGACTAATAGTAAACAGAGTTAAGTCAGAGGCTGCCACAGTGAAAAGCTCTGTTCCCCAAGGCACAGTACTTCCCCCCTGGAGGTTACCTGGAGGTTATTCCGGGGATCAACGCCCCCGCGGCCCGGTCCACGACCAGGCCTCCCGATGGATCAGGGCCTGATCAACTAGGCTGTTACTGCTGGCCGCACGCAGTCCGACGTACAAGCCACAGCCCGGCTGATCCGGCACTGACTTTAGGTATCTGTCCAGCTCTCTCTTGAAGGCAGCCAGGGGTTTATTGGCAATTCCCCTAATGCTTGATGGGAGGCTGTTGAACAGTTTTGGGCCCCGGACACTTATGGTGTTTCCTCTTAGTGTACCAATGGCGCCCCTACTTTTTATTGGCGGCATTTTGCATCGCCTGCCCAGTCTTTTACTTTCGTAGGGAGTGATTTCTGTGTGCAGATTTGGGACCATTCCTTCCAAGATTTTCCAAGTGTAGATTATGATATATCTCTCCCTCCTGCGTTCCAACGAGTACAAGTCAAGTGCTTCCAAGCGTTCCCAGTAGTTAAGGTGCTTGACAGAACTTATACGTGCAGTAAAGGATCTCTGTACACTCTCTAGATCTGCGATTTCACCTGCTTTGTATGGAGATGTTAATGTACAGCAGTATTCCCACCCCATCTTTTTCCTCATCTTCATATCGGACATAGCCAGACATAAATCTTCCCACTGTATCGTCCTCTGCAGACAATACTAGAATCTGCGTGAGTGTCAGCCATTGAGGACACTATATATCTTTAAGTGGGTATAAACCAATCTTTCCAGTGGGCCCCAGAAAACAATATAGTGTTTATGGAAGAGAAATAACCTTGAAGGCTCACAGCAGTGTCATTAAGACAGCCACGAGGAAAATGATAGGATGTATAGTGGTTAATTTCACAAGGAATGCCAAGCCAATGATGATCCTCAGATTTCTATCATCAAGACGAAGCTGGATAGGTCCTTAAAATCAGTTCCTGACCAGCCGAGCTATGGTTCATACATTGGACTGCGTGCAGCCAGCAGTAACAGACTCCTGGTTGATCAAACGCTGATGCACCGGGAGGCCTGGTTATTGACTTGGCTCGGAGGGGGGTGAATTTAACTCACGGAACACCAACTAGGTCTACCTGGAGGGTGTTCCGGGGGTCAGCGCCCCCGCTCCCCAATCCTTCACGAGGCAGACAAAATAACTCGGTAAATTCAATGTGTCATCAGGTATTGGTTGTCGTATTTCCATTATAGTCCATTACTTTTCTTGCCCAGGATGTCACACACAATAGTCAACTAACACCCAGGTACCTACCTACTGCTAGGTGAACAGGGACAGCAGGTGTAATAGTAACTGATACCCAGGTACCTACCTACTGCTAGGTGAACAGAGACAACAGGTGTAAGGAAACAAGCCCAATATTTCATCCGTGCCTGGGAGCGATCCCCGGTCCCCCTGTATGTGAACTGAGGATGTTACCAACGCAGCCACGAGCACCCACTTATCCAGGGTCATAGAGATAAGCAAGATGTGAATATGTATGTGTTAAGGTATCTGTAAAAGAATATACTAATACAATAAAAATTCTCATGGCAGTATCGTAAACTTTCTTGGAAAGAAAAGCTTTAAAGTTGGGTTGTTTACATATGTTTACCACGTGTTACGTGGTGTTGGTATTAGCTGTCATGGTGAGACACTTGGTTTCAAGTCTACCGTCGCAGAGGTTAAGATACTTGGAGAATCTTTCCAAACGTAAAGCACGTCTAGTACTGTACCTCCCCTATCCCCATCCTTCATTTATGTACCTTCCTTTACCTTCTCTATCCACAACTCTGTCCATCACTACCCTCACACCTCCGTCCATCACTACCCTCACACCTCCGTCCATCACTACCCTCACACCTCCGTCCATCACTACCCTCACACCTCCGTCCATCACTACCCTCACACCTCCGTCCATCACTACCCTCACACCTCCGTCCATCACTACCCTCACACCTCCGTCCATCACTACCCTCACACCTCCGTCCATCACTACCCTCACACCTCCGTCCATCACTACCCTCACACCTCCGTCCATCACTACCCTCACACCTCCGTCCATCACTACCCTCACACCTCCGTCCATCCCTACCCCTCACACCTCCACTCATCCCTACCCTCACACCACCACTATTACTGTGGGCGTTAATAACATTGACACCTTCCCCTCACCTCCCCACACACCCCTCACTCCTCACCCCTCCCCTTCCCCCTTAGGAATGTACTCGGGCAACCAATCACCCTAATGCCTTCATCCCCTCCCCACCCCATCTATCTCCCTCTTCCCCCTTCTCTCCTCCCCCTCCTATTCTCCTGTCCCTCTCTCCTATGGTGTGCATTACACTCACCTTCACAGCTATTTATAATGTATCCTTCGTATGTTCTCTTTACGTTCTGTGTACATGTGTGTGTGTGTACTCACCTCACCTAGTTGAGGTTGCAGGGGTCGAGTCCGAGCTCCTGGCCCCGCCTCTTCACTGGTCGCACACTGGTGTGTGTGTGTGTGTGTGTGTGTGTGTTTGAGTGTTTTAATTCCTTTTGCGTCGGCTCTGATCTGACTATATGGTGTAAAGCTTCCTTGTTACTGCTGCTTAGTCTATCCCTCCGGCTTCATTTTTTGGAACGTAGGCGGAAAGATGTACCGTAATTTACAGTTGGAAAAATATGGAGGGATTGGTCCCAAATCTGTACATAGAAATCACTCCCCATAAGAGCAACAAGCTTCCCCAGGCACTGCGAAACACCCCTAATAGACAGCTGGGGTGTTATGAGTGCACCAAGAAGTAATTCAGTAAGTGTATAGAGGCCAAGACTTTTCAGCACCCTTAAGGAGGAGTTATTAATATCCCTAGCTGTCTTCCAGAGGGAACTTGGTAAGTTCCTAACCAGTCGAGCTGTGGTGCATTCACTGGATTGTGTGGCTAGCACTAATAGCCTAGTTAATCAAGACATCAACCAGGAATCCTGGGCTGGCACCTGGCCACCACTAGACCAGGTACCAAGTGATTTTCAAGACCTTGCCAGGATCTCACAAGATGCGTTCCTTCTGTTTCAGAATAGCAACAGGTCGGTACAACCAGTGGCGCCTGTCATTGTTTTCCTGCTTAAAGAATCGCCTCATAATTTTAGGAAACAAGCATGTGTTTTTGATACCAAGAATAAACTGGTTAATATTTTTTATGCCCCCAACGACTCGCGAATGAATTATGGCGCTTGGTTGTTGGTCTGGGGTATTGTAAGGATGTTATTGGTGCAGACCATGGTATTTATCAGCGCAGAACTGATGTATCCTTTACGAATATCGTCAGCTGATACTTTGCTTTTGGCGGGAAGCAGGCACGGTATCAACTGATGCTTTTGGCGGGAAGTAGTCACGGAATCAGCTGATGCTTTTCGCGGGAAGCAGTCACGGTATCAGCTGATGTTTTTTGGCGGGAAGCAGTCACGGTATCAGCTGATGCTTTTGGCGGGAAGTAGTCACGGTATCAGCTGATGCTTTTGGCGGGAAGCAGACATGGTATCAGCTGATGCTTTTGGCGGGAAGTAGTCACGGTATCAGCTGATGCTTTTGGCGGGAAGCAGACATGGTATCAGCTGATGCTTTTGGCGGGAAGTAGTCACGGTATCAGCTGATGCTTTTGGCGGGAAGCAGTCACGTGCCAAACGTAAACAAACGCATATTTCATTCACAACTCCACCTCTGGTGCCTTTCCGCAATGAAGTTACTCCTGCTGGGTATTGGTTGGAATGGTTCATAGTCGATGCAAAAATGGAAGAGGTGGCCAGGATAATATAATTCTCTTAATTCCCTCCCAAGTGAGCAAGGATGGCACATGACTGACGGGTTAATAGGGCGCGGTCGCCGCGGAGATCGATTAAACGTGGCAACGCCGCCTTTATTATGATGGACATGTGGCACAGCTGTGTTTACAAGCTCCGGCTAATCCGTCATTCATCTTACACTTTAACACACACACTTGTGTATATATAGCTGGAAAAGTGCACCTCCCCACCGATTTGTGCAATAACAGCGAGGCTCGCTTGCCTGTCCTCTCACTTATTTGTGAGGTTGGCGAAGTGGTGTGAATAAGCGAATAAATCTGACCAGCCGAGTGTGGCGGATGTGGGGTGGTGGAGGCAGAGAGAGAGAGAGAGAGAGAGAGAGAGAGAGAGATGAAGGGGGGGAGAGAGAGAAGCACGGCAGATGAAGGGAGGGGGGCACGGCAGATGAAGGGAGGGCGAGAGAGAGAGAGGTACGGTAGATGAAGGGAGAGAGGGAGAGGGGGGGGCCCAGCAGATGAAGGGGGAGAGGGAGAGAGGCACGGCAGATAAAGGGAGAGAGAGGAGGGGGAGGCAGAGCGGGAAAGAGAAAGCAAAGGCAGGTAGAGAAAAGGACGATGCGAAAGAGAGATATCAGGGAGAGATTGAAAGCAATAACGGGGGAATATGAGGGAGCAATAACAGGAAAATATGAGGAAAGGAGGCGCGAGAACACGAGAGAAAAAAAAAAGAAGGCATCATTAACAAAAAGAGAGAATTAGAGCATTACAGGAGTGATCCCAGAGGAAGAGGGAGGGAGGGAAAAAGGCCAAGGAACGGGGAGGAAGAGGAAGGGAGACTACATTTACGTAGGTTTTTATAACAAATTACGTTATTATTATTATTATTATTATTATTATTATTATTATTATTATTATTATTATTATTATTATTATTATATATTACTACATGGGCTGGTATGAGAACGGGACGCGGGGATGATCCTCGTGGCTTCACACTCCTGTGTAAAACACGACTTAAACTTGATTTACAGCTACGAGAGATCGCCAGACATACCTAATAAGTAAATGATACAAACAACGCTTGAGTTATCCAGGAAATTCTCCCCTTAGCAATATTCCCTATGGTGGAATAATTTCCCCTAGGAGAGGGAAAACAGGCTAAAACGAGGGCCGGGGGGGATTGGGGGGGAGGGTAGTAGCTTAGTAATATTTTTGACAAGGAATGATTTATAATCAAGTAATATTCTACAGAGAATTTCACACTATTTACTGCCAGTAAATTTTTTTTCCAGTAATGCATTATTATTATTATTATTATTATTATTATTATTATTATTATTATTATTATTATTAAAACGTGGATCGGAGAATTATTTTGATCCTTGACAACCGTTAGAAATTCTTGGTATGTTGTAGGAGGAAGTACAGTGTCATGATTTTTCCCTACGATCCTGGCCCATGGTCGGGCTGCGAGGGTATTAAGACTCGCAACTCATCAGAGGTAAGGTGTGTGGCAGGGGAACTGCGAAGGTAAACTACATAAGAAAGAAGGAACACTGCAGCAGGCCTACTGGTCCATGCGAGGCAAGTCCAGGTCTCCTACCTGCTTAAGCCAATGCCCTAACCTACTCAGGTCAGGTCACATTCACTTAAAGAAGGAGCACGACATCTGACCTTGGTCATTTATGCAGTAATAGTAAACGAAAGGTAATAATTACATTATCCCGTCGTTTATATGGCACGGGGGAAACGCTAGGATATCCCTAGCATTGTCTCTGACAGGGAATAAAGGATAATTTTCCCTGGTAGTTCGTGCTGTAGGGATAATCAGGAGAATTACCGATTTCGTGTGGGGGAAGAAAAACTTAAAAATTTCCCCTCCATGTATGTAGCAGGGTGAAAAACCACCACAATTAACCTTTGCTTTATAATGATTTCTCTGATTTTGTGTTGATAGGGAAATAAACAATTTTCCCTTCCATTCATGCAGTAGGGGAAAAATTGGGAAAATCAACAGCGGTCATATGCGACGGGGAAAGAGAGAAACATGAATTTCCCCTCATGTACGTGAGGCAAGGGAAAAGGTGCGAGAATTTCCCCATAGAGAGCCTCCAGGGAAAGTCTAATACGCCGGGTGAGCGACGCTGGTGTGGGGGAAATTGACAGCCGCGCGCCAGGAAGTGCGGGGAAATAACCTGGAAAATTTGGCGTGAAGTCTAGGGACTTTATTATGCGTTTTTATTCGTTTTACTACAAATTCCTGGGTAAAGCTAGAGTTTAGCGGGTGCCATAGTGTGGCTAGCGTGTGTGTGGTTTTATCCTGCAGCTGATGGAGACAGTTACGTGTTTTTCTTATCCCCACAACACAAATGACTCGAGTATTTTTTCCCCTGAAGCTGCCCGCCAGCTAGTGACGTTGTTCAAATGCGCTACTTCGCCTTCCTAGCACGTCCGTATACGCAAAAAGAAAGATTATATCTGTGTTTTATAAAGTCCCCGTGGCGAATTTTATTCATTTTTAAATATCTAAATTTTTTTGGTTGGACAGATGTGAGGGAGGGGGGGGGGGTGACGGTTATACCAAGTCGAAGCCAGAGTCAGTGACTCCTGAACGGATGACGTTGACGGGTATTGGGCGGGAAAATGGAAGTGAACATTAAAATGATAAATATAACGGCAAAATTTAATGAGATGGGAGGCTGTTATACTAGCATGTTATAGAGGTGTACTAGCATGTTATAGAGGTGTACTAGCATGTTATAGAGGTGTACTAACATGTTATAGAGGTTACCTGGAGGTTATTCCGGGGATCAACGCCCCCGCGGCCCGGTCCATGACCAGGCCACAGCATGTTATAGAGGTGTACTAGCATGTTATAGAGGTGTACTAGCATGTTATAGAGGTATACTAGCATGTTATAGAGGTATACTAGCATGTTAGAGGTGTACTAGCATGTTATAGAGGTGTACTAGCATGTTATAGAGGTATACTAGCATGTTATAGAGGTATACTAGCATGTTATAGAGGTATACTAGCATGTTATAGAGGTATACTAGCATGTTATAGAGGTATACTAGCATGTTATAGAGGTGTACTAGCATGTTATAGAGGTATACTAGCATGTTATAGAGGTATACTAGCATGTTATAGAGGTGTACTAGCATGTTATAGAGGTTATTATACTAGACCATGTTGATAGAGGTATACTAGCATGTTATAGAGGTGTACTAGCATGTTATAGAGGTATACTAGCATGTTATAGAGGTATACTAGCATGTTATAGAGGTATACTAGCATGTTAGAGGTATACTAGCATATTATAGAGGTATACTAGCATGTTATAGAGGTATACTAGCATGTTATAGAGGTATACTAGCATGTTATAGAGGTGTACTAGCATGTTATAGAGGTATACTAGCATGTTAGAGGTGTACTAGCATGTTATACAGAGGTGTACTAGAACATTGTTATAGAGGTGTACTAGCATATTGTTATAGAGGTGTACTAGCATTGTTATAGAGGCGTACTAGCACATTGTTATAGAGGTGTACTAGCATATTGTTATAGTGTACTAGCATGTTATAGAGGTGTACTAGCGTGTTTTTTTTATAGAGGCATACTAACATATTGTTATAGAGGTGTACCAGCATATTGTTATAGAGGTGTACCAGCATATTGTTATAGAGGTGTACCAGCATATTGTTATAGAGGTGTACCAGCATATTGTTATAGAGGTGTACCAGCATATTGTTATAGAGGTGTACCAGCATATTGTTATAGAGGTGTACCAGCATATTGTTATAGAGGTGTACCAGCATATTGTTATAGAGGTGTACCAGCATATTGTTATAGAGGTGTACCAGCATATTGTTATAGAGGTGTACCAGCATATTGTTATAGAGGTGTACCAGCATATTGTTATAGAGGTGTACCAGCATATTGTTATAGAGGTGTACCAGCATATTGTTATAGAGGTGTACCAGCATATTGTTATAGAGGTGTACCAGCATATTGTTATAGAGGTGTGCTACTATGTTATAGATATGTACTAACATATTGTTAGCTACAACATATTTGGTTATAGAAGGGTACCAGCATATTAGTTGTTTATTGTAGATACAACTAAGTATATAAGAGCATGAGAATCATATATATATATATATATATATATATATATATATATATATATATATATATATATATATATATATATATATATATATATATATATATATATACATACAGGAAAAAGAAACGTACTCTTGCTGTAAAATTCTGGAAAAATCTTGAAATCTTGGACCAATATCCCAGGCGGCATTAAGGGAGGAAGTGAAAAAAAAGGTTGAGAAATTTCCCCGCCATTCAGAAAGTCCCCGAGATCTGGGTGCAGTTATTATTGGAACTGTCGCAATATTGATGGCAGCCTCGGGGGATGGAAATTGTAGGGGAGATTATCCCCGGAGGAGCGACGGGCGGGGAAAGAATGAAGCGTCTGATGAACTATTTTTCTCCCCACCACTATTTGAGGAATGTTCCCTTTTTTTTCCCCGTCAGTGTTTTGTGTGGTCATTGTCAACTGTGTGTACTCTCCCAGTGGTGCTTACAGGGGTCGTGCCTCGGGTCCCTGTAACGCATTGTTGACATGCATTATATATGCACACACACAGGGGAGACATGATAACGACATATAAAATACTGCGCGGAATAGACAAGGTGGACAAAGACGGGATGTTCCAGAGAAGGGACACAGACACAAGAGGTCACAATTGGAAGTTGAAGACTCAGATGAATCACAGGGATGTTAGGAAGTATTTCTTCAGTCATAGAGTAGTCAGGCTGTGGAATAGCCTAGAAAGTGACGTAGTGGAGGCGGGAACCATACATAGTTTTAAGGCGAGGTATGATAAAGCTCATGGGGCAGGGAGAGAGAGGACCTAGTAGCAATCAGCGAAAAGGCGGGGCCAGGAGCTATGACTCGACCCCTGCAACCACAAATAGGTGAGATTAAGACACATGTGCAACATCTGGGTATCTTTATTGGTACATGTCCTCAGAATTAAGATTCCATGATGTTGCAGTGTCTGACAAGTTGTGTACGAATGGTATATAATACCGACAAGATGAGATTAAGACACATGTGCAACATCTGTTGCAGATGTTGCACATGTGTCTTAATCTCATCTTGTCGGTATTATATACCATTCGTACACACAAATAGGTGAGTAGGTGAGTACACACACACACACAGGGCCAGGAGCTGTGACTCGACCCCTGCAACCACAACTAGGTGAGTACACACACACACACGTGTGTACTGTAGTAATTTAGAAAAGCTGTGGCTGCAGTTTTCGCTAGTCAGACAATGAGTTGTCAGCAAAAATCCCACAAGATTCCGAAATTGGACAACTGCGATGAGTAATGAGGTGAAGCAGGTAACGCTGAGTGACGTGAGGACACTCAGCAGTGTAGAGTGAGTCAGAATAGATCTATTGATCCAGTTCCTAGGATCAAGAGATCTTCATGGGCGAGCCTTGCGGGGTTACTCCACTGCTTCTTCATGTCCTTTACCTTTGATAAGTTCCAAGAGTTTTTTCTACTCCCGGAGTCCGGCCATGAGCCAGGTTCGTCTGGTGCTAGTCTGGTCAACTAGGTTGTCGCAGGTGGCCCGCTGCCCCACGTGCCCATCACAGCCTGGCTGATTTGGCACCTGGTATAAGTAATCAAGCGTGTGTGTGTGTACTCACGTAGTTGTGGTTGCAAGGGTCGATTCACAGCTCCTGGCCCCACCTCTTTGTTGGTCGCAACTAGGTCACTCTTCCTGCTCCATGAACTTTATCATACCTCTTCTTAAAGCTATTTATGGATCCTGCCTCCACTACATCAGTCCCCAACCTGTTCCACTTCCTGACAACTCTGTGACTGAAGAAATACTTCGTAACATCCCTATGATTCATCTGAGTCTTCAACTTCCAATTGTGACCCCTTGTTGCTGTGTCTGTGTGTGTACAATTTGCATGTTAAATAACAAACTGGTACAGTGACTGGAACAATACACAAATAACTAGCACATAGGCGAGAGGAGTGACTAAATGGGCCAAGTTGTGCGGATTATTTTTTCGTAATACGGACCACTGGTACAGGTAACCAGGGATGAGGACAAGCACGTGTTAAGGGATAAGTGAGGGAGGGGATCAGCCAGGCTGGCTGTGATGAATATATGGGCCAGTGGGTCGCAAGCAGTAACAGCATGCTTGACCAAGCAACCACCAAAAAACGTCTAGCCCAGGATCAGCCTACCGGCGTGGAAACGCGTGGACCAAACCCGATTATCTCCTCCTACAGGCTTAGTCATACACATGAATATAATTCTCTCTGTTTCTGTCTCTCTCTCTCTCTGTCTCTCTCTCTCTCTCTCTCTCTCTCTCTCTCTCTCTCTCTCTCTCTCTCTCTCTCTCTCTCTCTCTCTCTCTCTCTCTCTCTCTCTCTCTCTCTCTCTCTCTCTACTAACAATCTTCATGTGGAAGGTAAGACTCCAGGTGCTAGCAAATTCAACGTACATCGAATTTTTTTTAATAAGTGTAGCCTCTCAATGGAGAAGAATGTGTGGAAATGCTTGGGCAGAGGTGTAATAATTGCAGGCTGGGTGCGGTGCGCCGCTTGTGTAAAAACTGGCTGGTGTTGCCGCGCCTCCCAGGGCTGCAGTATACGCCACCGATATTCTTGGTATTTCACGCCGCGGTATTTAAGGCAAGTGTTCCATCTTGCGTATTTCCGATCGATATTTTCTTGGTGTATTCAGTGTAGCGATATACGGGACAGATATTCGGCTGGTGGATTTGCGACGGCGATATTCTGGACGAATATTCGCTTGTATTCGGGACGAGGGTATTCAGCAAATTACCTAACCCGAAAACTTTATAAATTAGGCAATTTCTCTCTCTCTCTCTCTCTCTATCTATCTATCTATCAATCTATCTATCTATCTCGTGTGTGTGGAGTAGCACTTTGTGCTTCGTCCTCAGAATTTAAGGTTCTCAGCTTTTAATGTTCTGTAAACAATTGTTACTGCGGTTTGTGCGTTTTTAATTCGTGTCGTCCACTTCTCCCTCCCTCACCTCATCCTCCTCCCCCCACCATGCCTTTCCTCCTCCTCCCTGTCTTTCCTCCACCTTCCTTTCTCGTCCTCCACCGCTGATTCATCCCACATTCTCCACCACTATGCCACCAAGAACACACAAAGAGAAACTAAAAAAAGGGTTAGCCATTACACACGTACATAATATCACTCTTAATTAAAGTGTAAAGTGTCCTCTGTGGAATGCGCATGTCACTGCAAAATACACATAAACCACAGCTGAATGTGTCCCCGTCACGACACGGCAAGGGTAATGGTATCGGGTAGTCGTGTGTTTAATGACATTGTGCTGCGTGCTGCTGACACCAACAGCCGGAGTGATTGGGCCAACTAGGAGACCTGGGTCGGGCTGCGGAGGCGATGATTCCCTTGTAACCATGATAACATAAGGAGCACTACAGCAGGCCTACTGGCTCATGCTAGACAGGTCGAAGTCACCTATTGGCCCATGCTAGGCAGGTTCAGGTCACATACTAGGTAGGTCGAAGTCACATACTAGCCCATGCTAAGCAGGTCCAATTCACATACTGGCCCATGCTGGGCAGGTCAAAGTCACCTACTGGCCCATGCTAGGCAGGTCGAAGTCACATACTGTTCCATGCTAGGCAGGTCAAAATCACATACAGGCCCATGCTACGCAAATCCAAGTCACATAAGAACATACTGACCCATGCTAGGCAGGTCCAAGTTACCTACTGATAGGTAGTTCATTTCTGAACGTTCTATGCGAACAGAAAGTTACATTTTAATGAGCAAATTACGAAAAAAAGGGCGCCATGAGTTTCCACGAATATACGGACCGTTAAAATTTGCACGTTTTTCGTACGTGGTAAGATGTTGCTTCATTATATGTCCGTTGTTTTCTTACGCGACTTTCCCTGTCAATTTCCGAACGTTCACAGCAATTATATATTGACGCTGGGTAATGCGTATGTAAACGAACGGTGTAACATGTTTATGAGTTGAATAATAACATTGAGAACACTGTCAACATCTAAATTTCACAACATTAATCTTGTAAGAGGGAATATAAGCAATGTTGCGGGAGCAAAGGCGGAATTCTTCGCTAGGAAGCTTAAAATTCGTGTAGGAACGCCTGACGTACGGGCCGTAGGAGTGCCTGACGTACTGTCCGCAGGAACGTCTGACATAAGGGCTACAGGAACGTCTTGCGTACGTGCCGACCGACGTGCGGACCGCAGGAGTGCCTGAGGTACAGGCTACAGGGGCGTCTGACGTACGGTACGAGCACCTGACGTGCGGACCGCAGGAGTACCTGAGGTACAGGCTACAGGGGCGTCCGACGTACGGTAGGAGCGCCTGACGTGCGGACCGCAGGAGTGCCTGAGGTACAGGCTACAGGGGCGTCTGACGTACGGTACGAGCACCTGACGTGCGGACCGCAGGAGTGTCTGAGGTACAGGCTACAGGGGCGTCTGACGTACGGTACGAGCACCTGACGTGCGGACCGCAGGAGTGCCTGAGGTACAGGCTACAGGGGCGTCCGACGCACGGTAGGAGCGCCTGACGTGCGGGCCGCAGATACCAACAGCCATACTGACCAGGCGGTCTCCAGGTAAACCAGGAGAGTAAAAAAAAAAACTCAGGAAAGCGTTCACAAATAAAATCAGGGGCGGCGTTTAAGGAAAGTGTGCAGTAATGGTGCACATTGTACGGTGATCGTTCCTTAGCGTGTTGTGCGCCAGACAATCTTGGATAAATCTTCAGCCTCTTGTACTCCACTTCTCTGCCGGGTGTATGATGTATTGTTTTCGGCTTCGCTGTCAGGCGTATGATGTATTGTGCTTCCACTTCCCTGCCAGGCGTATGATGTATTGGGCTTCCACTTTGCTGCCGAGCGTATAATGTATTGTGTTCCACTTTGTTGCTAGGCGTGTAATCCATTGTTTTCCACTTGTGTTGCCAGACGTATAATGTATTCCACTTTTCTACAAGGCATATGATAAGGCTTCGTTGTCAGTCGTGATGTATTCCGTTTTGCTTCTTTGCCAGACGTATGTGTTGCGCTTCACTTCGCTGCCTAATGCCCGATGAATTGTGTTCAACGTCGTGGCTACCTGGTGTATAATATATTGCCCACTTCACTGAAAGGCGTATGACGCATTTTTATTCTACTTTGCTGCCTCTCGTATGATGTTTGTGCTCTTCTCTGCCAGGCGTATGTTGTCGTGGGCTCTACTTCCCTGCCAGGCGTATGTTTCATATATAATGTATTTGAGCCTGTAAATTTCTTTGTTTCTAACCTGATTTACATAATATAATATATATATTGCTGTGATACGACTGGGTATACGAGTTAAAGATATGATATTGAGTAAGAACTTTCAGTTATCTTAGTCCATTTGTTTTATGAATATATTTGGAAGGGACTAAATAATAATAATAATAATAAACAGCTGATGTTTTGCAAGAGTTCTTGTCTTTATGGTAATAAGGTCTCTTGTTACTGGCCAGCAGTAAACAATAACAGCTGTTTCATTTTTCTCTGTGACAGTGATGGCTCAAGAGGAGGGTTGTGGACGGTCAGATACGGAAACGTTAGTTCGAGCCTGCGAGGACGACCTTTTGCCCACGCCTGCACCCACGCCCACACCACACGCCCACACACACGCCGCTAACTCCCGCAGTCACATAGCTTCGGGCACTTATGTTGAGGTATGTATGCTGGTTAGGCTTACATGGTCACTTGAAGAATGTCGTACTTACTAGCGAATGTCATGTGATCTGGAGATTATGAGGGAAGACTGGAAATGAAGCATAACCTAGGAGGCGAGAAGCTACAAATATAAATAGAAGAAAATGATCTGGGGGTTAACATCACGCCAAACATATCACCAGAGGTAAATAACAAACTCAGGGGGCATATGTAAGATTTGACAGTCAAGCAAGTATTCAGCGCGCGCGCGCACACACACACACACACACACACACACACACACACACACACACACACACACACACACACACACACACACACACACACACACTAGCGGTGCTCATCGATTGAACACACAAACACACACATGAATGAATGACCTGCTTAAAACATTTACACTTCTGTGTTTTTGTGGGCGGGCGGTCTTTATACCGGTGTGCCGAGGAATGTTGCAGATTAAAGAGAAGCGCGGAGCACCACAAACATGTGTCTCGCATGCTACAACCACGGCGCCGTGTTTGTCACGATGGTGACACCGTGCTGCCTATTCTGCTTGTCAGAGATTGACATTGACAAACATACATGGACAGACAAACAGGCAGATATACACAGATATTCTTATCGTTAAAGAGAACCACATTCCTGGAGTTGCGCAGCGACTTTAGAGCAAAAGTTTGGCTAACTAATGACCTTAATGTAGTTATTAGATGTGGATGAGTAGAGTGGTGGTGGCTTGATCGGTGTTAGTGTGCAGGTTGTTGTTAGTGTGGTGGTAGTTGGTGGTGTGGTGGCGTGTGTAGTGTTAATGTTTGGTGAAGGGGAGTGGCGGCAGTGTTTGTATTTTGTGTGGGTAATCACCTATTGTTTGTAGGAGGCAATTCGTAGCTCCCGATCCCGCCTCTTAACTCTTATCAAGCGGCTTCAGTGATTTCTGTCTACTATTGAAGCTGTGTGTAGAGTTTGTTAAGTTTACCAACAAATCTCTAGCTGTCTTCAAGAGAGAAGTTGGTGAGTTCAGATCAGTTCCTGACCAGCCGGGCTGTGGTGCATATGTAGGCAGTTTCATAACCATGAGTACGTATGGATGAGAGCGTGTGTGGACGAGTGCGTGACTGACTTCATTGATAAGTGTGTGTGGGTGAGTGTGAGTGCATGGGTGACCGAGTGTGTGCGACTAAGAGTTCATGTGTTGTGGCGAATACCTCACGTTTGTACATTGGATATATATATTTTACAAAGAGGAATTCACCACAGTGAGTTCCTGGGCTGAGTGCGTGAGCGAGTGCGTGGTGATGCATCACGTAGTAAACTGGAGTTGGGAACATCGGCACACGTTATCGCTAAAGAGATGTCGCCATTCATTGAGAGAGATAAAGGTGAGCTGGGTGGGATGGCTGAAGAATAACAGAACGCAGGCACACCATCTATTACAGTGTAAGAAACAAGTAAAAACGACCTAGAAATAATAATGTCAGATACTGCAAGAACAGTCCAGAAAAAGGATGTGATGGATAGTGAGAACTTCCATAACAATGTCCATGATACTACAGTATTTAAATCACTTGTACTAGAACGTCAAGTGTTGTTCTATGCTTCAAGGCAGGAGCTAGAGCTGGAAAATGTAGAGATTGTTTACTGTCCACATAGTCAAAGCATTTAGATAACTGGAAACGCCTCACAGTACTTAAAATGCTCTCTGCAGCAAAGAACACGGAGAAATACCTGATAATATGCTCCTGGGAAATATTGGAAAACCAGGTGATACTACAACTTAGTGGATTGAGAGGTATAGAAGAAAGGGAAAATAGATCCATTGCAAAGCAAGGGCGCCGTGGACACATTAATGGAACACTGTGCTAATATACTTAGCTCAAGACTCTCGAAACTCCTCAAACGTAAAAGTAACCTGGTACCAGTAGATATCACAGTATTGCTGGAACAAATGCAGTCTGAGTTATTGCCTCTGTCAAGCGCCAGATCAACTAGGCTATGAGGGCCAGTGGACCGCTAATAGGAACAGCCTAATCCAACAAGGAAGCTTGACCAAAAGCTGAACTGGTAAGGTAGAAAAACCCTCGAAATGGGTAACAGGTATACAGGTATATCGCAGGTGTGATAATTAAGTCATTAGTGAGATGATAACAGATGATAGCACCGACCATCACTCCCCCTCCTCCCCATCCTAGTACCACCGTCACAGCACCAGTACTCAGCTTAAAAAAAAAAAACTCCATGTTTATCTCCAGCCCCAGAATCTGATGGCTTTTTAGGCCTGCCTGCCGCTAGCAAGAACAGCCTGGTTTACCAGGTAGTCAAGAATAGTCTGCCCTCAGGCTAGACTACGGGGTTAGAACTCTCAAAATCAGTCAAAGAGAATACGTATATATTTAAATTAGTATTATTAGCTGTTATTATTTTTTTTCAACGAATCGGCCGTATCCCACCGAGGCAGGGTGACCTTAAAAGAAAAACGAAAGTTTCTCTTTTTAAATTTAGCTACATTATGTATACAGGAGAAGGGGTTACTAGCACCTTGCTCCCGGCATTTTAGTCGCCGCTTAGGACACGAATGGCTTACGGAGGAAGAATTCTGTTCCACTTCCCCATGGAATTATCATCATCACCATCGAAACTCTGGAAAAAATACGGTTCTTGGGCTACTGAGGTAGACAGGTTTGTTTAAACTTTTAAAATGATTAACTTGTTTAAAAATTGACCTGTCTTCTAGTCTTCTCTCCATTTTTCTCATTCATTTGTAACACGATAATGGTCCAAGACAGACACGTCGTATGTAGCTTCATCTACAAAATGCTTTTATTTCTGTGTTGTTCCAGCTTTGGTGTTGTTGCAGTCATAATATTGTCCTAGCTATGGTATTACTTCAGCCATAGTTTCGTTGCAGTCATTGTTCGAGCTATGGTATTGTTCCAGTTGTGGTTATTGTGTCAGCCATGGTATTGTGTCGGTTATGGTGTTCCAACTATAATATTGCTCGGGCTATGGTATTGTTCCACGGACAGTATTGTGGCGTATTCTTCATTCTTATTGATGTTAGCGTACAGGAGAATTGGAAATTTGCATTTACCTTATGGTTTAACAATTAGCAGCTTTGCATGACCCATGCGGGGTTAGTGTGTACATATTAATAATAATAATTTCAAATATTTGAAAGATATCGGCTTTGGGCTGGATATTAAAACTGGTCAAGCAAGATAGGTAACATCAGTGAATTGTACTCATGTTCGTGGAAGCTTATTTTCGCGAAGTTAGAGCCAGAATTAATATACGTTGGATTTGTTTGCTTAAAAGATCTTCGGTAAACAAGGCAGGGTCATTGAGGGCGCTTACGACCCCCCCCCCAGCTGCTTAGCGTAGTCTCTCGTGGCACAGGATAGACAAAATTATTATTATTTCTTCTTATTATAAATATTAATAATTAAAACTTACACAGCACAACCTCAGTGTACAGCTTCCTTTGAGGAAAACACGCTAGTACCGAAAGTTTGAAGCCGACCAGTAAACGCATTCTTCAGTTACCGCACAGAATCCAGCAATTCCAGATTGACTGTGTTAGTAAATCGGCAAATTTGTAGCTACACTTCCTTGTTGGGTACCACCATGTCCATATGATGCATCAACCATGAAAAATGCTTTTAATCGTGGACATGATTTTTAAAGGGGGTGAAGGCGTAAGCCAGTGGAAGGCCTCGGTCAGTTGACCAAAAGCTCCAGCTGCGGATCATCATATGACTAAGACCCTGCATCAGGAAACACTTGTCTTCTTTCATGACAAATCTTACCTAACCTAATCCTAGGCTAACTTGCTAACCATGATCATCCATAACTTAACCTAATTAGGATACGCCAGTGTTGACAGTTTGAAACCGACCAGAAGAGGATTTTTCGAATATCAGGAATGATCTATATAAATTTGACCTATAGTTGCACGAACCATTCCCTAGTTACAACACATCAGCATCTGAAGGCGGTGGAATTAGATATTCTCGAGTTACAAACTAAAACATTGGATGGCGGAAAAACGAACTTGTGTCCCTTTGGAGGATACTTAATCAGCGTCGTATTGTGAAATGTATAAATTCAAAGTGTGTGATGTGCTCCATGTTTGAGCTTGCCCAGCGGGACTCAATACGAGGCTCCACTCATCCTAAGAACCGCCTGGATCACATTGACATCAAAGGCACTGCCGGGGATGTCATTTTGAGGGTGTTGCAGTCATTCACCTTTGAGACCCGTGGAGTGAAATTTATGTCCCTTTGATGAAGACAGAGTGGCCGATTACAGGGATCTAACAGAGAACTGTGTGCCAGGGTCGAGTTGGTAGACCAGGTAGACGGTAGCTCATCTCAGCCTGCTGCTGGATTTACTAGTAGATTCACTAATAGTTGATTGTTTCTTCTTTTTACTTGGGAATTAATATACGGTTGTGGTGCATATGTGGAGTTCTTGGGGAGAATGGCAGCGTAGGGCATCATTGTTGACACAGTTCTAAAACTGGATTTACTGGTTGTAGTGTGAAGATTATGCTGTCATATTATTATTGGCCCACAAAATCGTAATAACACGGTTGGAAACAAGTCACACTACGGGTGGGGTTTATACCCCTGGCGAGTTCTAGAACTCACTGTGACCTGTGAGTTGTAGAACCTACAATAGGTTCTGGTCCCCACCCGTTCCGTGATTTGTTACTACATATTATTATTTACAAAAAGTGTCAAACCCGTGCACGACAATATCCTGGGTTTTGTTGACAATGACGCAGTGCTGCATTCCATAGCAATTTAGATTCTGTATTAATATATACAGTAAGAAACGTCAAACCCATATGGTTCAGAGGTAGTTTAAGTTGTAAAGCTAAAAGTATATCAAAAGAGTTTCTGGCGTTGAGGGTTAGTTAAATTGTAAACTTAACATTATAGTTGGTGTAGTTACTGTGGACATTCTTGCCAGATATGAGACTTAGAACAAGAAGAGTTAAAGTACCAGGACATT
Organism: Cherax quadricarinatus; assembly: GCF_038502225.1. Lineage (NCBI taxonomy): Eukaryota > Metazoa > Arthropoda > Malacostraca > Decapoda > Parastacidae > Cherax > Cherax quadricarinatus. The sequence continues at coordinate 66,111,381 of NC_091298.1, forward strand.
GAAGATGTTGAAAGGGAATTCTGCGTGCTGATAAATAGGTCAGTCTTATTATAAGGTGATTGTTAGATCTGAGAAGACCTCAGAGAGGTGCCGGGCGTCTTTTAGTATGTACCCCCTTTGTCAGTCGTATGTGGCAAATTCGTCAGCGTGAGAGCTCAGTTTCCCACACCCGACAGCACTGGGAAGAAAATGGTCAGGAGCCCAATTGCGGTTTGATGGAAAACAATGTTCCCTAATTTTAAAGGGAAGCTTGACCGCTACTTCTGTGTTGTGCCAGATCAACTAGGCTGTGATGGATACATGGGTCTCTGCTCTGCCAACGACAGCAGCCTGGCTAACCAGACAGTCAACAGGGAGGTTTGGCCCAAGGATAGGTAGTGAGAGCAGGTAAAACGCTGTTGCTAGCTGTTTTGGAGTCTTTTGAGACAGGAGTGAATAGACCCTAAAACAAAGGGAAATTTCCTTTAGGAGATTGACAGATCACGAGTGATTTTGAATAAATGGTTCAGAAAACCGACATGATGATAAATAAGACACTTTTGCAACACTTGGGTATCTTGATTCTGTAAACGTTTCGCCAGCCAGTGGAAGGAGAGGAGTTTGAGGTAATCAGTATCTCAGTCTGGAGTCGATGTGTTCAGTCCATTAACCTTGATAACAGTGCACCGCCTTGGGAAAGTTAACTTCTGAAAAACATCTTTCAGGTACCCCCTTGGAGACTGGGAGAGAGCAGCGAACGGAACGTAGTTGTGGAATCATACTTCGGGGCAGTATGCTAGGGTTGCTCATGTTTTGCATGGCTGTCGACCCTGTCAATCCCTAGAGCGGCACTTGAATGACCGACTGACATACAGGTCATTCGTGCCAACACATGCACACTCGCACAAATACAAGCACGAACACTTAAACACGTTCTCCCCATACAAATACATCCACATTCCCACAAGTGAGCAGACACACATGTCAGCGGTCGGTATTGTATACCATTCCTGTACATAACACTTTATGCTACCATGCATATAGGTTATACATTTCAGATTGCAATAATAATTATTATTAACAGAAGCGCTAACCCTGTATAAATCATAAAGGGCTTGAAGGGAGCACACTGATACACACCCCAGTAGAAATAAATTGTAGTGTCGGGTTATTCTATATTCTACCTTGTTTCTTCATGATTTACCATGTTGATAAATTAGACACATGTGCAACTCTTGGGTATCTTTATTGAGGAAACGTTTCGCCACACAGTGGCTTCATCAGTCCATACGTAGGAGAAACTTGAAGAACAGGAGGAGAATGAGGTAATCAGTCCCTCAACCTTGAGTCGATGTGTTCAGTCCATCAATCTTGAGTAGAACACATCGACTCAAGGTTGAGGGACTGATTACCTCAATCTCCTCCTGTTCTTCAAGTTTCTCCTACGTATGGACTGATGAAGCCACTGTGTGGCGAAACGTTTCCTCAATAAAGATACCCAAGAGTTGCACATGTGTCTAATTTATCAACATGTCGGTTCTCTGAACCATCCATCTACAAATGATTTACCATCAGTTATGTGCTGCAGCCATTGTATGAAAGTCAAGTACATTGCATCAGGTATGTAGTTAACCTAAATATATATATATTTTTTTACTTTGAAAAACATTGACAAATACAGTAACATGATTGTCTTGCTTAGAAATAAAATACATTAAACAGATCGACTCATTGACATGAGTCACACTGGCTTTATTGGGTTATCGTAGGTTGTCTATAAAATGTACCATTAGTTTGTGCGTACATCCACTTGCTCACAAAATCATTGCATTAGTAGATCTGAATAAAGCCTATCTGACAGCCTACGAAATCACACTAACATACACGTACTACAGTCGCATTAAAAAAAAAATACTGACATTATAGTCGCACAAAAACACTGATTCATGCCGGAGACTAGACAAATAGCAAGTACACGATACACAAACCTGAATCATACATAGAAGGTAAATAAAGCAGGCAGCTGGAAAACAACACAAGCAAGTTAATCCTGGGGACGATGTCTTTCCGTGAACCCGCTAGCTCTGGCTTCCCTTTGATTTTTTTTGGGTCGAGAATAGTGTCATTGAAACGACCACACATCATCTCCCGCGGGCTTTAATTCCACTGTTAGAAATGTAATTATTCCGACTGTTTAAAATGTGGACTAAATATACACCGCTTTGTGCATACGGAATTAAGAAGTGAGGCGAGGCTTGTAATATGGCGGTGCGTGTTGAGGCTTCACGCACGGGTGCTGGTCCGACTCTCTCTCGGTCTGGCGTAAGGTCTGCGGGCCGGACCGTCTCCACACTCACTTATAACCCAACTCTTGCCTTATGTACTCCTGTCTGAGGACTCATATTCGTTGCTCCTCCCGTTTTCGGCGGGTCGTCAGCGGCGAGGTGAGCCAACATCGATTTCATTCCGTGGTGGCGTAAGGTAGAGTTTCCCGTGGGGAGGTGCTCGTGTGTTCTCCTTGTAGCAAGTTGTCTGTAATCAGCCTGGCGTCGTAAAGTCCCACCGCCGACGACCAGGTGGGGGATAGGCAAGGGGAAGGGGTGAGGGGAGGGGTCAAGGGTAAGGGGAGGGTTACCTGAAGACGATTTCTGGGGTCACCGTCCACGTGGCTCTGTCATAGATCAGTCCTGATCAACCAGACTCTTGGTGCTAGCGTCCAACATAGATACCACAGTCGTCTGATCATGAACTAACGTATCCAGAGCCCTTTTGAAGTCAGCTAGGAGCCATTGCCATTTGGTAAATACTCTTACGAAGGGAGGATGTTGAAAAATCTTGGCCCCTCTACACTTAATTCTTATTGCGTTCATTCTACCCTTGTTTCTTATTAGAGTTATTTTCCAATCTGCAAAGCCTCTTAATAAATCTTGTACCCTCATGGGAAGTGCCTTGTTGCTGGTGAGATCGTCCCCTTGGATCAAAACTGAATATCTCCCATTCTCTAGGTGCTGTATGATCTCCTACGGGTTTAACGCTTCTCCTGATTAAAAAATAAAATATAAAATCTTGCTCTCCTAGGGATTAATTTAGGTGGTGGAGGAAAGGATTAGTGGGAAGATGTAGGAACAAGTAGTGAAAATGTTTATCTTTTGTATTTCTAAACTTGATTAATATCCCCAAGAAGCGCTAAACCAACTAGCATCATACAGCGTATTTCAAAACAAAATTAGGTCGTGCTGCACTACACATACAGTACGTCTGCCCTGTTCTATGGGAAGGAAAATTATCTATATTTGTTTTATTACGTCGCCCAGAACGAGTTATATAAATGAGCTGTTGAAATCACTGAGTCACTAGCTGGGAATTATTATTATAATCAAGGGGGAAGCGCTAAACCCGTAGGACTATACAGCCCTGGGGGGGATGTGGAAGGCATTCAGGCATAATTCGGGGAACTGGAGCACAGATCCAATTCCCTAAATCAAGAGCCCCTCACCAACATCAAGGAACCTTCCCTGAGGGGACTAGCTGGGAAGATTTGAAAAGGAGAGTGATGAGGATATTAAGTATTCCACTATGGGTTCAGTAGCTATAAGAGCTTAGAACTTGGAGAGGAGGCAGGTAGACAGGTAGGAGACACAAAGGGAAGGAGGGGTGGGTAGAGGTATGGAGACAGAGAGAGGAGGGGGGGGGGAGCATTGAAAGACCAGGACCATTCTTCATTGTGTGCCGTCAGCGGGCGGGTGGTCGTCCGTGTATCATTGTGCAGGTCTTCTGAACCAGGGGGGTGATACACTCCTCTTATCTCTGTTTGCCTTATGAAAACGTTGTGTAAGTTTCAAGAATATGAAGTATTTTGTGAAGTAACATCTCGACAACAACTTCTAAGAGTTTCAAGAATACAGATACAGTACATCTATTATATAGTGTAAAATCTCGGGAGCAGTGTGTTGTGGGGGTATGTCTACCTGGAGATCATTCTGGTGATCAACACCCCCGCGGTCCGGTCCCCAACCAGGCCTCCCGGTGTATTAGGGCCTGATCAATCAAGCTGTTACTGCTGGCCGCACGTAATCCAGTGTATGAGCCACAGCCCGGGTGATCGGTAGGGTTAGCAGTAGCAACATACCATGAGTAGGCTATTTGTGCCTACTAGAAAGGTGCTATCATCTTGTCTTATGGATTTGAAGTTGAAGTTTTTCAGATGTTTGTTATATCAGGGGGATGTCTTGGTGTTGGTGAACAGCTCCTGAGCCTAGGAATCGAAGCTACCATCTCTTTCTGTGGATCAGGTCTAATTACCTGATTCCCCAGATGCTGTATGGTTTCTGTGAGTTTAGCTCTTTCCCATGAATGTACAGTATTAATTGATATATTTGCACTCTGTTATGATAATAGAATTTACCTGCCAAAATGCTAAACCTGTACACCTTGTAAAATTTGTATTCACCAAAGAGTACACTTAACTTTTCTTTTTTCTTAGTCTTGTGATGATCCCTACAAACAATAAAATACAAATATGTATAGTAATATCATGTAAATACAAGTCCTGAACAGTTAGAAAGGCTGGTGAAGGAATTTGGGAGGGATTGCAAAAGAAATTAAAAGAGAATGAAGAAAAGAGCAAGGTGATGAGAGACTGGATATTAGATTGAAGGGGAAAAATATGGATGGAATGAATGTATTCAGATATTTGGGAGTGGACATGTTGACAGATAGGTTTATGAAAGATGAGGTATACCATAGAATAGATGAGAGAAGAAAGAAAGGTAATGTGTCAAAGCATCTGTGGAAAGAAAGAGAAAGCTTATAGGCAAAAAGGAAAATGTACCAAAGTACTATAGTATTACTAATACTTTTACATGGGTGTGAGGCATGGGCTTTAAATGATGCACCAAGAAGACTGGAAACAGTAAAGATGTTATGTTTGAGAGCATTGTGTGGTGTGATTATCAGTGGCAGCTTGTCAAAAAATAGAATGGGGTGACTGCAGCTCCTTGCTGCCAGATGTCACACCAGTAATACCTGTACTATTGTACCACATCAAACTTCTATTTTTAATCATTTTTTTTATCTCATTTCAACAAAAAAATTGTTTATAAATACATTGAAAACAATGTACAACAGATTTTCCCTGTAATATATTTGTCATTTGCAAATTGTTCTAGTGCATGGTTGATGAAGTCATACATCTGGGGACACTGCAGCTCCTATGGACAAGCTGCCACTGGTGATTATGAAGAGAATTCAGAGCATGGAAATTAGATGTGGGGGTTATGATAGGTCTAGTTCAGAGGCTGTGGAGGGATTGACGTGGTTTGAGCATTTATGTATAACTGTGGAGCAGCATAGGATGATGAAGAGGGTGTAAAATTCTGAGGTGAATGGAAGGAAAGGCAAGGACCATCCTGGCATGGGTTTGAGGAAAGTAAAACAATCTTAAGCATCCAGCAACTTAATGTATAGGAAGATAAGTGGATTTTATGGCTTTATGTATTACTGGAGTGTGAGCAGGATAATATTTATGGAGGAATTCAGGAAACCGGGTAGCCGGCTTTGAGGTCTGGTGGTGTAAAGTACAGTGCCTGCACTGTGAAGGAGGGGTGATGATGCAGTGCACAGGGTTATTTGAATTGTGATGTCAGCATACTTTTGGAAAGAGGCATTTGGATGAATGAAGATGTTCCCTTTTTTTCTTTTGGCAGTGGGGGGGGGGGGTGCCCTACCTCAGTGAGAAATGACCAGAGTTAAAAAGAAAAATTAAAAGGGAAGCACTACATTTGTACAGGTCATACAGTGCCAGGGAAATGGTTGGTAATCAGGTTTCATCTGAAGAAAGGGATATTAGCTCTTTGGAATAAGTTCTTTACCTGAATTCATAGTGCATTACTGTACATGTCTTAAAGTATGACAACTCTTATGTTCACACTAGGCAAGTATAGTGATCCCAGGTAACAGAAAAACAGTAATAGGATAGCAAACAACATAACTTGTTTACATTAAAATTTTAATTTTGTTTTATTTGTGAACTGTAAATTACATGTTCGTGTGTATTCATCAATTACTTTCACAAAATTAGGAAAGTATATGTATTCACAAAAAAAAAAAAAATGGTACTGTGAATTCCCAATTAGTATGTGTGTTGTATATGTTATACACTACCCACACACAGGAGACAAATTTAACGTTTCGATCTGGCTTGGTTTAGTAACTAGTCACACAGTTAATGGTGCAAAAGTTGGGTCAAAACCTCGTCTCCTGTATGTATTGTTCCAGTCTCAGAATTGTACCTTTTTATTCTTCTTTGTAAATATTTATTACTATATACCCCTCAAGGGAGGTTCCTTGATGCTGGTGAGGGGCTCTTGATCTAGGGACCTGGATCTATGCTCCAGTTCCTAGAATTGAATCTGAATACCTCCCATTCCCCCCCTCCCACATGTGCTGTATAACCCTACAGGTTTAGGGCTCCCCCATACTTTTAATAATATTACTATATAACAATAATATAGTATACAAAAATTTATTAACAGTATACATATATAAAAACTGATTATTAAAGTCACTTCACATGTACAGGACTGTACTCTTTTTACTCCATTAAGAAAATGGAATAAAAATAAAATGCAGAATACGACCCAGCCTATTCAACATCTTGCTAGACCTCACAAAATCATAATAACACAATTGCAAACAAACCATGTTACAGGTGAGGTTAGAACCCATGACAAGTGAATTGTAAAGCTCCAGGGCAGTGCGTAAGCCACTGGGCCTGGCCACGCTGGCGGGAAATTCACATGTAAAAACTTGCATTTGTAGTCACATTGGTGTCCTTGCTAACCTCCGTGTGGTGTATAAATATACCTAGTTGGATTAATCTCATTGTAGCCAGCTGATCCAATGGCTTATGCACTGACCTGGAGTTTTGCAACTCATATGCATGGGTTATCTTGCCAGAGTAATAATAGTAACATAATCAAATGAAGTGTTAAACCTGAGAGATCTTACTGGAAGATGATAGAAATTCTGCAAGAACAAGTGTAGAAGTTAGCTAGACAACTACCTCCTCTAAGTGCTGTATTAACCAGGCTATGGATATGTGGGCAGTCAGCAGCAAGAGTATGCCCCAGGAACTCAAAACCCTTCAAAACTATGTGAAAAGTACAGATAATTTTAGCATATTGGACTTTTGCTCCTACTCTTCACTGAAAATTTTATATACATGTACAAGGTTTTACATATTTGTAGGAAATAATTGATCAAACACAGATTGTCAATTTCCACTTTTGGGAGAAAAAAATTGACCTATGAGGGTAAAGAAAAAAAAACATGCACTTTAGCTTTATGATAATTTTAGCATGAGACAAAAAAAAAAAAGTCTCAAGCTAAAATTATTGTAAGCCTCAAGTTTATATATATATTTTTTTACCATACCTAATTCACTGAAAGCTTTATATACATATGTACACATTTGTAGGAAGTAATTGAGAAACAGATGGATGTACTGTGTCAGTTGAAGAGAATAATAATTTATCTAGAAAACAAGGATTTCTGTGAATAATAATGGTTTACACTACCTTGTGTAGAGCAATATAATATTAGTGTATGCACAGAGTAAGTAATTACTGTACACCTTAATACAGTGGAACCTCGGTTTTCGTCAACTTTTTGTCCCAGTTTTCGTTGAGTTGAGTGGTCCGCCATACCGAACATGTCCGCCCGTGCCCACACAAAGTATCCCACGCGTTCCAAGTCTGTCTGGCTTTGTTTCTTGTCGATAGAGGGTGGTAGTGGTAGAGATAACCTCTCCCCTCCTCACCGTCTTCCATGTGCCAACGAGTCTTCAGTAAAGGTAAAAGTGATGTTAAATGTTCATTTATCCATTTCATTAGTCCTTTATATTTCTCATTGTTTTTCTGTATGTAAAACTATAGTTATTCTCTATAAATGTATATTTTGTTAATACTTTTGGGTGTCTGGAGCAGATTAATTTTGATTTACATTATTTCTTATGGGAAATATTGCTTCAGTTTTCGTCAGACTTTCCGGAACAAATTAATGACGAAAACCGAAGTTGCACTGTATACATAAATATTACTATAATTTTTAAGTGAAACCAGGATAAATTTTGCAGAGCAGTAAATAAAAGGAGTATATATGCATCTAAATTTATTAGTCTGCATAACTCAGAGTGAAAAACTATTAGTTTCTTTAATATTTCAGGAAGTGTCATGTGATGTTAGTGTGGCTGCAGTCGAGGCTGATCGTCGTGAGTTTTCTTTCACCCTGTATGATTTCGATGGTCATGGCAAAGTCACCAAAGATGTAAGTTGGAGTGTGTTTTGTGACCAAGAAATATTTGGTTCTAAGTAATATAATGTTACATTCCCCCCACCCCCCAAAAAAAATCTTACCATTGAGTAAACCTTTCTTCATTTACAGGATATTGCTGGACTTGTTCGGACAATATACGAAGCTGTAGGATCTTCTTTATCCCTTCCTCCAAGTGGGTCTCGAACCATTCGTGTTAAGCTAACTGTTGCCCCTGAAAACTGCAGAGGCCATCATGATTGTCAGGAGGCAAGAGAGAGCAAAAAAGATGATGATGATGAGCCTTGTGAACATCCATCAGGACGCAGTCATAGAAGACGAAAAGCACGAAGGAGATCCACCTCACTTCAGAGACATGAGCTGCTTCAAATAATTCAGGCAAATATGGAAAAGAATAACCTCTTTTACACTCCACTGCATCGTCGACATGATCACCACCACCACGACTATCACCATGATCATCATCATAATCGCAGACGTCGCCGTCATGGGTGTGGATGTGACCACAGTGGGTCACCACCTGATCCAGCAGAAGTCAAAGCAAGGCTACTAGAACCAGAATGCCCATGCCGACATACGCACTACCATAGTCATACTCATGGGGCAAATAGTACTGCCAGATCTGTTGGGTGTAGACGGCATAACCGGTCTCATTCCCATGACCTCTCGCACGACTCTCCCCATGTGTTTCGTTACCATTTACTAGATAAAACTTTTCAGCCTCTACCTCCTTCAAATACTCCTGACCAGCCACCATCTCCACCAATGGCTCACAATCCACATAACCATCAACAGCAGTATGAACATCAAACCAGACATTACCATCATCACCATCGCTCTAGGTCCTTTGATGCTGGGGACACTCAAGGTTCCTCACCAAGAGGGAGAAGTAGAAGGTTATCAAGAAGCCAACAACAAAATCAATCACAGCCACAAAACCAGCCAAAAGAACAACCACAAACTTCACCACAATTAAAACAAGAACACCAAGGTGGGAGTGAGGTGTCCCCTCATCACACAAAGCATCGCCATAGAGAAGCTGACCATGCACGTGCCATGGCTCAGGTTGTAGCTTGGTTAGAGAGGGGCTCATTATTTGAGTCACAAAAGCCTGCCCCTTCTCCTGAAAGTGGTGGCATTAATGCTGTTGGAGGGGGCAGTGGTGCATGTCGGGAACAGACACATCATGTTCATCAGCATATTCACCACCATTATCATCATTATGCAGAAAAGCAGCCACCACCATTGCTTATTTGAGAGTGTCCTCACTGCCCCTCATCAAACATTACATTGACTATTACTATTAAGTGTTAACCAATACTAGGAGTTAAATTAATTTAACTTATAGTGAAGTCAACACAAATAGAAACCCAACCTTGTTAATCCATCCAGTAATGTTTGAGGGTGCAGAATGCCATTTTTTTTTTCTAAATCAGCTATAGAAGAGCAGTCATAATAATGTTCCTGAACATAAAATGAATTATAAATTTAATATCTTTATGGTTATGTACAGAAAGTGGCTTAGCGCTTCTTTTTGATTATAATAATAATAATAATATGTACAGAAAATGCAGATGTATTTATCAGGTTTGATAATGACCTCTTAAGTACAATAATACTAATGTACATTATTGCTATCAACAATTATATATTCTAACTTGTACACTGGTCCTATTTGTAAACTGTACAGAGTATTTGTGATATGACTAATGACCTTTACATGAGAATACGAATAGGTTTTCAGCATTGTTTAGATCTTGTTACTCACCATGTCTTCAACATTTTCTCAGAACAAGACTGACAAAGTGTATACATTACTCTTAAGATACTTAGCAACCTGGACCTTCATGCAGCTATTTCACAGATTTGTTTAATTTCCCTCTCCATTTTGTTCAGATACCATATAAAGTAGTGTAAAAAATTCTTTTAACATTAGACTGTACTATAGTATATATTATCTTTATCATTTACAAATGCACACTGGAGGCCTTAATCCTCAACGTCAAGATATTCAGTTTACTTTCCCCTCGTAATTAAAAAAAAAACAGACTTTATAATAGAATTGATTGCTCTAGACCATTCAAGCGCTGTATAGCCCTTGTGGCTTAGCGCTTCTTTTTGATTATAATAATCTAGACCATCCGACAATTTCATAATGCAGACATACTGATGTTAATTTACAATGTTTAATAATACATCCTTTGGCAGGTGTAACTATACCAAAAATATAATGTGCATGTGGCCAAAGGGACTTAGTTGAGCACATCTCTATAATATTGTAAACTATATACCTGTCAATCGAACAGGTCATTGTCATTTATGCATTCCCTTTAAGTTCAAATTTACTTAAAATTAATACAAAGTTTTTTCTACAAACTATTTTTAAGATTGTTTCTAGGTAACCTTTCTTATCTGTGATTTTATGCATATACTTTTACCATTTAATATAAACGAGAATAATTTGATAAAATTTTATTAATGAAAGGCTGAATATATCTAGATTAAGAGGATACTATAGACTGAAAAATTCAAATAAGCATAGTATCAGGGCTATGCAAATTTTGGACATCATCTTCATACCTTAGACATTCTTATCGTTTACAGCTGACCATACAGCAAAAAGTGCTAGGATTACTGATATACTAGTAATAAATATTTACCAATAAATATACTTTAAAGTACATTTAAAATAAAAGTTTATTCCATGAACTGTGTTAATAGTACATACAAGTTATATATATTTAGGGGTAGCCAGAATGTCATTGAATAGTGGCTACCAGTACAAAAATCACTGAAAATTTCTGTGGTGTCTGAAGCAGCTCAGACATTCTTGTGTAACCAGGCTCTAAGTGTGTTACCCTGGGGCAATACTATAAATCAAGTCATCCATTAAAAGTAATAATTAATGGATGCATGTGATCACAAAGAATATCTTATGTGCCACTAAATGTTGTCTTGCATTACAAGATTCACTTTGAAAATGTATATATATATTGCTATTGGTGACTTGTCAATCAGAGCATACTGACCTTTAATTGTACAAATTAAATACCATTTATGACGAGTAGAAACTAAGTCTTCTCTCAAGGTTAAGTAATACATTTGTTCTAAATTTACAAGATTAAGGAAGAGTGGAGAATTATGGCAAATTGAATAGCTATTAATGTTAAATAGCTCTTATTATAGGCCTAAATGGAAATTTCATTTTGTATAATTGCAATATTCAACTGTGATGGACATAACTATCAATCGGAATACACAAAAAAGCTCACAGAACATTAAGCTTCCTAGCAGTAACTCTGGTTACAAAGATTTGGAAAGGAGAACAATTTATGACTCATCTAAACTACCTCATTAGGTTCACCATAACCAGACATTTGTATTTTTTGTATAGGTAGTTAATATGTAAAAAGTGTATATATTCATGTTATATGTTATTGTTGTGTACTTGATTTGTATTTGTTCTAAAATACATTCAAGGGTGTCATAACCATTTTCATTTGTCTCGGCAGTGCATTTATGACTTAAGTTAATGTTACAAAATATATTTAAATAAATGGTGCTTCAATTTATACTACATAAAACTATCATTCCCATTTTTTAAGTTATAGTAATACAGTTTTCACTGATAATGGAATATGTTCATACATTCAATAGCTGTAATTTTTTAAAAAATTTTGTACTGAAACTTGAAATGGCACTATCAAAACCGAGCTGAACTGTGCAGTCATATTTATTCAAAATGTGTTATATGTTTTGGTTATATAACCAGCTATAAAAGGCACAAATAAATGTGTTTCACAGCTTTTGCCTTTTAATTATACACCATGTTTTCATATAAAATACTTTCCTTATTATAAGTGCTCAAAATATTTTATCTACAAAATGATCAAAATACTTAGAGTGCTTAATAAACTTTGTATCTCAAGTGTTCAAAATATACTGTTATAAATATTGCTCCTCTTCAAGGGGGGCTCCTTGGCGTGGTGAAGAGGCTCTTGGTCTGAGGAATTAGCCCTGTCGGTCTTCTTCCTCAGACCGAACCTAATTACCCCCCATTCTCCCCTCCCCTATCCCATCCTCCCCATCCTCCCCTTTTTCCATTCCTCCTCCTCTTCCTCACCCCTCCCTTTTGCCCTTCCTCTTTTTAGCCTTCGTGATTTCTCCCACAGGCGCGCTAGTTCCTAGGTAGGGGAAAGGACACCGGGGTCCATCCCATTCCGTTGAGGTTTCTTGGCGGTGGCGTAGTTTGCCGTGGAATCTGGATTGCCTAGGGATGTCCCGATCCCTCTCCGGTATCCCGGAGTAGCTTTGGGTGTCTTTTGGGCGACGGGTGTATCTCTGGAAGCCACCTTTCGGATTCCGGGGGTGGTGGCTGAAGGAGGTATGCTTTGTGGCGGATATCCGGCCGCCCTCTCTTTTGTCCACCGAGGTAGCTCGGCAGATGTGAGGTTGCTATCCCGGATTGCTGGTTTACTGGCATGAAGGGTAGGGTATGGCACGGGTTCCATGCTGCATCTGCGCTACTAGCGGTGTCGAGTCCTCTTGGGCGCGGAGGGAGATTTCCGGCCCTTTCATTCCTCCTGGGAACTATTCCTCCCCGCTCCCCCCTTTTTTTATTCTTTTTTTTGTTTTTATTTTCTTTTCTTCTTTCTTTTTTTTTCTTAAAAACAAAAAGCAAAGGAGTAACCTAACCATGGCAGCCCTAGTCCATGAAACCACTACCCCCGGGCCCCTTCTTGATACCGCACCCCATTCTGACCCTGCCTTGTGTTTAGACCACTCTTCGGACACTCCTGATGCCCCTGTACCTCTTGCTGGTGCTGTTTCCTCACCCGCTTCAGGTACCGGGGCTTCGACTGACTCCTTCGATTTGTCTGAACTCCGCTCTCCTTTGACTATGCTTCCGGCTTCTCCCTCTACGGTACGGCAATTTTCGAATCGCCCACCCATTTCATGCCGGACCAACTCCGGTCCTACTCCTAAACGCCAACGTCAATCTCCTGATGATGCTCCGTCGTTACCTTCCCATTCTACTCGGAAACGACCGACACGTCAAGCACTCCCTCTCCACGCTCAGTTTCGGACCACACAATGGACTAAATTCTTTACTTTAAGACCAACTTCTTCTTCTGCCTACCTTTCTGACCATAGTATTGCCAAAGCGCTCCTGCGTCATGTTGGCAGAGATATTTCATTTCACGCTCTCAAGAGCGGTACGCGCATCGTCACTGTCCAGAATGCTACCCAAGCTCATGATCTTTCTCTCCTTTCGAATATCGATACTACTCCTATCACTATTGAAAAACATCTTTCTCTCAATTCTTGTAGTGGTACTGTCATTCTGCCCCATACCATAGTCCAACAGAATTTCCAGTCATGTGGCAATGACATTTTTGAACAGCTGGAACTCCAGGATCTCCCAATCCTCAAAGTAGACACTTATGTCCTTCCTGCCCGGGGGCGGAGACGTTACCCTTGCAATGTGGCTCGTTTAACTTTTGACAGCCGAGAACTCCCGTCCTCTGTATATGTCGCGGGACATCGGTTACAAGTTCGAAAGGTGATACCTACACCGCAACAATGTAGAAATTGCTGGCGTTTTGGTCACCCAGCGAAATATTGCAGATCTATGGCCGAATGCCCAGTCTGTGGTGCCGACGACCATTCTAATACATCTTGCAGTCAACCTCAATCTTGCCTTAATTGTAATGAAGCTCACCCTTCGTACTCCCGCCGTTGCCAGGTCTACTTAAATGAACGTGAAATCCGTTGCCTCAAAGAGGCAGAAGGTCTCCCTTATGCTATGGCAGTTACTCATCTCCGCCTCCAAGGGAGACTACCCCGTGTTTCTTATTCTCGTGTTTCCAAACGTCCCCCCACTTCTGGGGTCCCATCTTCTGCAGCCTCCTCTGTTGTTACCCCTCCCATAGCCACTACGGCATCTAATCCTTTTGCTGTCCTTGGCTCTGACGTCCTGACTACAACTCAGTCTGTTCTCACATCTTCGCGTCCTTCCTCACAAGCCCCAGTATCGACAAGACCTCGTACGACACCTAATACCAATCGCCCCTCTACTCAGAAGTCCAAAAAATCCACATTGCTCAAATCTTCTTTGCCCCTTCCTTCCCTTCTTCCGCCTCCACACTTTACCTTTCCAGTCTCTGTACCTAGTTCTTCCCCTCTCTCTGGCTCTATTACAAGTGTAGAGATTCACCCTCCTCCTCGTACTATGCCTTCCACCCCCGTCCCCTCCCAAGTTTCTCCCTCTTCTGTCACCTCCCAGGTTTCTGCCTCTTCTGTCCCCCCCCACACTTCATCTCCAGTCCCTTACACTTTTCCCTCCCCCTCTACTTTGGTACAGTCCATTACTGTCCCAATCTTTACTCACCCTCCTCCTCCTATCTCCAATATGGTCTCCCATACATCTTTGAATTCAGAAACACTTGAAGCCATTTCAGAATATATTGCAGAGACTAAACCTTCAATGGACACTGATTCACTTCCTGTTCCTTCTCTTCCCTCTCCTCCATCTTCACAACCCCATTCTTCGCAACGCTCCGTTCCTTCGCTACTTGAACATCTTCCAATGCCACCACACGTTGACTTTTCTAACCCCTCTAGTCCGTAGGTGCCTTTACCTACAGATTCCTGATATTTTCTTCATCGCCAATCATGGCCTATTTACAGTGGAATATCCGCGGCCTCAGGGGTAATCGGGGTGAGCTTCAGATGTTGCTTTCCAGGTTTTCCCCTGTTGGTGCTTGCTTACAAGAACCAAAATTACACTCGGCTGTTTTCCAACCTATCTCAGGCTATAATTTATTGTATTCTTCGGATCCTTTCTCAGATGGGACCTTTAATGAAAGTGCCCTTCTTCTACGCAATGATATTCCGTACTGTCAACTATTTGTCCATACCTCGCTGCATTACACTGCAGCCCGTATCCACTTGAATAAGTGGTTTACAATATGTTCTTTATATCTCTCTCCTTCTCGAGCATTTTCTATCCCAGACTTTGCCTTTCTTGTTTCATCCTTACCACCACCACTTCTGTTACTTGGTGATTTTAATGCCCACCATTTCCTCTGGGGGGGGTCTCATTGTGACTCACGTGGCATTCAGTTGGAGGCTTTTCTTGCCTCTCACCCCCTCCATGTTTTAAATACGGGTAATCCCACCCATTTTGATCCTCGTACTCATACTCTCTCTTGCATCGATCTATCAGTCTGCTCTTCCTCCACTGCACTAGACTTCACCTGGTCTGTTCTACCAGACTTACATGACAGCGATCATTTTCCGATCATTCTTACTTCTCCTTCCTATTCACCACCTTTCCGTAGCCCTCGCTGGCAGTTTGATCGGGCAAATTGGGATCTTTACTCACACCTCACTGCTTTTAGTGAGGTTCCTTCTTCATCCTCCATTGATGAGCTCCTA
This sequence comes from Cherax quadricarinatus, assembly GCF_038502225.1. NCBI lineage: Eukaryota > Metazoa > Arthropoda > Malacostraca > Decapoda > Parastacidae > Cherax > Cherax quadricarinatus. The sequence continues at coordinate 66,127,131 of NC_091298.1, forward strand.
CACATCTTCTCGACATCAGTTTATACCGCAGCTTCTCATTCTATACCCCAAACCTCAGGCAGGCATTCTCAGAAGTGCGTGCCTTGGTGGTCTCCTGCTTGTGCTCGTGCAGTTCGTTTGAAACGTGCTGCATGGGGCAGGTACCGGTACAATAGAACCGCTGAGAGACTTGTTGATTTTAAGCAGAAGCGTGCGATCGCTCGCCATGTCATCCGTGAAGCTAAACGCACTTGTTGGCGAGACTATGTTTCCACCATCACCTCTGCTTCTTCTATGAGTGCAGTCTGGAAAAAAGTGAGGAAATTGAGTGGTAAATACTCTCCTGACCCGGCTCCTGTTCTACGGGTCACTGGTGTTGATATAGCAAACCCTCTCGACGTTGCCATTGAACTTGGCACACATCTGGTCCGTATTTCCCGAGGGCTCCATCTATGCCCCTCGTTTCTTTCCTCAAAGTCTGCCAGAGAGTTAGTACCCTTGGACTTTTCTTCTCTCGGAGAAGAACAGTATAATGTGCCTTTTACACTTCAAGAACTGGAGGCAACGCTCTCAGCTTGCCGATCATCGGCAGCTGGGCCTGATGACATTCATATTCGTATGTTACAACATTTACATCGGTCAGCCCTTGTAGTCCTCTTACACCTCTTCAATCTTATTTGGGCACAAGGAGTTCTTCCCCAGCTGTGGAAATCTGCCATTGTTCTCCCTTTCCGCAAACCGGGTACTACAGGACATGATGCCTCCCACTATCGCCCCATCGCTCTTACAAGTGCAGTTTGCAAAGTGATGGAACGCCTCGTAAATCGACGTTTAATGTGGTATTTAGAGACTCACAACAGTCTCTCCGCTAGTCAAGATGGCTTTCGTAAGGGTCGTTCTACCATAGACCCCTTACTACGCTTGGATACGTATGTTCGTAATGCCTTTGCGAATAATCACTCAGTTATTGCCATATTTTTTGACCTTGAGAAGGCATATGACACAACTTGGAGGTATAATATTTTGGCCCAGGCCCATTCCTTAGGCCTCCGAGGCAATCTACCATCCTTCCTTAAGAACTTTTTAACTGACAGACATTTCCGTGTTCGAGTCAATAATGTTCTTTCCCCGGACTTCGTCCAAGCTGAAGGTGTCCCTCAGGGATGTGTTCTAAGCACAACACTTTTTCTCCTTGCTATAAATGATTTGGCCTCTGTTCTTCCACCCAATATTTGGTCATCACTCTATGTTGATGACTTCGCTATTGCTTGTGCAGGCGCTGACTGTCACCTTATTGCAGTTTCTCTCCAGCATGCGGTCGACCGTGTTTCCACTTGGGCCACCACACATGGGTTTAAATTTTCAAGTACCAAAACTCACCAAATCACTTTCACTAGACGCTCTGTTATCTCCGATCATCCTTTGTATCTCTATGGCTCCCGTATCCCCGAACGTGATACAGTCAGGTTTCTAGGCCTTCTCTTTGACCGTCGGTTAACCTGGAAACCTCACATTACCTCTCTGAAGGCAACTTGTCACAGCCGGCTAAACCTTCTTAAAACCCTTGCTCATCTTTCCTGGGGAGCTGATCGTCGAACTCTGCTTCGCCTACATTCAGCCCTCGTTTTATCAAAACTCGATTATGGTGACCAGATTTATTCCGCGGCCTCTCCTGCTACTCTCTCTAGCCTTAACTCTATCCATCACCAAGGATTACGTTTGTGCCTTGGTGCTTTTCGCTCTTCCCCTGTTGAGAGCCTCTATACAGAAGCAAATGTTCCATCCTTGTCTGATCGCCGTGATGCCCATTGCCTTCGTTACTATGTACGCTCTCACGATCTACACAATCCTTCCATTTATAGAATGGTCACCGATATTAGTAGACATTCTTTATTCGTTCGCCGCCCCTGTTTGCTCCGTCCCTTTTCTCTTCGCCTACATTCACTCTTGTCTTCCCTTCAGTTACCACCTTTATATGTTCATGTAGCATCTCACTTTTCCCTACCCCCCTGGGAAGTTCCAGCTGTTCGGGTCTGTTCTTTCTCACTCCCTTGCTCGAAAGCTCAACTGCCTACGGTGGCTTCCCGCTCTCTTTTTCTTGATCACTTCCACTCCCATTCTCATGCCACCGCTGTGTACACAGATGGCTCTAAGTCTTCAGACGGCGTCGGATTCGCAGCAGTGTTTCCGGACAGCGTCGTACGAGGGCATTTACTATCTTCAGCTAGCATTTTTACTGCTGAACTGTATGCCATTCTTGCAGCACTTATTCGTATCGCATCTATGCCTGTGTCATCATTTGTAGTAGTCTCAGACTCCCTTAGTGCTCTACAGGCTATACGAAAATTTGATACATCTCATCCCCTAGTTCTCCGTATCCAACTTTGGCTACGCCGTATCTCTACCAAACATAAAGATATTGTTTTTTGTTGGGTCCCTGGTCATGTCGACATACAGGGCAATGAACAGGCAGACACTGCTGTGCGGTCAGCAGTATATGACCTACCAATTTCCTATCGAGGTGTTCCATTTCTGGACTATTTTGCTGCAATAGCTACCCACCTTCGCACCCGTTGGCAACAACGTTGGTCAACTCTGCCCGGTAACAAACTTCATTCTATTAAACCGAGCATAGGTTACTGGCCGTCTTCTTGTCATCAGTGCCGAAGTTGGGAGACCACTCTCTCCCGCCTTCGCATTGGCTACACTCGTCTTACTCATGGGTATCTCATGGAGAGGCACCCTGTTCCTCTCTGTGAGCAGTGTCAAGTTCCAGTATCGATTAGCCACATTCTGTTAGACTGCCCTCTCTATCACCGAGCACGCAGAATTTACCTCCAACGTCGTCTTCGTTCTACTACTCTCTCTTTACCTTCCCTTCTTGCTGATGGACCCTCCTTTAATCCTGACTCTCTCATTGACTTCTTGACAGCGACTGATTTACTCCACAAACTCTGATGATACTTTTCGCACTCCCCTCAGCCCTTTCTGGTTCAGTCTCTTGCTGCCCTTTACCCTTTCACCATCCACTGCCCCGCTGTTATCCGTAACCTGTTGCTCATCCATCTCCCTTTTGCCACCTGATGCCCTCACTTCCTTCCTGCCCTGCAGCGCTGTATAGTCCTTGTGGCTTAGCGCTTCTTTTTGATTATAATAATAATATAAATATTGCTGTACACAAACAACCCCACCCCTTCATGGGGATGCTTTGATGTTAAAGGATTCTTGATTCAAGGCATTTAATTAAACTGCCCTCCTCTTCCTCAGATCAAACCCAATTCTACAGGTACTTCACTATGAAAAAAGTATCAAAAACAACTTGGGCTGATGAATAAGACATGCAGCACCAGAGGACAGCAAACAGATTGAAGGTATCTTCTGTACCAAGATTCCATGGTGTTGCTGCCAGATAATTATGGTAATACAATGCAGGTCAATATTATATACCATTACTGCTATCATACCTGTCTAACAGAAACGTCATGAAATTTTAGTATAGAGGATGCCTTCTTCGATCCAGGCATGACCTAATTTTGCTAGTGGGTCTGTCCATGATGGTCCCTTTAATTGCTACCCCTTATCTGACTCCTATACAAGTGACCATCTTCCTGTCAATGCTTCAAATTCAAGACTGGTGGTAAACACCAAATAGGCTGAGGGACTGCTTGTCTTCTACTGTCTCCAATACCTTCATATGACCTCTGTAGTGAATTGATAAAATGACTGGTTGATAAAGTCTTCAGAATAAAGATACCCAGGTGTTGCACATGTCTTATTCATTTACTTGTCAGTATACCATTAATGCTACCAAAACTTAATTATAGTAGCCAAAATATTAAAACCAATCAAATGCAGGTCTATTCCTGAAAGTTGTGTGTGTGTTATGTTTGTAAAGATAAATAATGTATAAATACATATGAACAATGCAATATAGTAATAGTCATGACACTTAGAGAGCATCTTGACTTCATAATACAATACAGTATAGATATTAGAAAAAGTGGGAAGTGCAGTGCCTACACTGGGAGGGATAAGCAGGTTGCAGTTCAGATGGTTATTTGAATTGGGATGTATGCACGCTTCTGGCAAGACAGCTACCGAGTCTGAAGGTGAATATTTCCTCTTTCAGGTCACCCTTGGTGGGAAAAAGAGACCGGTGTTAAAAAAAAAAATAAAACTGCTAAACCTGAACAAGTCATTTAGTGTTATATGCTAGAGGGGTGTAGACTTCGTGTGAAAGGTATTCAAAGCTAATGAACTAAGTTTCAGTTTAGAGATCAAAGGAAGTCTGCATTTAAAGCAGGACTTACCAAAAGTGCAGCCAGGGTGAAGGCATCGAGGCAGTGAAGGAGAGGTCAGAAACAAAGTCTACATACTCTTTGATGAACAGGATCATCATAAGATGTTCCAGTGTATTAACTCAAAATGGTAACTATACCTGCAAAATACAAAGACCCCCATTTATTCAATAAAGTATTTACTCTTGAATAATGATCAATACAAGTACAAAATAGTGAATTATGTTAATTTTCTTGTATAACATATACCGAAGGTATCATGCAGGCCATTCAAATTCAGCAATACAATGATTCAACAGCTGATTAACATGATAATTTTTTCCACTGTGAAAATTATTCAGATCTGATCTGCTTCTCAGTAATCACAATAGTACTTATGAGTGAGCCTTTAATGCTTTTTTGTAAATTTTTTTTTTTCAACAAGTCGGCCAGCGCTGTATAGCCCTTGTGGCTTAGCGCTTCTTTTTGATTATAATAATAATAACAATAACGAGTCGGCCATCTCCACCCAGTCAATTTATATTTTATTATGGACAGATAAAAAGGCAAGAATCTCTTCCTCTGTAGTAGTTTAGTATATAATACCTGAATATCACTGCAATTTTAAACAAATTAGTCTCTTCGTGGGTGGTATCTTGGATCAAACTTAATTACCTCCAACTTCCCAGGTACAGCATGACCCCCTAGAGGTTTAACACGATTATAATAAAGATAATCATCAGAAGGATTCTAATTAATAGTATTAGGTAGTTTAATTTGTGTTACTAATCTTTATTAAATAAGTTATTCTAAAACAATTATATATATTATACCCACTCTGAGGTTTAAAGATATACATTCTAACTTATCTTTTGCTATATCACTAGTATGCCTTTTGTTTTATTAATTGAGTGCAAGAAACTGCCCATCCAACTATCAGAATTACCCTATGAAGTGCATAGAAGTAGGTAATTTGACCAATTTTACATTAAGTTCAACAAATTCCATTTTAAAAAAAGCCCAAAATCAACACAGTAGGCATTCCAGCCACTAAGGCAACCTTTCCTCTATTCATTAATCATATCACCAGACTTCTCCTATATAACACTTGGCCTCCATTTTCAATACATCACACAAAAACAAAGTTTTACCCCATTTCTAATTTAATAAAACATAACCAAGAATGTCTGGCTATGGTTTAGGCTGTCCAAATATATGAAGACCTTGTAAAAACCCACAAAACAGACTTGGGATTTGGGGAGGGGGATTAGGGTCATTCTTACCTTTCCTCAGCAAAACTGACAAAAATCAAATATTTCTGCCACTTTGAGGCCTATTGCAAGCTACTTCCAGTTTGAAACTGACCAAAATTTCTATTTCTTATCAATTTATACCAAAAAACAGCCAATAATACTACCCTAGAAAACACCTTAAATTTGCCATTTTAACCAAATATGAGGCAGGATTTGTTTTATGCTGTGCATACCCAGTTTCTTATGTCTAGGCCAAAATTTACAACTTGCAGCATATTTTAGGCACTGTGCTTGAAAGAGATCTACACCAGTGGCACTGGCATAAGTAACTTAGATCTACATGGGAGATAGTAAAAAGGTTAATGAGTAGATACTGTAACCTCAGGATATCTATAAATTTTACAAATCCCATCACTCAAATGGTCATTAAAAGTTTGCAAAAAATACTGATGAACATTATGTGACCTGAAAGTTTAAGCATGACCAAATGAACTAGATACTGAATTATTCCAATGACATCATTTAATTATTTATTAAAATAAAGAAGTGTTATACTGCAATGAGATCCTAACAGTGGTAAACCTATCCTTTGTGGCAGTAACTCAAGAAACAAATTTTTAATATCTTAATTCTTTATAGCTCTTGTAAAATTGACTTAGGGAAGGGAACAAAGACGCTGAGAAACGTGTGGTGTGAGGATACGAAAAGTTAATGACTTTTTTTTTTATCTTATCAGTCATCTCCCACAAAGGTATGGTGACCAGAAAAATAAAGAACACATTCCCATCATTCAATCAGTCTTGCCAGAAGTGTACTGACATCATATTTCAATGATTTTCTGACTATAATATCCCCACCCCTCCTTCCGAGTCCCAGACCTTTCCTTGGTGGGAGATGGACAGTGAAAAAAAAAAAAAACCTCTCCTTCTAAACCACATGTTGTACAAAAGATTGCAGAGTGAAGCAATACAGTTAAACAAATGGAGAATGAATACAAGAATGAAGAAATATACAAGTGAAATATACAAGTGAGGCATGAGAACTGTATTTGATCATAGAGACTATCTGTTAGTGAAAGTTTAGCCATAAAAATCATGTACATATTGATGAAACAGTTAGGGATGTCTGCAGACATTACCTGGAAGAGGGTTGCCAAACATACTGCAGCCTTCACAGTCAAGTGGTTAGAACATAAGATTAGCACATGCTAGGCCTCAGGTCCAAATCCCTCCCATTCCTTTGAAAAAAACTATAAATTAATACTAAATAATTACCATGAAACAAGCTAATATTTACAAATGACTGAAAATTTTCCAATATAATAGCTTTAAAATCTACCTTTATAAATGTACATAGCACCTGCAGGTAAATAACTTGGGCCAGACGAGCCTGGCCCAAGGTCGGGCTTAGGGAATAGAAAAAAATTATTGCAACTCATCAAAGCTATCTTACTCTATGGTCTTTTAACACTTTTTTTTTTTCAACAACTTATTTAGATTTCTAAACCATTATATAGCACATTATCTGGTCATATGTGATATCCTACTAAGGACATTAAAGAAGATAATAAATTCTGTACAAGCCTGAATCACAATCCCCTTCAATTCCTCTTTTTAGATTAGTATGCATAATAAATATATACCAGGATCTCAAGACTTAGAAAATAAGAAGGCAGTGACAAGAGAAGCTGTGTATCTGATCAGGTCCCTAATCCACACTGCTATAACCACGAGAGCATGTGTGCGAGAGAATGAGCAAGAGATATCATAAGAGAAAGTGTCTAAAACTCACTTAGAAGCAGGGGCACCCAAGGCACAATTTGAGTACATTGTCAACATCCATAGTCCAAGACTCTCCTAACAGCTAGTGTGAAAAATATTGCTGGATAAAAAGAATAAACATGTGCCTGATTAGCCAGGTTATCATTGCTAGGCAGGCTTGAAGGCCACTGGCAGTAACAGCCTGGTTGCCAAGTCAGTCAACAATGAAGTCCAGATTCAGACCGGATTTCAGGTAGGAAACTCGCGAAACTAAGTCACAGGTAAATCTAAATCATCTACTGCACAATTATACACCAGCAACATCCTCAACCTGGCATTAAACTGCATTATGCACTTAATGATTCATAGTACTGCATTGCCTTAAAGGTTTCTTCTCACATGATGAATCATTAATGAACTACAGTATAATCCACATATATACAGTATATTACTCTTTGATATACAAAAGTAAATTTTTACACCTAAATCTTTATACAGTACATAAATATGTTGAAAATATACACAGTAAAGAAAGGCACCCTACCTTGCTGAGAACTATCATTATGGATTTTTTGTTTATATTTAATTACTATGTAAAACTTCCTACAATTCCATAACATCATTTCCAAACAACATGTACATTATGCTTCACAGTATTATTATTATTACAGTATGTATTGTATTAACAAGAAATGTGCAGATGGTCATACAGCATACCATGAAACAGGAATTCGGTTTTCTGCCACTGCAATAACACCAACGTCCTTCCATAAACTCTCGAATTGTGGTTCAAACATTGGCTGCAAGGCAAACTTATCAACTGCAGCAATTAGGGGAAAATTAAATGCATTTTCCAATGTGGGCAAGAAAATACAATAATTTCAAACATACAGGTAGACCATGGGCTCAATGCCGACAACAGACAGCCTCAGCTAATTCAGGTCTGATTGCTCATAACTGGCCCACAGACTGGTAGTGACTACTGAACACCTAGGTATGTACATAAAAAGTTGCAAAACAAGCTTTTGCTGAGACAGCATTTCACTCAGTGTAGAACAGCTTTACCCAGACATGACTCATGGACCAGGAGGGACCAAAATCTAGCTATTAACTCTAACTTAAGAGCAAGTTGTGAATTGTCCTAGCCACACAATTATGATTTATTCTTTACCGTTTTATTATTCCAGAACATACACAATATACAAAAGAGAGGGAGGCAAGAGCTTACCTGCAACTAACCAGTACACCCATAATCAAGAATATTTTATTCCCTAATATAGAGATTGCAGTAAACTTCCAGTGTATATGCATTATAGATGTACGTACTGTACACCTCGATGTATATACCCCAAGATACACACCTCGATGTATATACCCCAAGATACACACCTCTTGATGTATACATGCCATCAAAATTACATTAAAGCCGAGATTCTACATTGTCCTGCTGTTACAAATTGGGATGTCACACTCAAAAGCAATGTTCAGAACTTTGAAACGACAAGTGTATAAAACCCCTGAAGCTGTTGGTTTTTCACCCATGTGCAGAACTCTTATAATATACAACTTTCAGTGTACTGTATCTCAATCCACAAATGCAGAATTTGTTAGATGGAAATTATTACCCAATAACAGACAAGTGCATCATTCAATATCATATATAATTATATAACCATACAAAATTATATGCTATTAGTATAAAAAATATAGAATGGCAACTTCTTTCTCAAAATATTTCCTGTTTTGCTTAAAGTAAATTATGCCATGAAATTCAGGAAATATTATAAAAGAGTATTGTAAACTTTTGCTAAATTCTCTTGTATCAACATCAGATCAATGGTGAGCAACATGTATTTTAACAAAGCATATATAAAGAAACAGCTCAGATATTCTTTCTTTCTTTCTTTCAACACACCGGCCGTATCCCACCAAGGCAGGGTGGCCCAAAAAGAAAAACGAAAGTTTCTCTTTTAAATTTAGTAATTTATACGGGAGAAGGGGTTACTAGTCCCTTGCTCCCGGCATTTTAGTCGCCTCTTACAACACGCATGGCTTACGGAGGAAGAATTCTGTTCCACTTTCCCATGGAGATAAGAGGAAATAAACAAGAACAAGAACTAGAAAGAAAATAGCAGAAAACCTAGAGGGGTGTATGTGTATATATATGCTTGTACATGTATGTGTAGCGTGACCTAAGTGTAAGTAGAAGTAGCAAGATGTACCTGAAATCTTGCATGTTTATGAGACAGAAAAAAGGACACCAGCAAACCTACCATCATGTAAAACAATTACAGACTTTCGTTTTACACTCCTGCCAAGTGAGTGTAAAACGAAAGCCTGTAATTGTTTTACATGATGGTAGGATTGCTGGTGTCCATTTTTCTGTCTCATAAACATGCAAGATTTCAGGCAAGTCTTGCTACTACTTCTTACACATAGGTCACACTACACATACATGTACATGCATATATATATATATATATATATATATATATATATATATATATATATATATATATATATATACACACCCCTCTGGGTTTTCTTCTATTTTCTTACTAGTTCTTGTTCTTGTTTATTTCCTGTTATCTCCATGGGGACGTGGAACAGAATTCTTCCTCCGTAAGCCATGCGTGTTGTAAGAGGCGACTAAAATGCCGGGAGCAAGGGGCTAGTAACCCCTTCTCCTGTATATATTACTAAATTTAAAAGGAGAAACTTTAGTTTTTTCTTTTGGACCACCCTGTCTTGGTGGGATACGGCCGATGTGTTGAAAGAAAGAATATATATATATATATATAATGCCGGGAGCAAGGGGCTAGTAACCCCTTCTCCTGTATATATTACTAAATTTGAAAGGAGAAACTTTGGTTTTTTCTTTTGGGCCACCCCGCCTCGGTGGGATACGGCCGGTGTGTTGAAAGAAAGAAAGAAAGAAAGAAAGAAAGAAAGAAAGAATATATATATATATATATATATATATATATATATATATATATATATATACACACACACACACACATATACAATTTAAATGTACTGTACTGACATTACCTACATTTTTGTAAAATTACCCATTATTATTATATTCATGGAGAGCACTAAATCTATAAGGGTATCAGGTAATCAGGTTCAATCCAAGAAACAGAAGAGCAGCTCCAAATCCTCAGATCAAGAGCCATTCGACTGCATCAAGGCACTCTAACCCCATTGGTGGGCATATGGTACTGCTCAATGTATCATCAGTCTGCTAGCAAGAAACACAATGACTGGGTTTCATCTTACCTAGTTAAATTTCAGTGTAAAATGTAGGTCGTTCTATACCAATGAGACGGAATGCCATTGGGCCCGTGTAAACCACTGTAAACCCAATTGCAATGTAGGTAATGAATTTGTAGAAGAGTTCAACAATGAGGCGGTGACGAACAGTGATGCCACCCGTCTTGTTCACGTAATCTTCTGCTTTTACCTGAAGAAACATTCGTAGGATGTTGGAAAGAAATCGTGTAACCATGGTCATACATTTCAGAGAAATTGTGAAGTGCTGACAGTATGATTAAACAAGCCAGGGAATGCAGAGGAGTCTTTATTGGCACAGTATTTTGACAAATTGACTAACAAGTACATAGAATAGCAACATTTCCCGGCCAAGTAGTTAGGTGCTGAGTAAGTGAAGTATGATGAATCAGGTGTCGAGTATGTGAGGTATGATGAATCAGGTGTTGAGTAAGTAAAGTATAATGAACCAGGTGTTGAGTGGGTGAGATCTGAGAAGCAAGGAGGCACTGCAAGATGCCTACCAGGCCATACTAGGTTTGCTTCTTCATTCCATCACAATGGAAGCTGTGAGTATAGACAAAGTAAATCTACTATTTTGTTTGTGTTGGCAAATTTCTTGGAAAAGAAGTCTAGGTAGCTGCATTTAATCTTGTCATTTTCATAAAATAACATGGTTGCTCTATCCCATACCATGAGATGGGAGTGGGTATGATGGTACTGGGCACAAGCTTTGGTAAAACTGTCAACCCCCTACAAGCACATTTATGTTCCTGCACATTTATGTTGGGAGACTTCTGGTAGTTTTCCCAATGTAGACCTGATCACACCCATCACATGGAATAGAGTAAACTCATGTGTCCTTCAGTTCCAAGGATGCTGGGGAGATCCTTGTAGAGTCCCTTATGATCATGGTAGTGACTTTTCCTATAGACATAGGAAAAGTCACTACCACAATCATAAGGGACTCTACAAGGATCTCCCCAGATGCAACTCTCTTGTATTCTACACACAGTACTTGATAGTCAATTTGTGTTGAAACATTGTACCAATAAGGATTCCTCTGCAATCAGTGCCTTACTCATCCCTGTTATTCAATATGCAAGAACACAATACATTCTCCTAAGCAAACATGGATTTTGCCTTCACCTCAAAACCACCAGTAAAGTAACTGTGATACTAAAATACAAACGTTGATTTATTGAGAGATATATGCTTCCTCATTCTTCTCAATGGTTCTTTGTTTTCTGTTCATCAGTCAAGACATGTTGCACAGACAGAAGACAGTGACATTGATACACAGTAAATCATGGAATGGGTAGAGTTTGAATCCAAGGTAAGCAAGTCCTAAAACTCACAGGCCATGGTTTAAACCCTACCCATTCCACAATTTGTTTGAAATCATGTTATTACAATTCTGCCAGTGATGTACCTTATGTTATAATTGGCTAACTTTAGTTAACTGATACTACCTTAACCTAGTGTTTGTAGAGAAATTCGCTTAAGCACATAAAATATAAACATTGGCATCAGGAGGGCAGATTGAATAATTATACAATACTTTCAGTGAATGCACCTTAAAGTACAAAATATGATCACTCATTAACATTATTAACTAAGACTAGGAAGAAGTGATTAACTCATTAAGACAATTTATAAACGATAATATGCATTGTATTTGTGCTAGAGGAAAATACAACATATACTTGCCTGAAGCAATGCACAGATGGTGGCAAAAGAAAGAGACTTAAATATTGCCTTCACAGCCATAATGATGACTAGCCCAAGTATGGTGCGGAGAAGTGATAATCCAATCATGTTAAGTGATGGCCAGATGACACTGTAAGGTGGAGGTAGCGATGGCTCCCGTATAATACCCAGCTGATAGTTGGTCCATGATCCCAGGAGGGAGCCGCATCCTACGCCAACAATAACGGTGGTATCACCCCTGCGGTAAACAATATGAAAATTAAAGGAATGCAATGAGATATACTGATTTATCCCCAAATTACTAATACTGTACAAGCCTAACTTCAGTTGGTCAATGCTTTTTGTTCCCAGTAATACTGTATGCTATAGGTTGTTTGTCATTTGTGAACATTACTTTTCCCAAACTGACAGTTTAACAAATCTGCAAACTGCACTAACACATCCCAAAATCAATACAAAAATACTTACTATTAAGATAAACCATCAGTTAGGGAAACAATTTACTTAATAAAATAGGCAAGCTGAAATTTACTGAGCTCAGAGCGACAAGGTGTTTTAATACAGCTCACCAATGGTAAAAGTTTTAAGCCAATCAGTAAGTGATACAATTCCAGCGATTTCAAGGTTTTTTAGCAATTTCGGTAAAATTTCAAATTTGCAGATATTCAGACTAATGGGATATCAGCCTTAGAGGATGCATCATCGATAATATTTTGAAGCCAATCAAAAGCATTCTTTAGTTATTAAATAAAAATGAGTCTCACTATTTATTCAATAACACTGGCAAACTGGGACTTACAGCAGTGCAAGCCTTGTTCAAAACACCATACCAGTGTTGAACATTTGAAACTGATCACACGAGTCATTCTCCAGTTATGGAATGGATTCCAATGACAGTTTTTTATTTTACCATTTTACTACATAATTTTTTTTAACACGTTGGCTGTCGCCAGAAAATCATAATTCTGGGACCTATAATATATGGTGAGCTACCTGGCAGGTGTCCAACGATCAGTGGCAGGGTAGCAGACAACCATGGCGACGGTCAGTGTGAAGGAGATGAGGGGCGAGGCTGGGTGGGTCAGTGCCAAGTGATCGAGGACGTCCACCCAGGGTAATATCATAACAAGTAATACAGTCACCAGCATGAGTCCACACACCACATCCTAAATTAAAAATTATATTTAATGTATTTATATACAGCACTTCCATATTTTTAAAATATGGCAAAATTCCACATAATTCTTTAATTTTGGTGGGGGGGGGGGTGTAAGCAATAATGAGTATTGTGAAACAACGTACGTAGAAGCAGTCTGTAGGTTGTGTTAAGTTTATTTTAATGTCTTTATGTATGTGCTTATTCAGTAGATTGTGTAGTGAATGTTTATTGCTCATCACCAGTGTCAATGTTACATAATGATATATGTACCTATATATATTTGTATGACATTTTAAATAAAATATAAAAAAAAAAAAAATCTTTAATTTCAATGCTTCACAATTAACTCTTATGACAATACTTCTTTTGTAAAGTTGCAGTAAATGAAACATGAAGCAACAATAATGAGGAAATCTTAACAAGTTTTACAGATAAGAACTTAATTGTACCAATAAAAACAGAACAATTCACAACTAACCCACAGTTTGGAAAAGAAATTTTAGACAATGTTTATCCTGGACCAGGAGAAACTAAAACATGGTCATCAATAATGGTTTCCTATCCAAATCTTGGGTTGGCTATAAAGGCTAACTGAATATGACTTACCAAAACAGTATGCATTCCCAGGTACAGCCTTGAAAGGCAGACGCAGGTACACCATGTAACTGCAATGGCCAATCCCCAGCCCCAGTCCAACTAGAAAAAAAACGTAGTTCAGAGTACACCTTATGTTCAAAATCCATTTTTCCATAAAAAGAAAAAATCACTAAAAGGAAGCAATGCAGAAGGACTATAGGCCCATACTAAGTAAGTCTTACTCACGGCCATTCCCATATATATTTATAGAAATGGAAAATACCGTAAAGAATAAAGAAAGCGCTTTGACCCATAATCATTTAGTGCTTCTGATATGAGTATTATTGTAAATACTAATAAAATTTACACTACTTTTATTGAAAGGACCACAATAAATAATTTCTGAAGCTATTTTTTTTTTATTTATTTTTGGTATAAGGCCATTTGATGTCTATCGAGTAGGTTCTTGATTTTTAAGTAAACATAAGTAATGTTAATCTTAATAGTTCTTGGTCTTATTACTTTTCCTTTTATATCCATGGGGAAGTGGAATAAGAATCTTTCCTTCGTAAGCCATGTGTGTTGTAAAGTCAACTAAAATGCCGGGAACAATGGGCTAGTAACCCCTTTTCCTGTAATAATTACTAAAAAGAATAATAAGAAAATTGTCAAAGTGGGAAGTCTGAATGTGCATAGAAGTTGTGCAAATAATAAGAAAGAGATGATTGTGGATGTTATGAATGAGAAGAAGCTGGATGTCCTGGCTTTAAGTGAAACAAAAGGTGGAGGGGGGTGGGAGAGTTTCAGTGGAGAGGAATAAATGGGATTAGGTCAGGGGTTTCAAATAGAGTTAGAGCTAAAGGAGAAGTAGCAATAATGGTGAAGGATAAGTTATGGCAGGTAAAGGGGGACTATAAATGTATTAATTCAAGGATTATGTGGAGTAAAATAAAGGCTGGATGTGAAAAGTGGGTTATAGTAAGCGTATATGCACCTGGAGAAGAGAGAAGTGTAAAGGAGAGAGAGAAATTTTGGGAAATGTTGAGTGAATGCATGGGGAGTTTTGAACCAAGTGTGAGAGTAATGGTGGTTGGGGATTTCAGTGCTAAAGTGGGCAAAAATGTTGTGGAGGGAGTAGTAGGTAAATTTGGGGTGCCAGGAATAAATGAAAATGGGGAGCCTTTAATTAAGCTATGTGTAGAAAGAGGTTTGGCAATAAGTAATATATATTTTATGAAGAAGAAGATAAATAAATATACAAGTTATGATATAGCACGTAATGAAAGTAGTTTGTTAGATTATGTATTGGTGGATAAAAGGTTGATGGGTAGGCTCCAGGATGAACACGTTTATAAAGGGGCAACTGATATATCGGATCATTATTTAGTTGCAGCTACAGTTAGAGTAAGAGGTAGATGGGAAAAGAGGAAAATGGCAACAACAAGCAAGAGGGAGGTGAAAGTGTATAAACTAAGGGAGGAGGAAGTTCGGGTGAGATATAAGCAACTATTGGCAAAGAGGTGGGCTGGTCCAAGTATGAGTAGTGGGGGGGGGGGGTTGAAGAGGGTTGGAATAGTTTTAAAAATGCAGTATTAGAATGTGGGGCAGAAGTTTGTGGTTATAGGAGGGTGGAGGCAGGAGGAAAGAGGAGTAATTGGTGGAATGATGAAGTAAAGGGTGTGATAAAAGAGAAAAAGTTAGCTTATGAGAGGTTTTTACAAAGCAGAAGTGTTATAAGAAGAGTAGAGTATATGGAGAGTAAAAGAAAGGTGAAGAGAGTGCAAAAGGAGAGCAGATGATAGAGTGGGAGAGCCACTGTCAAGGAATTTTAATGAAAATAAGAAAAAATTTTGGAGTTAAACAAGTTAAGAAAGCCTAGAGAAAGAATGGATTTGTCAGTTAAAAACAGAGTAAGGGAGTTAGTAGATGGGGAGATGGAGGTTTTGGGTAGATGGCAAGAATATTTTGAGGAGCTTTTAAATGTCGACGAAGAAAGGGAAGCGGTAATTTCATGCACTGGCCAGGGAGGTATACCATCTTTTAGGAGTGAAGAACAGGTTGTGAGTGTGGGGGGGTGCGTGAGGCATTACGTAGAATGAAAGGGGGTAAAGCAGCTGGAATTGACGGGATCATGACAGAAATGTTAAAAGCAGGGGGGGATACAGTGTTGGAGTGGTTGGTATTTTTGTTTAATAAATGTATGAAAGAGGGGAAGGTACCTAGGGATTGGCAGAGAGCATGTACAGTCCCTTTATATAAAGGGAAGGGGGACAAAAGAGATTGTAAAAATTATAGAGGAATAAGTTTACTGAGTATACCAAGAAAAGTGTACAGTAGGGTTATAATTGAAAGAATTAGAGGTAAGACAGAATGAAGGATTGCGGATGAGCAAGGAGGTTTCAGAGTGGGTAGGGGATGTGTAAATCAACTGTTTACATTGAACAGTATTTAGATAAAGGTAGGGAGCAGTATTTAGATAAAAGTAGGGAAGTTTTTATTGCATTTATGAATTTAGAAAAGGCATATGATAGAGTGGATAGGGGAGCAATGTGGCAGATGTTGCAAGTATATCGAATAGGTGGTAAGTTACTAAATGCTGTAAAGAGTTTTTATGAGGATAGTGAGGCTCAGGTTAGGGTGTGTAGAAGAGAGGGAGACTACTTCCCAGTAAAAGTAGGTCTTAGACAGGGATGTGTAATGTCACCATGGTTGTTTAATATATTTATAGATGGGATTGTAAAAGAAGTAAATGCTAGGATGTTCAGGAGAGGGGCGGGATTAAATTATGGGGAATTAAATAACAAAAAAAGGCACAATACTGTGACTGGAACGATACACAAATAACCCGCACATAAAAGAGAGAAGCTTACGACGATGTTTCGGTCCGACTTGGACCATTTACAAAGTCACACTAACCAGAAGTGGAGCAGGACAGCTATATATAGGCAGGAAGAGGTGGTAGTAGTAGTACAAGAATGGTATATAATACCGACAAGATGAAATTAAGGGATGCCCGGGTGTTGCGCATGTGTCTTAATTTCATTTTGTCGGTATTATATACCATTCTTGTACTACTACTACTACTACTACTACTACCACCACCTCTTCCTGCCTATATACAGCCGTCCTGCTCCACTTCTGGTTAGTGTGACTTTGTAAATGGTCCAAGTCGGACCGAAACGTCGTTGTAAGCTTCTCTCTTTTATGTGCGGGTTATTTGTGTATGGGGAATTAAATACAAAATGGGAATTGACACAGTTGCTTTTTGCTGATGATACTGTGCTTATGGGAGATTCTAAAGAAAAATTGCAAAGGTTAGTGGATGAGTTTGGGAGTGTGTGTAAAGGTAGAAAGTTGAAAGTGAACATAGAAAAGAGTAAGGTGATGAGGGTATCAAATGATTTAGATAAAGAAAAATTGGATATTAAATTGGGGAGGAGGAGTATGGAAGAAGTGAATGTTTTCAGATACTTGGGAGTTGACGTGTCGGCGGATGGATTTATGAAGGATGAGGTTAATCATAGAACTGATGAGGAAAAAAAGGTGAGTGGTGCATTGAGGTATATGTGGAGACAAAAAACGTTATCTATGGAGGCAAAGAAGGGAATGTATGAAAGTATAGTAGTACCAACACTCTTATATGGGTGTGAAGCCTGAGTTGTGAATGCACCAGCGAGGAGGTGGTTGGAGGCAGTGGAGATGTCCCGTCTAAGGGCAATGTGTGGTGTAAATATTATGCAGAAAATTCGGAGTGTGGAAATTAGGAGGAAGTGTGGAGTTAATAAAAGTATTAGTCAGAGGGTTGAAGAGGGGTTGTTGAGGTGGTTTGGTCATTTAGAGAGAATGGATCAAAGTAGAATGACATGGAGAGCATATAAATCTGTAGGGGAAGGAAGGCGGGGTAGGGGTCGTCCTCGAAAAGGTTGGAAGGAAGGGGTAAGGGAGGTTTAGTGGGCGAGGGGCTTGGACTTCCAGCAGGAGTGGATGAGAGTGTTTGATAGGAGTGAATGGAGACGAATGGTATTTGGGACCTGACGATCTGTCGGAGTGTGAGCAGGGTAATATTTAGTGAAGGGATTCAGGGAAACCGGTTGTTTTTGTATAGCCGGACTCGAGTCCTGGAAATGGGAAGTACAATGCCTGCATTCTAAAGGAGGGGTTTGGGATATTGGCAGTTTGGAGGGATATGTTGTGTATCTTTATATGTATATGCTTCTAAACTGTTATGTTCTGAGCACCTCTGCAAAAACAGTGATTATGTGTGAGTGAGGTGAGTGTTGAATGATGATGAAAGTATTTTCTTTTTGGGGATTTTCTTTATTTTTGGGTCACCCTGCCTCGGTGGGAGACGGCCGACTTGTTGAAAAAAAAAAATATGTAATGTTGATTTTTTCCTGATTTTGTATTGTAGGAATTAGCTGTGAATTGTTCTCAGTTGTTTATTGGCCAAATTACAGTATACGATGATTTGGTGAAATGTATTTTTTTTTTTTTTTGTGGGGGGTAAATGATTTCAACAAAATATGAAATTCTCCAAGTCTAAGAAAAAATCCCAATGTTTTCATTACACTGGGTTCACTTTATGACCACACAGCATGGGATGCTTATTATTATTCTGCTGTACATTTATACTTAAGTACTGTTGAAATTGAAGAGTTCATCTTGTAAAGAAAATGCTATAGAAGAAAAAAACAATTAGTATAGTTACTATGTATGAGTATAACAGGAATATAATTTCAAGCAAGAAAACAGAGAACACTATAAGAAAAGCAAACATATCAACAGAATAATGGCAATTAATAATCAAAACCGTACACTAGTGTATACAATCTATAGTAATGGACGCCACTGTACTTACTTGGTAGCGATTTAATGTGAGGATGAGAATGGAAAATGGCATGGCAGCACCAACCATGGCATGCGTGGAGGGAAGGCCATACTCTAACTGCCACTTAGGGTCCAACCGAACTACTGGAGGACAAGCTGGCCGAGGCACTTTCAGGATATCTTTTAATGCTTGTCCTGACGAAGAGAACAGAACCATAAGCTTTTTTTTTCGCTATTTTTTTTCTTTGCAATCTGACATACTCTTTTGTTGCTAAATTCAAATAAATTTAACCTGGAAACATAAAATGTACATTTAATACTGAATTTAGCACAGTTTAACCCTTAACCCTTTGACTGTTTCAGGCCCCTCTCTGAAACTGTCATTCTATGTCGCTCAATTTTTGAAAAAAAAAAAAAAAAAATATTTTTTTCTTATGAAATGATAGAGAATCTTTTCCCGATGGCAATGACACCAAAAGTTCGAAATTTGGTCGAAAACTCATGGAATTATGCTCCCGCGAATTTAGCGGTCTCAGCGACATATGAGTATCGGCGATTTTGCCGACTTTGAGCCCTATTTTCAGCCAATTCCAAACTCATAGCTATTTCTTTAGAACTCCATTTTATCTATCAGCTGAGTACAAGAAACCTCCCATTTACTAATTTGGAGTACCCAATATGGTGGTCAGAAATTGGCAATTTGGCCAATTTCACGCAAACTAAAAAAGATGCCAATTTCAAAATAGGGTCCAGAATAAACAAGGTAGACATTTGTGGCACTAAAATAACATATGCTCTGTTCATTAGTCACATCTCTAGGCCCCTCTTATATTATTATTGCTTTCTATTTTGATTTTTTATTCATACAAAAATATACAAAATTTACTGTTATGCAGACTACTGCATTATTGTAAAAATGGTATAAATAATATCAGTGACTAGTGAAAGAATATTAGACTCCCCAGTTGACGTGTATTGACGTGTGGTGTGATTTATTTACTCATGAACATTGGTAAAAATCGAACATTTCCGCTACTTTGAGCTCAGTTTCAAGGTCGTTTTCATCGTCAAAGTAATGAAAATCATCTCTATTTCTGTAATATATTTTCCATTTTATCACCTAAGCCCATGAAAACGCGAATACAACGATAAATACTATACGAAAATACACCTCAAAGTCGGCGTTTTATTCCAAAAAAATGATCAGTTTTTTTTTCTCATTACGCAATGTGTGCTGCAGGATTTTTTTTATGTGGTGCACACTGACCACACAGACCCATTCTCTCACATGTGGGCCAACCAGCTTTCTCCCACTTGATTTGAAGCCGCTAGAATTATTGAGTATATATACGTCAGAAACATTGGCTCGTAAGACGTATTTATACGTCGAAAACAGTCAAAGGGTTAAACTGTCCAAACAAATTTACGTTCACATGCGTAGTGCTCCAAAAGTAGATCTACATTTTTCACATATTTTCAAATATAACAAAAAAAAAAAAAGTAGATCAATGTTTTTTTTACACGTTTTCAAATGTAAAAAAAATTAAAGATCTACTTTTTTACATACTTTCAAGTGTTGAAAAAACGTAGATCTACGTTTGGACAGTTTAAGGGTTAAGGAAGAAAATGCAAAGAAGAATGCTGAAGAAACCACTAATCAAGGATACGCCTACATTATAGAAAGGATTTCACTTGATAAAGATGCTTTTTACTAATCGATACACTATCTAATAAGTGCTGGAAGTTAGCCATTGTTTCAGCACAAAATATAGCAGCAAGCACTCAACAGTGAATTTGTAAAATTTTAAGAATATAAAAAAGTGCTATTTGGAGTAATGCTAAATTTATCTGTGCATTAGATCAAGTTCTAAAGAACAGGATTATACATATAATTTATGCCTTGGTGAAGTGGAACAGAATTCTTCCTCTGTAAGCCATGCTTGTATCGTGAGAGGCGACAAAAATGCCAGAAGCAAGGGGCTAGTAATCCCTTTCCTGTATAGATTACTAAATTGTAAAAGAGAAACTTTTGTTTTTTCTTTTTAGGTCACCCAGCCTCACTGGGATACGGTCAGTTTGTTAAAAAAAACAAAAAAGCTTTGAAGACAACTGAATGGTGCTATTTGTTGCTTCAGAACCTCTTAAAACATATTACACAAATAATTTTTTGACTATGAAATGATAATTGGAAATATAGCACACCTGGGTCTGATGGTGAATCACATGCAAAGAATTTAAGAGTGGCCATTAAACTGCAGAGCCATGAGCACTTGTCTGCTAGTTGTTCTGAACTATTCTCAAGAGACCTACATATGGTTTGAAAATAACTTGCTTATTGCAATGAAAATAAAACTTTGGTGAAAAGGAAATGAGAAGTAATGAGATGTGTGTGTAGGGCAACCCAACAGGGTTATAAGACAAATACACAAATGACCTGGACATAGGAGAGAGGAGCTTATGAAGACGGTTCGGTCCAAGTCAGACTGAAATGTTGTCGTAAGCGCCTCTCTCCTATGTGTGGGTTATTTGTGTATTGTTCCAGTCATGGTATTGTGCCTTTTTACTCTTTATAAGACAAATACTTGCACATTCCTTCCATTATCTACCACATTTTTCTTAAATTATAATACAACATTAATACAAGAGAATAATCAGAAACAATAGCTCATCATGCCAGAAAAAAGTACATAAACGCAAGTAAAATGACTACTATAAATATTTAGTAAAGGTTAATTTATCTACCACTAACTACAAATGAAATGTTTACAGCTGTACTCACCTATTTACATCATTTACACTACAGTATTGTATTAACAGGGGGTAATCCTCAGGCTGGACCCTCTCCAGCTCATGGCCCCTTGGCCTCCAGTAATGCTTCAATACATTGAACAATAAACATTATGTCTACAAAGAGGAACGTCAGTACAATATTTATTTTGCATATTAACAGGCATTAAGTAGACACACACTAAGAAAAATTTGTAAATATCTTGACCCAGTAGTGCCTGTGTCATTATGTGGCATGCATATATTTTTTTTATCTAGTAAATACACACACTCCAGCCCAATGTTGTGATTGTAGATGACTGCAGGTTTTGCAATATTCACCTTGCATCTTCCAAGTGACAGTCTTATCCTTACAAAAACCACACTTACTAAAAGATTTTGTACTGTCATTTTCTTAGTAGTCTATAGCATGTATGGAACCTTTCTAGCAATATGCTGCTGCCTTTAACAAATATTTATTTAGCGAGATCTGATACGGTGTGGTAATTTTTGCATAGTACAACAGTAAAAAGTTTACTGTAAAATATTTAGGTGTCTAGAATGTAACTATTTTCCTCACAAGTTCTTCACTTTACATAATGCTATTTTTCATGGATCTCTACCTGTTCCTTCTGTTCAATGATGAGCTATGAATTTTTTTTATATCCTGTATTCAACTTGCTTTGAGCCCTTTTTTCATTTTATACTAAAGAGGCAGTTTACTTCCAGTGAGCATACTAGTTTCCATTGGCCAGAAGAGACTGACAATATTCGATTGTAGTTTCTGTGTTATATTTCTTTGGATATGTACAATGGCTATGAACACTATACAATAACAACTACAGTATACTCTAACATCTATACTTTAAAAAGATATACTCACCAATATACATAGTAATCATCCATATAACCATTACTCTTCGTAACACGGCACTATCCACATTCCACGACCAGAAACAAAAGAATACAGAGTAGAACAGCTCTCCGCCCAGGCCCGTAGCAAAGAAGAAGAGATGGTACCAAAACCTATGACAAAGTTTATGCAGTATTTTAACATTACATGTATCCATGTGCTTTGAAAATGGAGAAAACTGGATATATGTTGTATGATATTCCTATATTTTAAAATTGATAACAAGGCTACTTAAACATTTATGAAGGGATTCAGAGAAACTGGCAGGCAGGACTTAGAGTCCTGGAGATGGGAAGTACAGTGCCAGCACTCTGAAGGAGGGGTGTTAATGTTGCAGTTTTATAACTGTAGTGTGAGCTAACCTCTGGTAAGACAGTGATGGAGTGAATGATGATGAAAGCTTTTCTTTGGTAAGACAGTGATGGAGTGAATGATAATGAAAGTTTTTCTTTTTCTGGCCACCCTGCCTTGGTGAGAAATAGCCGATGTGTTAATAATAAATTAAACATTTACAAAATTAAGTTCAGTATCTGGTTTTTCCTCAATTCAAATAATAAGCAATTGCGCTCTTACTCGCTTACCTAGGGTCCACCTGGAGGGTGTTCCAGGGGGTTCAGTGCCCCGTGGGCCAGTACATGACCATGACAGACCTCCAACACACTCTTCTGAGAATGTCATTTTGCAGAAATGTACATTAACAGTAGGACTGTTCATTCTCCTAACTGTACACATTCTTAATTGATCATTACCGAAATCGAATGCAAAATGCATCAAGCATTTGTACTTTTTTCTGCATCATCATACACCCATGTTTAACAATAATCTTTGCAGTTTCAGTTTTAGATTGAGACACTTATGCACCATATGGAAATCCCTAACTAGGAAACGTTTCGCCACACAGTGGCTTCATCAGTCCAATGCAAAGCAGAGAGGTGCAAGAAGAGGAGGAGATGGAGGTAATCAGTCCCTCAGCCTGGAGTCAATGTGTTCAGTCCATCAATCTTGTAGAATGTACAGCATAGGGCTGAACACATCGACTCCAGGCTGAGGGACTGATTACCTCAGTCTCCTCTTCTTGCACCTCTCTGCTTTGTATTGGACTGATGAAGCCACTGTGGCGAAACGTTTCCTAGATAGGGATTCCCATATGGTGCATAAGTGTCTCAATCTTCAACTTGTCGGTTTTCAGAACCATTCATCACACACAGTTTCAGTTTTAGTAGAGATCAACTTCAATGTCATAGATGATATGCAGATATGAAAAGGAGGGACACATATTATCATAATAATAATGATACTGAATACAACATGCGCAACATTTAGGCATCTTCATTGTTGAGATGGTTCTAATTCTTCAGTCAAATAGAAGCAACTAATTTATTGAAGACAACTGAACTGTAAATTTTTGGGTGTTCAGTCCCTCAGCCTAGAAAGTTACAGCTGAAGTGGAGATTTTGAGGTGCTCAGTTCCTCAGTTTTGGCAGAAATGCATTGCATACTAGTGACTTTCTTTTGTACCTAACAATGTTTTATTATATTTAAACTACATTATTTTTGACCTGCATAAGAAGAAATAAAAATCTGAATTTGAAGTGTTCAGTCCTGCAGCCTAGACAAGAGGTATTTAGTTCCATATATTTGAGCAATCTGTAGTGGCACATACTGCATGCATCTTACCTACTTGTCAGTATCGTATACCATTAATATAATGCAACATCATGGTATCTTGCAACAGAGGACACCTGCAACTTTTCTGCTCTGCAATTATTGGGATATTCTTATGTGTGAGGTAAAACATCTCAGCAATAAACATACTTAAATGTTGCACAAATGTTTCCTTTAGGAACAGTAATCAAATATTAAAAAAAAATACTTGATAAACATGGTATCAATGTGGAATGAAATGGTCGAGGCAAGTTACTGGGTGCTCACCTTACATGTGAAGGTTCAGGAAACAGGAGATGAGCTCCCTTCTGGACTCGAGATGGATGTGAAACATGCCCTTTGCTTAAATGATCTAATAAAATTCTATTACACATTCACAAAGCAAATACCATCTCAACTCGAACCTCTCTCCTATTTAATGCCGAACTATTTTAATGTTCTTGATCCGTGCATTCGTGCCACATTATCAAATGTATTGCATATTAACATTACTGTATAAAAAAACAAGTAACATCAGTTTCACCTACAAAGCTTTACCTGTCTTTGATTTCGAAAGAGTTCTCTTCCACTTCTGACTCTGAGACAGTGCTGTCTTCCTCCATACTTCCCTCCATTCCTCCAGTATTTTCCCCAAGCAGCATTCCCATCCAGGATCTGCCTGGTGACATACAGTATATAAATTTACTTTCAAAAAGTTTGTAATCTTAAATGGTAGGTTTGGCTTATTACATTTTAAACAAGACAATAACACAAAGAAAAAACAACAAGATCACTGCCTCTTGAACATCTTACACATTAAATTTTGAACATATGATACCAAGAGACTACATGTATTCCTGTACAAGATATATGCAATAATAAATGGTTATGAAGAAAAAAATCCTGGAAAGACATGGCTGGAAAAATTCACGATTAGAGATAATACTCAAGATGTTTGTCTGTCCTGACCTTCATAATGGCTCAGAATATACTGAAACATCAGCTTAAGATTTATTTTCAATTTATGAGTCAGCTGTGAATAAGTAGTTAAGATAATCGAGTCATGCCATCTATGAATAAAGTTATGTGTATACTTAGGAAAACCAAGACTTACAATTAAAACGAAGATCACAAGATTTTCTTACCACTGCCATTGCTGCTGTCACTTGCCACACTTGTAATGCTCACTGCAGAGTCCTGACGTGAATGTGTCTTGTGTGTATCCGTGTCGGCCAGCCTCTTATATTTCCTTCGAAGGTGCAACCCTTGTTTACTTGACTGTTCATCCAAGTATCGTTCCATAATATTGGTTTTTATTTCTCTGTTATGCGAATTTGACACAGATGCACATAAGTGATTACTACCAACATATTTCTTGACTCTAGTAGCCTCCACACGACGTATTCCAAAGAGATGTTGAAAGTTAGCCACAAGTTGTGGATCTTGAAGCTTCTGTAATACATCCATTTCTTATTTTTTAAATGATGATTTAGTAATCTTGGGGTCTAAGGCATACCTGTCTGAAAAAAAAAAATTAATAATGTATATAAAAAATGCATTAGATTTAAGTATAAATATAACTATATACATTTAAGAAAATTAAAGAGCACTTCCGGTGTACAGCTTCAACTACTTTAACTGGAGTACTCCAGAATTCAAGGTTCATGTATGTCAAAAAGGCTAATGTAGTTTTATGAGGTGGTAGTGTATTAAGAGGCTAATTTTTTCTAAGAGGGTAGATAATTTCTAAGAAAAATTCAAACGTCAAATGAGAATACTAAAGTTAACTAATTTTTCATTGTGACAAAAGAGTTCCTTACTCTTAGGCAAGTACAGTAAAGTTCACTTATAAGCTTCAATATAAATTCCTGATCTACACATCTATTCTTTCTAAATCCTTCATATTCTTTTACAGTCCTACTGTTTTATCCTTAACACTTTCAACAATATTGTTACTGTACAACTTACCTGGTATATTCAACACATTTATTCCCTTACAATTCTTACTCTCTTATTCCATTTTTCCTTATACAAAGGAACTATGGCTGCTCTCTGCCAATATTTACGTGCTTTATCTTCTTTTATGCACATAATGAACAAATGTACCAACCACTTCAAAACCTTATCCCCCACTTACTTTTAACATATCATTCAATATCTTGCAGTGTTTTTATTCTCTTTTATTCAACTTAATGCCTCATGCCGTTTTTTCACACCGTTCATTTCTTCATGCTTCTTTACCCTACCAGATCTTATTACTCCCTGCCCAATGCAAGGAATCACTGCCTCCCTTTCAGCATCAACAATTAAAGTCTAAAATATTCCCTTCATCTTTACATTACTTCCATCTCTCCATCTAACATCTCCCTCTCATTCATAACTCTCAAGTTCATTGTCTCTATAGGCTTTCTTAACTTCTAATCCCTCTGGCAAGCAATATTTTGAAACTGAAAGAAACCCAAAGTATTTCTTTTCTTATGCCAAATCAAAGTCTAGAACAACATCCAGTACTGGGCCCCTACTTAACCCTTAAACTGTCCAAACGTAGATCTACGTTTATGTGCGTAGCACTCCAACCTTTATTTTCTCCATTTGAAAGCATGTAAAAAAACATAGATCTACGTTCGGAGTGCTACGCACGTTAACGCAGATCTACGTTTGGACAGTTTAAGGGTTAAATGGGATGGGTCCTACACAGGTGACAGCAAGGAAAGGAGTGAGCTACTCAAGTCCCAATATGACTCGGTTTTTAGCGAGTCACTAACCAGACAGAGTCGAAGACCTAAGTGAATTTTTTATGAGAGAGAGAGAGAATTTGGTAGAAACACACCTATCTGATATTATCCTGATGCCAAATGACTTCGAAAAGGTGATAAATGACATGCCCATGCACTCTGCCCCAGGCCCAGACTAATGGAACTCCATGTTCATCAAGAATTGCAAGAAGCCCCTATCACGTGCTTTTAACATACTGTGGAGAGGGAGCATGGACACTAGGGTCATCGCACAGTTACTAAAAACAACAGACATAGCCCCACTCCACAAAGAGGGCAATAAAGCAATAACAAAGAACTAAAGACTGATAGCGCTAACATCCCATATCATAAAAATCTTTGAAAGGGTTCTAAGAAGCAAGATCACCACCCGTCTAGATACCCATCAGTTACACAACCCAGGGCAGCATGGGTTTAGAGCAGGCTGCTCCTGTCTGTCCCAACTACTGGACCACTATGGCAAGGTCCTGGATGCTCTAGAAGACAAACAGAATGCAGATGTAATATACACAGACTTTGCAAAAGCCTTTGACAAGTGTAACCATGGTGTAATAGCGCACAAAATGCGTGATACAGCAATAACAGGAAAAGTTGGTAGATGGATCTGTAATTTCCTAACAAACAGAACACAAAGAGTAGTAGTCAACGGAGTAAAGTCTGAGGCAGCTACAGTGAAAAGCTCTGTTCCACAAGGCACAGTACTTGCCCCCATCTTGTTCCTCATCCTCATACTGGACACAGACAGGGATATAAGCCACAGCGCAGTGTCTTCCTTTGCAGATGACGCCCGAATTTACATGACAGAGTCCTCCATTGAAGACACTGCAAGACTCCAGGCAGACATCAACCAAATCTTTAAATGAGCTGCAGAAAATAATATGAAGTTCAATGATGAGAAATTCCAATTATGTACTCAGATATGGAAAACGTGAGAAAATTAAAATGTCATCGAAGTATAAAACAAATTCCAACCACACAAAAGAGCAAAAAACTAATGTCAAAGACCTGGGGTGATCATGTCAGAGGATCTCACCTTCAAAGACCATAACAATGTATCAATCACATCTGCTAGGAAAATGACATGATAGATAATGAGAACCTTCAAAACAAGGGATGCCAAGCCCATGATGACACTCTTCAGGTCACTTGTTCTATCTAGGCTGGAATATTGCTGCACACTAACAGCACCTTTCAAGGCAGGTGAAACTGCTGACCTAGAAAATGTACAGAGAACCTTCACGGCACGCATAACTCTGATAAACCACCTCAATTACTGGGAACGCTTGAAGTTCCTAAACCTGTTCTTCCTAGAATGCAGGAGGGAGAGATACAAGATTATATACACCTGGAGAATCCTAGAGCGACTAGTACCGAACTTGCACACGAAAATCACTCCCTATGAAGTAAAACACTCGGCAGATGGTGCAACATCCCCCCAATGAAAAGCAGGGGTGCCACTAGCACGATAAGAGACAACACAATAAGTGTCAGGGGCCCAAGACTATTCAACTGCCTCCCAGCATACATCAGGGGGATTACCAATAGACCCCTGGCTGTCTTCAAGCAGGCACTGGACAGACACCTAAAGTCAGTACCTGACCAGCCGGGTTGTGGTTCATACGTTGGATTATGTGCGGCCAGCAGTAACAGCCTGGTTGATCAGGCCCTCATCCACCATGAGGCCTGGTCACAGATCGGGCTGCGGGGGCACTGACCCCTGGAATTCTCTCCAGGTATAATTTCAGTTAGCATTTAAAAATGTGCCTTTCTAACTAATTATGGAATGCTGCACTGAAATTTGAGCTTAATTTTTGCTACAACAAGCACAGTTTCTGTGACACAGAACCTTCATGGTAAACTATTTTACTACGGTGTCCCGTAGCTCGGTTGCTAGAGCACTCAGTTCACACGCTGAAGTCCAGGGGTCGATCCCTAGTATGGGTGTAAACATTTGAATACGTTACCTTAAGGCACCTGCTGTATGTTACCTATCAGTAAAAATAGGTACCTGGGAGTTAGTCGACTGGTGTGGGTCACATCCTGGGGATAAAATTGACCTAATTTGCCTGAAATTCTCCACATAACAGGGTGATTTCTACACAGTAATACAGTGGACCCCTGCCTTATGAACGCATCACGTTATGTTAAATCCGCCATACGAAGCATTTGAACGCAAAAATTTTGCCTCGCCTTACGTGATTCATCCGGGATACGTCCCATGTGTGGCCTCAGCACCAGTGTTTACAAGCCAGCCAGTGCGATCGCATCTACTCATACATTTGGTACATTTCACATTATCCCAGTGTTTTTAGTGCTTGTAACTGCAAAATAAGTCACCTTGGACCCCAAGAAAGCTTCTAGTGCCATCCCTGCGGTAAAAAGGGCAAGAATTAGTATGGAATTGAAAAAAGAGATTAAGGAAATGTGTGCAAAGTGGGTTGAACTGCAAACCTTTACGGATGAAAATCACCCTGCCACAGCTACTGCAAGCCGTGTTGGCAACCTGTACAATGACAATGTTATGGGCCATTTTAGGAAAGTCTTAAAGGAACGAGAGGTACAGAGTTCTATGGACAGATTTGTTGTGCGACAGAGGTCCAGTGACTCTCAAGCTGGTCCTAGTGGCATTAAAAGAAGAAGGGAAGTAACCCCAGAAAAGGACTTGAGGTAGCAAGTCCTAATGGAAGGGGATTCCCCTTCTAAACAATAACTTCCACACTCCCCTCCTCCCATCCCATCAATCATCACCAGATCTTCAATAAAGGCAAGTGTCATGTATTCTATTCTTCGTAGAGTAGTAATTGTGCATGTCTTCTTCAGTTTGTGTGTATTAAAATTAATATTTCATGTGGTAAAAAAAATTTTTTTTTTTTTCATACTTTGGGTTGTCAGAAATGGATTAATTTGATTTCCATTATTTCTTATGGGGAAAATTAATTGGCCTAACGATAATTTCGGCTTATGATGAGCTCTCAGGAACGGATTAATATCGTAAGGTAGGGGTCCACTGTATGTCATTGATGTCAGCTAGACCTGTATACTTTGTACAAATATTTGTAGTAATAAATATTATTATAAATCTCAGCTAGGTCTGTATGAGTTATACATGTGTAGAAATACAGTGTAAAGATTATTATTATTTTTATTATAAGACATAGCCATCACAGAGAAGAGATATCAGGGGAAACTTGACAGTCCGATGGCAGATATGGCTGCACACTGGTGTAATTTAATGTTGGATTTGAGAAGGATTTCCTAAGTATGGGCCAGTAGGCCTACTACTGTGCTCCTCTATTCTGAAGCAGACCAAAAAAAAAGCCAAGCAGTTTGGCCTATTTCTGTTGGGATCCTTAGGTCCTTCCTCAGGAATATATCCACAACACTTCTCCTATGTACTGTATCTATTTACAATACAGTAAATCGACAGGAGCAGCAGGTGCTGGGACACTTGCCCGGTCACCAGAACCCCAACAGCAAAAGCCTGGTTGACCAGGCAAGCACCAGATAAGCCTGGCCCAAAGCCAGGCTCTGGGCTCCATCTGAGATCATATATACCCAGGATGACTCGAGTATGGAACACATTCGTACAGCATAATGATGTCAACGAGATAAAGTCAGTTGATCAAATGAAAATGCTGGCCCACAGATGGCTCCAATTTCATCCTGTTCCCTACTTGTATGTCTCATAACAATAAAAATGCTTTCAAATGAGCTGATGTAGGTAACAGCTCTTAGCTTGCCAATAAAGTTAGGAATCCTTAACCTGTAAATAGCTTGTCAATAAAGATAGGGATCCTTAACCTTGTCAAACCCTGTGTAAAAAAAAAAAAAAAAAAAAAAAAAAAAAACTCTTGGAACTCATCAAAGGTATCAAAAGGAAAGGTATACACTCCGTGGTTCAACACAAAAGTTCAGTTGGCACACTTGGTGTTGCAGTCAAACACTGGTGATAAAGAATAGCCAACTTTAGGGTTAATTACCCACAAACTATTATTTCAGGGGGCACAGCATGAGGTTTAAAATTAAGTTAGCCTTCCAGATACTGCTTGGTCTGGTAGACTATCAGATGGAGCTATTTACTGGCTGGCTAATATCTTGGTGGCACCACAGGTGATTAAGTGAGTAATCCCTTATCAGCAAACCAAAAAAAAAAATTATTTAGGTATTATCAAAGGTATTTACAGATTTTTTTACAACGTTGCTGTGAGGACCCAGGTATTATGAGTACACACAAAAATACAATGTACAAAATGCCCAGAAGAACATAAGAAAGAAGGAGCACTGCAGCAGGCCTACTGGCCCATACTAGGCAGGTCCAAATCACCTACTGCCCAAGCCAGTCAGGTCCAACTCATGCCCACCCACACCCACTCATGTATTTATCTAACATTTTTAAAACTACACAATGTTTTAGCTTCTATGATGGTATTCGAGAGTTTGTTCCACTCATCGACAACTCTTACCAAACCACTGCTTTCCTACATCCTTTGTAAATCTAAATTTTTCCAACTTGAAACCACTGCTTTGAGTCCTGTCTTGGTTAGAGACTTTTAGCATGTTATTTACATTCTTCCCTTTATTTATTCATGTTTTCCATTGATACACCTCAGTCATATCCCCCCCTAATTCCACACCTTTCTAGAGAGTGCATATTCAGGGTCCCAGTCTAACCTCATAGGGAAGATTTCTGATACATGGTATCAACTATGGCATCCCTTTTTTGTATGCTTTCCAGCATATTTATGCCCATTCTGTAATACGATGACCAAAACTGTGCAGCATAATCTAAATGACGCCTAACCAAAGATATACAGAGTTGAAGAATAACCTTAGCAAAGAAATGAATAGTATTTTATTTTATGAAGCCAAGAAATTTATTTTCTTTATTGTAGACACTTATGCACTGCTGTCTTGGTTTTAGATTACTGCTAGCCAAAACTCCAAAGTCTTAGTTTATAAGTGTCATGGTTATTTTTCTTTCCAATGCTTAGAACTCTGCATTTGTCTATATCAAACTGCATCTGCCATTTCTCCAACCATTGCATCAAGTGTAACACACACATGAACACAGGACAGAAGGGATAGTCAGAGTTATCATCCCCATTCACAGATATGAAACTAAAGAGCTGAGGACCAGGAAAGACTACAAATGGTTCTGGACAGGCTACGGAACTAGTCTGACAAGTGGCTACTAGAATTTAACCCCAGTAACTGCAAAATTATGAAGTCTGGGGAAGGGCAAAGAAGACTGGAGAGAGTACAGGCTTGGGAGGAATGGGGGCAAAGGATGTAAACCTCACTCAAGGGGTGGACCTTGGGGTAAGCACTGTACAAAGCATATCACCTGAAGTGCACATCAACAGAATAACTGCTGTAGCAAATGCACATCTGGTAAATCTATGACTACCTTCCTTAAATCTAAGCAATCATTTATGACACTGTATATGCCATACATCAGGCCCATACTGGAGTATGCAACATCAAGTATGAAACCCACACCCTGTCAAGCAAGGTGCAAACATCTGCAATGAGAGTAAGATAAGAGTTGTTCAGAATTTTAACCCTGGAGGGTTAGCCACCCAGGATAACCCAAGAAAGGCAGTGCGTCATCGAGGGACTGTCTATCTTATTTCCATTGGGCCCCTCAATCTTGTCCCTCAGGATGCGACCTACACCATTCTACTAACACCCAGGTACCTACTTACTAGGTGAACAGGACAACAGGTGTAAAGAAACACGGCAAAATGTTTCCACCCTGCCGGAAAATAAACCCGAACCCTCAGCATGTGAAGTGAGAGCTTTGGCAGCCAGGCCACAGTGGCCCCGTCACGGTGCTAAGGGGTACGTCCTATGAAGAAAATTAAGGACATTAAACCTGATGGCATTAGAGGAAGGAAGGACTTCAAGTGATGTAAAAGCAATGTAAAAAAAATACTGAGAATTGACAGGGTAGATAGGGATAGACTGTTCAAGATACTGGAAACAGGAACACGAGGACACAGCTGGTTACCTGGAGGTTACCTGGAGGTTACCTGGAGGTTATTCCGGGGATCAACGCCCCCGCGGCCCGGTCCATGACCAGGCCTCCCGATGGATCAGGGCCTGATCAACTAGGCTGTTACTGCTGGCCGCACGCAGTCCAACGTACGAGCCACAGCCCGGCTGATCCGGCACTGACTTTAGGTATCTGTCCAGCTCTCTCTTGAAGGCAGTCAGGGGTTTATTGGCAATTCCCCTAATGCTTGATGGGAGGCTGTTGAACAGTTTTGGGCCCCGGACACTTATGGTGTTTTCCCTTAGTGTACCAATGGCGCCCCTACTTTTTATTGGGGGCATTTTGCATCGCCTGCCCAGTCTTTTACTTTCGTAGGGAGTGATTTCTGTGTGCAGATTTGGGACCATTCCTTCCAAGATTTTCCAAGTGTAGATTATGATATATCTCTCCCTCCTGCGTTGCAACAAGTACAAGTCAAGTGCTTCCAAGCATTCCCAGTAGTTAAGGTGCTTGACAGAACTTATACGTGCAGAAAAGGATCTCTGTACACTCTCTAGATCTGCGATTTCACCTGCTTTGAATGGAGATGTTAATGTACAGCAGTATTCCAGCCTAGAGAGAACAAGTGATTTGAAAAGGATCATCATGGGCTTGGCATCTCTCGTTTTGAAAGTTCTCATTATCCATCCTATCATTTTCTTTGCACGTGCGATCGTGGCACTGTTGTGATCCTTGAAAGTGAGATCCTCAGACATTACTACTCCCAGGTCCCTTACATTATTTTTCCGCTCTATTGTATGGCCGGAGTCAGTAGTATACTCTGTTCTAGTTATTATCTCCTCCAGTTTTCCATAACGGAGTGGTTGGAATTTGTCCTCATTGAACATCATATTGTTTACCGTTGCCCACTGGAAAACTTTGTTTATATCTTCTTGGAGGTTAACCGCGTCCTCAGCAGATGACAGCCTCATGCAGATCCTAGTATCATCCGCAAAGGATGATACGGTGCTGTGGTGTATATCTCTGTTTATGTCTGATATGAGGATAAGGAATAAGATGGGGGCGAGTACTGTGCCTTGTGGAACAGAGCTCTTCACTATGGCAGCCTCCGATTTAACTCTGTTGACCACTACTCTTTGTGTTCGATTTGTTGGGAAGTTGAAGATCCATCTCCCCACTTTCCCAGTTATTCCTTTAGCACGTATTTTATGGGCTATTACGCCATGATCGCATTTGTCAAATGCTTTTGCAAAGTCTGTGTATATTACATCTGCATTCTGATTTTCTTCCAGTGCATCCAAGGCCATGTCATAGTGATCCAGTAGTCGTGAGAGGCAGGAGCGACCTGCCCTGAACCCATGTTGCCCTGGATTGTGCAGATTTTGGGAATCCAGGTGATTTGCAATCCTGCTTCTTAGCACTCTTTCAAAGATTTTTATGATGTGGGACGTCAGAGCTATTGGTCTATAGTTCTTAGCTAATGCTTTGCTGCCACCTTTATGGAGTGGGGCTATATCCGTTGTTTTAAGTGACTGTGGAATTTCACCCATGTCCAAGCTCCTCCTCCATAGTGTACTTAGGGCACGCGAGAGGGGTTTCTTGCAGTTCTTAATGAAAACAGAGTTCCACGAGTCTGGGCCCGGGGCTGAGTGCATAGGCATGTTGTCAATGGCTTTTTCGAAATCTATCGGAGTTAGGGTAATGTCGGAAATCTGGCATACATTTATGGAGTTTTGAGGCTCATTCATGAAGAAATCATTTGGGTCGTCGATCCTCAGACCGATTAGTGGTTCACTAAACACAGAGTCGTACTGGGATTTCAATATTTCACTCATTTCCTTGTTGTCATCTGTGTAAGTCCCATCCTGTCTGAGTAAGGGCCCGATACTAGATGTGGTATTTGCCTTGTTTTTGGCATATGAAAAGAAATATTTTGAATTTCTTTCAATTTCACTAATAGCTTTAAGCTCCTCCTGCCTCTCCTGGTTCCTGTAAGAGTCATTTAGCTTAAGTTCGATAGTTTCCACTTCCCTGGTCAGCGCCTCCTTTCGTGTATTAGATATTCTAGCACTCCTGAGGAGCTCAGTGACTCTTCGTCGTCTTCTGTAGAAGGAGCGTCTTTTTCTCTCCAGTTTACTCCTGCTGGAAGTTGAAAACACAGACGAGTCACAGGGACGTTAGGAAGCATTCCTCAATCAGAAAGTAGAATGACTTGGACAGTGGAGTGGTAGAGGCAGGATCCATACACAACTTTAAGAAGAGGTATGGTAAGGCTCTCAAAGCCAGGAGAGTGAACCTAGTAATGGGCAATGAAAAACTGAGGTCAGGAGCTGACACTCAACCGCTCCCTACAACCATATACACCCAGATATAACATAAATACTGACCATACATAGATATATTACACTGGGTAAATAAAAAATTGGAAAACCAAATAAAGTATAAAATAAATGTAACATGTCCTTTCACTAGGAAGCATTAGACCCATACAGGTCACATACAGGTCACATACCACCTGCAGAATGTAAAATCAGTTGTGATCCGAGGAATGGGAAGGGTATTTTAAATTTCTTGAATCAAGAGCCCTCCAGCATTATCAAGGCACCTCTCCTGAAGAGTTATCAGTCAACATAATAATATTTTGTTTATTACAAGTACATGTACAAGGTATTGTTACGTGCCCCTACTTCACTCCATTATATACAAAAATAAAAGGCCTGGTTAAAATAAGTTCTGTAATAATATATCGCGAACCACTTTATTACTAGCTAGATAAAGCAGGTTCGACTATATATTATTATCGGGTACAGTATGAATCATCAAAAGTACTCTCATTGTATTATATTGTATTATATTATATTATTATTAGGTTAGGTATTACGAATGTGTAACCACTACTGTAGTGACCAATTGGTGGTTCTAGAATTGACGCCACGCGTCGCCTTCTGGCAGAGCTGAAGTCATACTATGGAGTAGTTGAGTGAGTCAGTCAGCTCCTAGCTCTGACTCGGTATGGGTCTTCAACCCAAAGCTCCTAGCTTAAACTAAAACTTTATACCTAGTCTATTGTCTTGCCTTTGCCATTAGTTTCCTGAAGTCTGGTAATTCATGTCACTTATGAAAGATAACTATTTCGTTACCCTAGACCTTTCTAAAAGAGTTAAATGGTGAGATTAGTAGATTATTAATTGAAATTATTGCATCATACTCTGTTAATGAGAATTTGAACGTAAGATTGGGTTCCTTGCTGTATAGTATTTCATTTATAATTGCTTGTGGTTATTTTAATTCACTAACCAAATACCAATTAAGCTAAACGATTGGTAATAAAATAAAACTAACAAAAAAATTGGAGTTATTTGTGCCCCTATTGTTACGGTGAAGATTAAGTCGTAACAGTATACAGACCATAGCTGACATCAATGACATACTACTATATAGAAAACCACTTGTTATGCAGAGCATTTTAGGCAAATTAAGTCAGTTTTGTCCCAGGATGCGACTCATACCAGTCGACTAACATCCAGGTACCCATTATTACTGATGGGTGAACATATTATATAATCATAGGGGAGCGCTAAACCCGTAGGATTATACAGCACCTGGGGGGATGGAAGGTATTCAGGCTTAAGGGAACTGGAGCACAGATCGTTCCCTAGATCAAGAGCCCCTCACCAGCATCAAGGAACACGCACAACTGGTGTAAAGAAACACGCCCAATGTTTCTACCCTCGCTGGGAATCGAACCCGGACACTCACCGTGTGAAGGGAGAATTTTAGCCAGCAGGGCGAGGCAGCCACCACCCTAGACTACTGCTCCTGCTTATCTCACCAACAATACGTTAGTATTGTTGGTGAGATAAGCGTGTTAGTATATGATATCTCTCAGGGGGCAATATAATGCTGCACAGAGGCGCTCAAGCAATTAAAATGATAACCAGTGTGATAACACTAACAGGAAGTTGTTGTTGAGGGTTATGAGACACCCAAGTTCACAGTGTGTAGAGCTCTGGTTCCAGGGAGTCAGGGACGGAAATGTTGGCCAGATGTGGGCGGGAATTATTAGGGAAACAAAGTTTCCTCCTCCAGAAGGGGAAACAGGAATAAGTTCCCAGATAAGTTCAGGTGATAACTATCACCAGACACCCCAGACCTGAGTCAACACTAACAGGCTTTTATTATTATATTAACTGGCCACCGGCAGTATTTGACCAGGACAAACGTATCAGGGCAAGAAAATAAGGGGATTTAACGGTAATACCTGAGGGAGGGGGTCAGAAAGAGACGTCCACACCTACACAACACCAGTACACAACAGTAACAAGTTACAGGAAATTGTGTAAACACTACCAGGTTGCTAGAACACATTTGCTGGAAATATACAATATATATAATTCTAAAACAATTTCTCTTGTTGTAACACAGTCATTGTTCCAAGTTAAATGTCAAGCCAATGTATGTCACTATTAAATTTGGATATATGACAGTATACAAGAGCCAAACACAATAAGTAAATTATATTATAGCAGATGTACTGCTAATAAAATTCCAAGAAGCATTCATGAATAATGTAAATTAGTCTTGCTTATTTTCTCTTGTAACCATGATGCACAATAAAGTACATATTACGTAATGTGCCATGAAATATTGGGGTAATATTTATTTAACAAGTGGGTCCCAACGCGATCATTAATACATTTCTTGACTTAATGCATTTCTTTTAATACATGAACGCTATTCTCACTCCCATATAAGTAAGTAAGTAAGTAAATTTATTCAGGTATACACAAATACATTATTATTATAATCAAAAAGAAGCGCTAAGCCACAAGGGCTATACAGCGTACACAAATACAGTTACATAGAATTATCATACATAGCAGCATATAAGATAAGATAAGATTTCGTTCGGATTTTTAACCCCGGAGGGTTAGCCACCCAGGATAACCCAAGAAAGTCAGTGCGTCATCGAGGACTATCTAACTTATTTCCATTGGGGTCCTTAATCTTGTCCCCCAGGATGCGACCCATACCAGTCGACTAACACCCAGGTACCTATTTGCTGCTAGGTGAACAGGACAACAGGTGTAAGGAAACGTGTCAAATGTTTCCACCCGTCGGGAATCGAACCCGGGCCCTCCGTGTGTGAAGCGGGAGCTTTAGCCACCAGACCACCGGGCCACACCGGGCCATGTGTAGAGAACCTGAATTATTTTTCGTGCAAAATTAATATCGTAGATTATTGACCACAATACCTTCATATACTGTGTGAGGGAAACTGTGAGGTGCTCTTAACTATGAAACAATCAGAGTTGTGGTGGTTGATGTAAAATTAACAATTCCCCTCAAGTCTGCACTGTATTCTCCTCTGTCTTATGTAAGACATGGGAAGAAAGTGGGCCGTTTTAATAATAATATTTATGTCTGAAGAAACCTACACAGCAAGCTTGTTCAGTTATGTAGATTATTATAGGGCTGTGCTAAACCCGTAGGGATTATGCAGCATCTGTGGGGCGGGGAAGATATTCAGGGAAGTGGAGCACAGATCCAGTTCCCCATATCAAGAGCCCCTCACCAGCATCAAGGGGGGCAGAGGGGCAGTCATACATTATTATTATAATCAAGGGGGAAGCGCTAAACCCGGAGGATTATACAGCGCCTGAGGGGGGGATGTGGAAGGCATTCAGGCTTAATTCGGGGAACTGGAGCACAGATCCAATTTCCTAAATCAAGAGCCCCTTACCAACATCAAGGAACCTTCCTTGAGGAGTCACCAGCATCAAGGGGGGGGACAGGGGCAGTCATACAGAAGAATGACTTGTGCGACGTTTTGGAAATTTTTATTGTGGAAAAGTTTCTCCAGCCAGTGGTTTCACCAGTCCAATACTAAGAAGAATGGTAATCAGTCCCTCGGCACAGCACTTTTGAGATGCTGGGAGAAGATATCTTTCCCAGCATCTCAGGATGTGTTTAGAGGGAAAAGAATTAGAAAATACTTGTTAGTGGGAAGTTTCTAGGTGGTGTATTTCTTGGCATGTACCGTAGTTCAGTTGGTAGCGCACTCATTTCACACATTGAGGTTTGTGGTTCGATCCCCGGTACGGATGGAAACACTAATGGCGTGTTTCCTTAAGACACCTGCTGTCACTGTTCACCTAGCAGTAATTATTATTATAATCAAAGAAAGAGCTAAATCATCTAGTAGTAAGTAGGTACCTGGGTGTTAGTCGACTCTCATGGGTCGCATCCTGGGGACAAAATTAATTTAAGTTGCCCAAAATGCTTGGCATAACGAGGGGCTTTCAATACAGTAACACTCATCATAATCAAGGGGGAAGCGCTAAACCCGGAGGATTATACAGCACCTGGGGGGGGATGTGGAAGGCATTCAGGCTTAATTCGGGGAACTGATTGTTCTTATCGCTCCCGGGCCGTGTGGACAGGCTGCGCAGTAGCTCCCGAATCATCTGGTTTTCTGTGCAGTTTTCCTGTTTTGAGCAATCAAAATGGCGGACAGACATGGACGCAGGGTAAATACTGTCTGTGTGGAGCTGGTACGTGGTACCCTGAGTAGTTCTACAATGCAGGTGCTTCTGCCAAGTATCATCCGCGATGTGTACGGCATACCGAACGACGAGTTATATGGTGTAGCAGTGAATGGAGTGTCCAGGATCTTCGTCAAGTTCAAGAGTGCTGGGTTTTACTCCAGCATAGTAGATGCGTTCCAAGAAAAGAGGATGACCATTAATTCTGCAGTGGAGGTCTGCCTACACGACGTATCAAGCTATGTAACGTGGGTAAAGGTGAGAAATGTCCCCTTTGAGGCCTTGGAATATGATGTTGTGGAGGTATTCCGTAGGTATGGCAAGATCCATTCGGCAGAGTTGGGAGTGTGGAAGGATGGGCCTTATATGGTGCTGCAAGAGGGATCTTTCACATTGAAGATGACATTGAGACAACCTATTGTAGTGATACTGGTCCTGTGGGGAGCAGCAGCAGGATAATACTGCACCACCTCTAGGGGCCCTTAACAACAACAGTAGTTTGGCGTGCGTCATGGGCACCAACATATGGTGTGTGATTCTCTCCTACTTTATCCATTTATCACCGATGCAGATTACATGGTGAGTTTAAATATGTGGCCTGTAGTTATAACTTTTCTCTTGACATATGCAAGACATCACCATCCCTGTAGAAGCCATTATTAGATGTACTAGTCATTATATTTTGTTGTTGCAGAAGTACTATGAAGATTCTATGTTCAATAAAGCCTAGAGATAAGGCCTGTGTTTCTATCACAACAATTTATTGAACATAGAATCCTGGGCTACCTGGTGGTGATCCTGCGCTAGACTACATCACAACATGGAGCGTTTACTGAAACCTGAGAGGCTAGACTGTGACCCCAGCTTATCAACGGCTGCTCAGGAATGGAAGCACTGGTTTAAGACTTTCGAAAACTTCTTGGGAGCCCTTCCTAAAGAAGATCTAGATAAACTAAGTCTGCTCATCAATTTTGTGTCACCTAAGATATATGAGGCTATTTCTGAGTGTAATACCTACGAAGATGCTATCAAAACCCTCAAGTCTCAGTATATTAAACCTACAAATGAAATCTTTGCACGCTATCGCCTTGCAACTCGCCGCCAGCAGATTGATGAGTCCTTAGAGGAATACTTTCAAGCACTGAAAATTTTAGGTAAGGACTGTCACTTCCAAGCAGTGACAGCAGCTCAGTATTGTGAAGAGTCCATCAGGGATGCTTTTATCAGTGGCCTGCAATCACCAATAATAAGGCAGCGTTTATTGGAGAATAAAACTCTCGACTTAGCCGCTGCCTTTGACCAGGCAAGAGCTCTAGATTCAGCCCAGAAGAATTCTGAAGTATACAGTACCACTCAGCCTTCTCGAGTGGTAAGTGCTGCAATTCCTGACCAAGACTCTTGCAATGAAGTTACTGGGGAACCTGCCTCAGTGACAGCAGCAGCAGGTACGGTGTGTTTCTTTTGTGGTTTTTCAAGACATCCACGTCCAAAGTGTCCTGCTCGTGAAGCAATGTGCCATAAATGCCACAAGAAAGGTCACTTTGCTAAAGTATGTCGTGCTAATGCATCAACAAGAGCTAGTGCCTCCACACATTCCAGTGATCATGCGACTCTAGCAACAGTGACTTCTGCGGCTACTCCAAATTCACTGTCAAAGGCAGTTGTGAAAGTATTCATCAAAGGAACAGAAGTAGATGGTCTTATTGATAGTGGCAGCTCAGAGAGTTTCATCAACCTTGACTTAGTTAAACGGCTCTCCTTGACTCTACATCACTCATCAGGTACCGTTTCCATGGCATCAACATCTCTCTCTATTCAGACCTTAGGGTTTTGTAAGGTAAATCTCAGAGTTAATGGAAAGGATTATCAAGATGTACATTTAGCTATTCTGCCACAACTGTGCTCTGATGTTATCCTTGGTCAGGACTTTCAGAAGCTGCATGGTAGTGTCACCTTAACATATGGAGGTGAACTGCCTCCTCTTGTTGTCTGTGGACTTAGCACTTTAAGGGTAGACCCACCGAAGCTGTTTGCAAATCTTACCGCGGATTGCCATCCTATATCAGCTAAGTCACGCCGCTATTCTTATGAGGATCGGATGTTCATTGAGAAAGAAACTCAGAGGCTGCTGAAGGAGGGTATTATAGAACCGAGTGATTCCCCTTGGCGTGCACAGGTTGTTGTTGTTAAAGATGGTTATAGGAAACGGAGACTGGCTATCGATTACTCTGAGACAATCAACAAATTTACACTTCTTGATGGGTACCCTCTACCTCGAATTGACGATACAGTGAACAAAATTGCTCAGTACTACGTGTTTAGCACAATTGATCTGCAGAGTGCCTATCATCAAGTCCCTATAAGGAATGAAGATAAACCATACACAGCGTTTCAGGCTAGTGATGGCCTGTATCAGTTTACCAGAGTCCCTTTTGGAGTCACCAATGGGGTAGCCTGCTTCCAACGAATTATGGATTCACTCATTCAGGAAGAGCAACTCATGGGAACTTACGCGTATTTAGATAATGTTACCATTTGTGGCAAGACCCAGGAGGAACATGATGCAAACCTTGATAAGTTTTTGGAAGCTGCCAAGAAGAAAAATATCAGTTACAATGAGGAAAAGTGCACTTTTTCAACTAAAAGGCTTAGCATCCTTGGTTATGTAGTGGAAGGAGGTTCAATATTCCCAGACCCTGAACGACTACGACCTCTACGGGAACTTCCAATGCCTCAAGACAAAAAGTCACTCCGAAGAACTCTTGGTCTCTTTGCTTATTACTCACAATGGATCTATAACTATTCAAGTAAAGTCCGCCCATTGAGTGCTACCACATTTCCTGTGACAAAGGAAGCAGAAGCCGCTTTCCATACTCTCAAACAGGACATTGAAAACTCAGTAGTTCAAGCCATTGATGAGTCCCTACCATTCGAAGTGGAAACGGATGCATCTGACATTGCCATTGCTGCAGTCTTATCTCAGGCAGGACGACCAGTAGCCTTCTTTTCGAGAACTTTTCAAGGATCAGAGAAATGTTATGCTGCTGTAGAAAAGGAAGCCCAGGCCATCATAGAAGCAGTTCGCCACTGGAGGCATTATTTAACTGGTAGACATTTCACCATAAGGACTGACCAACGGTCCGTGATGCATATGTTCGACAAAAGGCACAAAAGTAGGATAAAGAATGACAAGATATTACGCTGGAGGATGGAACTATCGTGTTATGACTTTGATATTCTGTACCGACCGGGTCAAGAGAACATCTCACCTGATGCATTCTCTAGGTCCCACTGTGGAGCAGCATGTCATGATTTGCAATCACTCTCAGCTCTCCACAAGGCTTTGTGTCACCCAGGAGTTACACGCCTGTACCATTTTGTCAAATCAAAGAACATGCCCTACTCAGTGGAAGATGTGCGACAAGTGATCAGAGCATGCAGAGTATGTGCAGAGTGCAAGCCAAACTTTCATCAGCCAGAGAAGACTCATCTCATAAAATCCACCCAGCCTTTCGAAAGATTGAATATAGATTTCAAAGGACCTCTACCAAGCACAAATCAGAATAGGTATTTCCTTAACATAGTAGATGAATATTCAAGGTTTCCCTTTGTATTCCCCTGTGCAAATATGGCTGCTTCAACTGTTATTAGTTGTCTTTCACAGTTGTTCTCTATTTTTGGTATGCCAGCTTATATCCATTCAGACAGGGGATCCTCGTTCATGAGTAACGAACTTCAGGAGTTTTTGGCTAGCAAAGGTATTGCCCGCAGCAGAACAACAAGCTACAACCCTCAAGGCAATGGTCAAGTGGAGCGGTTCAATGGTACTATATGGAAGGCAGTTACAATGACATTAAAGTCGCGCAATCTACCTGTTCAACACTGGCAAACTGTCCTACCTGATGCTCTTCACTCTATTAGATCACTGCTGTGCACAGCTACTAATGCAACCCCTCATGAAAGACTCCTCAACTATTCACATCGTTCCTCTACGGGAGCCTCCGTGCCCACTTGGTTATGTCATCCTGGACCCGTTCTCCTGAAGAGTCACCGTAGGATGAACAAGACGGATCCTTTAGTGGAAGAGGTAGAGCTCCTGCAAGCTAATCCACATTACGCCCACATTCGCTACCAAAATGGTGAAGAGACTACAGTATCTACAAGACATTTAGCCCCAGTTGAAATCCCTATTAGTGTGGAATCTCAAGATATACCAATAGATGTGAAAGATGCTTCGTTTTCTCCTGGAAAGCCCCTTGAGACTACCCCTATGGAAATAGAGGATTCTGCTCCAGCAGTTAATCAAACCCCGCTGGAAAATATCGA
The DNA here is from genome assembly GCF_038502225.1 of Cherax quadricarinatus. Lineage (NCBI taxonomy): Eukaryota > Metazoa > Arthropoda > Malacostraca > Decapoda > Parastacidae > Cherax > Cherax quadricarinatus. The sequence continues at coordinate 66,170,911 of NC_091298.1, forward strand.
ACCTGGTGAAGAGGCTCAAGGGCTACGAAGGTCGGGACGTGTACGTCGCCCACCTAACAGTTTGGGAGATTACTGTCTCTGATATTTTAGAAGGGGGAGATTGTAGTGATACTGGTCCTGTGGGGAGCAGCAGCAGGATAATACTGCACCACCTCTAGGGGCCCTTAACAACAACAACAGTTTGGCGTGCGTCATGGGCACCAACATATGGTGTGTGATTCTCTTCTACTTTATCCATTTATCACCGATGCAGATTACATGGTGAGTTTAAATATGTGGCCTGTAGTTATAACTTTTCTCTTGACATATGCAAGACATCACCATCCCTGTAGAAGCCATTATTAGATGTACTAGTCATTATATTTTGTTGTTGCAGAAGTACTATGAAGATTCTATGTTCAATAAAGCCTAGAGATAAGGCCTGTGTTTCTATCACAACACCTATACCATCGTACGTTCTGATGGAAGAGTTCAGAACACAGGTTTATGTGTATTATGCAGGACAGCGTCGGACATGTAGGCTGTGCGGGTCTTATGACCATATGGCGGCTCAATGTCATCAAAGGCAGGGATGGAGGGAACAGGCGCCAACAACTGTGGAACGACAGCTGGGCTCCTTGGCACCTGGGATAGGTGAAGCTGCAAGACAGGCATCTGGAAGTTGGAGTGAAGAAGTAGACAGAGCGGAGTCGGAGTTGGGAGCGTGCACCACGTTTCCTGTGGGAACTGTGTCTGAGCGACCATCTACGGATGCGACTGTTGACAGAAGTGACTTACAACAGGATGGTCTGTTGGACGAGGTCTTGAAAGACTTCTTGGGGGAGGTGGAAAACAGGAAGGGGAGAAGGACGGGAGGGTATTGGAGGGGGTAGCAGTTGCACAGGAGTGTGAGAACACCTTGTGCAACGAGAGTAAGCAGCACACGGTGGTGGTTGAGGTGCACCAGGAGGACATGGATGCTGAGGCAACGTGTGGAGGTGGCACACGTAAGCAAGCAGCTGGGATGTCTGATATGGAAGATGTCTTAATGCCAGGGCAGAGATCTGGAAAGAAACCTTGGAAGACCGTGCTAGATCTCCCGGGGAATGGTGGCACCGGTTCTGTGGTGCTGCAAGGGTCGAAGGAAAAGGGGGGAATCGGAGGGCTGGATAGACCAAGTGACAAACGTGGCTATAGTCAACAGCCACATCTTTCGAGCAACCTTCAAAAGCGGCGGGGCAAGCCACCTTTACTGTCATAATTCAAGGTTGTAACGATCAATGTTAATGGCCTGAGAGCCGAGGTTAAAAAGAGTATGGGTGGAATGGTTTTTAGAGAGATTTAATGTAGATATAATTATGCTCCTGAATGAAACATATAAGTTTGGTTGTGAGTTGTCTTTGAAAGGATATAAGTTGTATGTGAGTGGCTCGTTGAGGTTGAAAGGTGGGGTTGCTGTGACTGTAAAGGAAACCAGTCCATTGCGTATTTTGGGGTAGGAGGAGGGGGGGAGGGTCGTGCAGGTGGAGGGAGAATGGGGTGCAATAAGGGTTTGTTTTATAGGAGTGTATATGCCGGCGGATGGCAATGCACGAGTCAAGGAGAACTTTGTGAGGGAATTTTTGATGTACTATTTAAGGGGTTTACCTTTAGTCACTGTCATAGGGGTAGATTAGAATTGTGTTATTCGGGGTGGGGATGTGGAACCGAGGGGAGCGGGGTGTATGTTTGGCATGTTACGCAATGTGTTTGGAGACGTGGGGGCTTTGGATGTTGTGGGGAGGGGTGGTTGGCAGGTTGAGTATATGTTTGTCAGACGGGATTATGCTGCAAGATTAGATAGGATCTATGCAATGGAAGCTGTACGTGTGTTGGGAGTCAGGACTTTTGATGTGGGGTTTTCTGATCATAGGGCAGTTATGGCAGATCTTGATTGGGAGGGTATGGTTAGGATACAATCGGGTTTTTGAAAATTAAATGCAAGACTCGTGAGGAGGTGAGTATGGCTTTTGGGGAATGATGGCAAACTTTTTGGGATTCTAGAGAGGTGGAGTTGTGTGTCTTAGAATGGTGGGAAAGGCACACTAAGCCGGGTATAGCAGGTTTCTATAAAAGGAAGGGAAGGGAAGAGGCAGGGAGGAGGTATGGGTTTCAAAATTATTTCGAATATCAGCTAAATGGGTGTTATGAGGAAGGGGGGGGGGCAGCAGTATGGTAACATGGTGCAACTCAAGGACAGGTTGGCAGAGTTACATAATGGTAGATTTGATGCGGTACGTGTAAGGGCAGGAATGGAGGCTGTGCTGTGGGGGGATAAACCTTCGGGAAGTGTTTTGCGAGGTTTTAGGTAAGGCAGAAGGATTCGACTATTTTAAACTTGGAGGTAAGTGAGGATATGGGTGGTTATCATAAGGGACAGGTACTGAATACTACAGAAGGCATGATCAATTATGCTGATTTCTGGTTCCAAAAGAAGTGGGGGAAGGGGGAGGAGGGCGATGCTATTGAGGAGGTGTGGGGGGGAAAGGTTTAGGGTCATGTGGAGAGGAGGGCATGGGGATGGGAGGTGAGATTAGCATGGGAGAAGTTGAGGAGGCTGTGTTCAACATGAGTACTGGCAAGGTACCGGGTATAGATGGGATTTCAAATGATTTTTATAGAATTCAATGGGAGCACATTAAGTACTGTCTAGTGAGGGTCATGAATTGTATGTGACGGGAGGGACAGTTAGGACAGACTCAGCGAATGGGTGTAGTCGTATTAGTACGCAAAAAGCAAGAGGGAAGAGTATTGAGTGAGTACAGAGCTATTTCGCTAATGTGTGCCGACTACAAGATTTTCGCAAAGATACTGGGCAATAGGATGAAAAAGGTGTTAGGTGGGGTTATTCATAAGGGGCAGATGGGTATTTTGGGCAAAGCATGAGAGATGGGCATGGCCGAATTAGGGATTTTTTGGAGGGTTGCAATGGGGGAGGGCTTTTGGGTATTGATTGGGAAAATGCGTACGACTGTGTGGATAGAAACTTTCTGAGGGCTAGTTTGTTGCATTTCGGTTTTGGCATGGGAATGGTGAGGTGGGTTGATACAATGTATTCATCTGCAATGGTGCGGGTACAAATTAATGGCAGGTTGGGAAGGCCTGTAAGGATGGAGAGGGGTTTGAGACAGGGGTGTCCCCTGTCTCAAATATTGTTTGCTTGTATGCAGCATCCATTTTATGGGCTCGTTGAGGGGGGGGGGGGGGCTTTTAAATGGGGCGAAGGTTGGGTGTATTTATGTGGTGGGATATGTGGACGATACCACTGTTCTGATAGCCGGAGTGGAGGGATTGCGTACGGTGGAAAGTGTGTTGGAGCTTTTCGGGAGGGCATCTGGAATGCGGGTGAACAGAGCAAAATCAAGTTTGCTGGAGGTGGGTGCCTGCGTGGGGGGTCCCTTGGGGTTGGAGTCTGGGTGGGAAGTAGTGGCTAGGCTAAAAATTTGTGGAGTTATATACATGACAGATGCACGGGAGGCTAGGCAGGTGAATTTGGAGGTGGTGGTGGAGAGGGCAGTAAAAAGGTTAAGGAGTTTACAGGCGGGGGATGTCACCTTACAACAGCAGGTGATAATCGTAAATTCATTAGTTATAGTAAAGTGTGGAGTATGGCTGTGGTGTATCCACTGTGGACCCAAGACGTACATGAGATTCAGAGAGGGCATTATGTTATGTTTGGGGTTTCAGGAGGGCATGGCTAAGCAAGGAGGTGGTGATGTCGAATATACGCAGTGGAGGAGTAGGCCTTTTAGCGTTGGGGCAGAGAGTAAAGGCCTTATATGTGAAACAGAGGTTTGTTGGGGAGGGGGGGAAAGAAGGGTTAGAGTGGGGAAAGTGATGGAGGATGTGCGGAGATGGTGGAGCAGAAAAGAATTAATTGAATGCGAGGATATGCTGAGGTTATTGTTATTGATTAGGGAGGTGGAAAAACTTAGGGTGGGGAATTTGGTGATGATGAGCAGGAGGCCGGAAATCATACAGGGGGTATCGGTTTATCCCTTGTATGATTGGGGGATGATATGGAATGACTTACGAAAGCTTAAGTTAATGCCGAGAGTACAGGAGTTTGTACATAGATTTATGATGGGGATATTAGCATCGAAAGCTGTTTTGTGTTCAATGGGATTGGTGAGGGAACAGACCTGCGATCACTGGGGGGAACAGGAAACAGCTTTTCATGCCGTTTATTTCTGTGAAGAGTTGAGGGAGGTAAGGGTGTGGTTAGCGAAGGTTTTTAGGTTGATGGGTGGGGGTAATGTAGAGACCCTGCGAGCCTTAACATTAGAAGTACGCGGGGTCTCCAGAGAAGTGAAAAGGGCGATTATGTATGTAGTGGTGGATTTTCTGTATATTTCCTGGGGGATGAGGGACACGGGAGGGGGGAGAATTAGGATTAGGGCAATTGCGGCGGGCATATATAGAACGGTTTGCAGAAGCAAACTTATTTACGGGGGACAGTGGAGGGCACGTTTTCCGGAGACCTACTGCAAAATTACGGTCAATGGCCTCACTCAGTTGGCGAGCTAATTATACGTAAAGGACTGGTTTCCTTTATAAGCGGGTTGACATTAGTTTTTCGGAGGGAGAGTGTATGAGGTAAAGTTTTTGCGAAAGAATGTGAGGGTCGGGAAGGTATGTACTGCGTGGTGCTGTGTTGACATGTAAGTTTTGTGTGAAAGGTTTTGATAAGCCCAAGATTTGTATAAATTAGGGCCCTGTGATTAAAAGGGAGTTGCAGAAGTCACTGTCCATATTGATCTACCAGTTTTTGCAAAGATAATTTTTCTCGTTTGTATTTTCGCAGCATTTATTGTAATTTTGTAGGGAATTTATTTCCTCTTAGATGACTTTTATATTTGTTTTTACATAATTTGTTTTCCATCACTTTTGTAATGGTATTAAGTTTCGTTGCTGATGCAACGTATGCTGTAAAAATCTTGCAGTTATTGATGCTTTATACACTTATGCAATTTTGTGTAATGATTATTTTTGTTATAGAGTAATGTTTACGGATAATTACCAGATTTTGTTAAGTTAAATTTCACAAACAGTTGCATGTATATATAGTTACAAAAATTTATGTTTGATCACTGCTGTGATCAATAAGTGTGCAAATGATGTGGGTGTATTTATAGATGAGTTTTCATGGGGGGCGGGTCCCCCCTCCAACAGTTGTGTGTGTATGTGTCAGATATATTATCATTTTTGTATAATGTGTGTCAGTGAATGGTGTGTATGTATTTTGCGTGTTTCAAATTTTTTTTCTCTTGCACTTGTGATATAATTTTTAGTAATCTTGTCCAGATCCTGTATTGGTGTGGCATTTAATATTTTATACTACCTTGTAATTTATATTTTAAATAAAATTAAAAAAAATCAGGGAACTGGATCACAGATCCAATTCCCTAAATCAAGAGCCCCTCACCAACATCAAGGAACCTTCCTTGAGGGGATACAGTAACACTAATGTCAGCTATGGTCTGCTGGGCCGGATTTAGACCATGGGAGGCCCTCACCATGGAAATTAAATTGAATTACGAATAAAACATGAACTAAAATGAATGATAAACAACAGTTTTAGAAAAATATATGTTAGGTTTCGAAGAAGACGCCTGATTTTATTTTTCTCAATTTTATTGACTTGAAAAATAACTGACCATAATTTTCAGTTTGTAATATATTCCGTCTACACTGTATAACAATTTCCGATGTGTATTTATTTATATCTTTGGTGTCAGACTTTCAGTATCTATCTATATGGTGGCAGTTGACCAAAAGTACACATGGTTTTCTCTGACAGGAAACCACATGGCTGGGTCTGAATCACATGGTCCATTCCCTGGACCCATCATGTACCTCTGTAATCTTTTGACTAACGCCCACAGGATGGGAATGGGGTGCATAATAAACATTAAACTGAAGTGAACTGGAAACAGAAAAATTCTGTAAGGCGTTTAGTTTTTGCCAATTATTATGTTAATCAAGGGAAAGCGCTAAACCCGGAGGCTTAATTCGAGGAACTGGAGCACAGATCCAATTTCCTAAATCAAGAGCCCCTCACCAACATCAAGGAACCTTCCCTGAGGGGTGTTTTTGCCAAGACTGCAACATTTCTTTCGCTTGATTCTTTGGAAATTTCTTTTTTGAGCTAACAACTGAATTTTCCATGGCATACTGGGTTTTCTGAAAAACAAATATGCAATTTTTTTTGACATTTAATGACAATGTAATTAATGAGACACACACTGTGTGATGGGGGGTGTAATTGCAAAACGATGATATACTGCAAACCTTTATGAGGAAAAAAACAGATCTAAAACACGGACACCACTGCCCCACCACACCATTGTCTAGCACTATAAGCGGTCAGCGAACACATACAGACGCATATATAGCCCCAGGACACCAATCGACTCTCATTGGCATCTGCACTGACACTAGCCAGAAATAGCCCTTCTGAGCTCAACATAGCCAATCAAAGCCCTACACACAATAGCTACCTTGCATGCACGGACAGACATGCGTGTGTGCACCCTGGTCACCTCTGACCTCATGGTCTGGTCATTTATCTCTAAACTGACACTAGCCAGAAATAGTTAAGTTATTAATAGGGAGAGGGCGGTGGGGGCACCCTTTCATTTATTTTCTGATCCCCCCCCCACACACTATTTAATTCCTTTCATTAAATCATTTTTTATTATATTTTGTTATAATGGAAGTCCTTTGTCTGGGGGGCCCTCTGGCAGGGGGGGAGCCAGGGCAGTTGTTCCCTTTGCCCCTTATAAATCCAACCCTGGTTGTCTGCCGAGTCTTTTTCTTTCATAGGGAGTTATTTTCACGTGCAAGTTTGGTACTAATCCCTCTAGGATTTTCCAAGTGTATATAATCATGTATCTCTCCCGCCAGCGTTCTAGGGAGTACAGGTCGAGGAACTTCAAGCGCTCCTAGTAATTGAGGTGTTTTTTCACAGTTGTGTGTGCCGTGAAGGTTCTCTGTACATTTTCTAGGTCAGCAATTTCACCTGCCTTGAAAGGTGCTGTTAGTGTGCAGCAATATTCCAGCCTAGATAGAACAAGTGACCTGAAGAGTGTCATGGGCTTGGCATCCCTAATTTTGAAGGTTCTCATTATCCATCCTGTCATTTTTCTAGCAGATACGATTGATACAATGTTGTGGTCTTTGAAAGTGAGATCCTCTGACATTATCACTCTCAGGTCTTTTACATTAGTTTTTCGTTATATTGTATGGTTGGAATTTGTTTTATACTCTGATATAGTTTTAATTTCATCACGTTTTCCATGTCGTAGTTGAAATTTCTCATCATTGAACTTCATATAGTTTTCTGTGGTCAATATAAAGATTTGGTTGATGTCCGCCTGGAGTCTTGCAGTATCTTAATGGAGGACACTGTCGTGTAAACTCGGGTGTCATCTGCAAAGGAAGACAAGGTCCTGTGGCTTACTACTATTAAAACTAAGCCGTAAACCCACATGAGATGTCAAATACGTCAGCCCAACATCAAGGAGACGGTTTTCAAGACGAGTCCATGGGCATTGTTCATTAGAATTACGAATATTTGGCAAACGAGTGTCTCTGGGCTAGTGTCCAGGGCGTTTCGAATATCAAGGTTCAAGCCACGTTAACACACAGTAACAAGACTGTGTTAGTCTCTTAGTAATTACCAAGTGACAACCATCCTCCCTCCCCCCCTCCCCAAAACTCTCCCACTACTAACAATAACTACTCACCCCCAACCCCTCCACCAGCAGCCAACCCCCGACCCTTCCCCCTCCCCACAAACAACCACTGACGTCATCACCCCTCCAGGTCAATGGCGCCATTTAGCCATGGAGGTCAAGAATAGTGGCGCCACTAGTCACTCCTCTGCCATCCACCACACCATCAACACCTCCAGCTCCATCAACCTCCGGTAATTTAAAAAACTTTAATTATTCCAATTTCATGGTAATTTTTAATAGATCAGCTTTGAAAATATTTCAACTATTTCTTTCTATAAAATGTTGAAGGAAGCATTCTAAATACATAGTAAGACTTCAAACTATTGCTTACTGCAGTTCATGAATAATTAGTAATGTTCATACTTTTAGCTTTACAGACATTGTTTTGGCGAGTTGCTGCTCTTGGTGACATCTCTGAAGACTTCCAGCTGTCCACAACACGGCCTTCACCACACAGCAGCTGCCCACGACACGGCCTTCACCACACAGCAGCTGCCCACGACACGGCCTTCACCACACAGCAGCTGCCCACGACACGGCCTTCACCACACAGCAGCTGCCCACGACACGGCCTTCACCACACAGCAGCTGCCCACGACACGGCCTTCACCACACAGCAGCTGCCCACGACACGGCCTTCACCACACAGCAGCTGCCCACGACACGGCCTTCACCACACAGCAGCTGCCCACGACACGGCCTTCACCACACAGCAGCTGCCCACGACACGGCCTTCACCACACAGCAGCTGACCACGACACGGCCTTCACCACACAGCAGCTGCCCACGACACGGCCTTCACCACACAGCAGCTGACCACGACACGGCCTTCACCACACAGCAGCTGCCCACGACACGGCCTTCACCACACAGCAGCTGCCCACGACACGGCCTTCACCACACAGCAGCTGCCCACGACACGGCCTTCACCACACAGCAGCTGCCCACGACACGGCCTTCACCACACAGCAGCTGCCCACGACACGGCCTTCACCACACAGCAGCTGCCCACGACACGGCCTTCACCACACAGCAGCTGCCCACGACACGGCCTTCACCACACAGCAGCTGCCCACGACACGGCCTTCACCACACAGCAGCTGACCACGACACGGCCTTCACCACACAGCAGCTGCCCACGACACGGCCTTCACCACACAGCAGCTGACCACGACACGGCCTTCACCACACAGCAGCTGCCCACGACACGGCCTTCACCACACAGCAGCTGCCCACGACACGGCCTTCACCACACAGCAGCTGCCCACAGCATGAAGAATATCTTCAACCTACGAGATTTAATACTTAAGAGCATTAAATAAATTCTTTCTTTATCACAGCATTTTAATTATTACAATGTTCAAGGAACACAAAGGTGTTCAAGAAAAACACAACAATGTAAATAACAGAGAAGCCTCAACTGCTGTATTTATCAGCAGGACGACAACATTCTCACAATTCGGGAGCTTTAAGCTGGGGGGGTGGGTGTTAATAATTTGCAGAGAAGTGGCTGCGCAAGCGGGGATGAAGGGAGGTAAAGGTAAGATCAAGGGGGGGGTCTAGGTAAGATCAAGGGGGGGGTCTAGGTAAGATCAAGGGGGGTCTAGGTAAGATCAAGGGGGGTCTAGATAAGATCAAGGGGGGTCTAGGTAAGATCAAGGGGGGTCTAGGTAAGATCAAGGGGGGGTCTAGGTAAGATCAAGGGGGGTCTAGGTAAGATCAAGGGGGGGTCTAGGTAAGATCAAGGGGGGTCTAGATAAGATCAAGGGGGGTCTAGGTAAGATCAAGGGGGGTCTAGGTAAGATCAAGGGGGGGGTCTAGGTAAGATCAAGGGGGGTCTAGGTAAGATCAAGGGGGGGTCTAGGTAAGATCAAGAGGGGGTCTAGGTAAGATCAAGAGGGGGTCTAGGTAAGATCAAGAGGGGGTCTAGGTAAGATCAAGAGGGGGTCTAGGTAAGATCAAGAGGGGGTCTAGGTAAGATCAAGGGGGGTCTAGGTAAGATCAAGGGGGTCTAGGTAAGATCAAGGGGGGTCTAGGTAAGATCAAGGGGGGTCTAGGTAAGATCAAGGGGGGTCTAGGTAAGATCAAGGGGGGGTCTAGGTAAGATCAAGAGGGGGTCTAGGTAAGATCAAGAGGGGGTCTAGGTAAGATCAAGAGGGGGTCTAGGTAAGATCAAGAGGGGGTCTAGGTAAGATCAAGGGGGTCTAGGTAAGATCAAGGGGGTCTAGGTAAGATCAAGGGGGGGTCTAGGTAAGATCAAGGGGGGGTCTAGGTAAGATCAAGGGGGGGTCTAGGTATGATCAAGAGGGGGTCTAGGTAAGATCAAGAGGGGGTCTAGGTAAGATCAAGAGGGGGTCTAGGTAAGATCAAGGGGGGGTCTAGGTAAGATCAAGGGGGGGTCTAGGTAAGATCAAGGGGGGTCTAGGTAAGATCAAGGGGGTTCTAGGTAAGATTAAGGGGGGTCTAGGTAAGATCAAGGGGGTCTAGGTAAGATCAAGGGGGTCTAGGTAAGATCAGGGGGTCTAGGTAAGCTCAAGGGGGTCTAGGTAAGATCAGTCTACAAAGTCTCGGTAAATATATACTGCATAACCCAATTTCAAAACAACCCCCCCCCAAGACGCTCTAATACAGACTCTGGAGTCGGTAAGCGCTAAACCCACAAGGCTATACTACTGAAAATACTTTTGGGACTTCAAAGCATAAAATTACTTGGCCAGGTCCTCTACAACTTGGCCAAGTCCTCTACATTATTATTATAATCAAAAAGAAGCGCTAAGCCACAAGGGCTATACAGCGCTGCAAGTCCTCTACAACTTGGCCAAGTCATCTACAACTTGGCCAAGTCATCTACAACTTGGCCAAGTCATCTACAACTTGGCCAAGTCCTCTACAACTTGGCCAAGTCCTCTACAACTTGGCCAAGTCCTCTACAACTTGGCCAGGTCCTCTACAACTTGGCCAGGTCCTCTACAACTTGGCCAGGTCCTCTACAACCTGGCCAGGTCCTCTACAACCTGGCCAGGTCCTCTACAACCTGGCCAGGTCCTCTACAACCTGGCCAGGTCCTCTACAACCTGGCCAGGTCCTCTACAACTTGGCCAGGTCCTCTACAACTTGGCCAGGTCCTCTACAACTTGGCCAGGTCCTCTACAACTTGGCCAGGTCCTCTACAACTTGGCCAGGTCCTCTACAACTTGGCCAGGTCCTCTACAACACTACTGAAAATAGGAAGATGTGGTTAATTCCACATTTCTGAGGAATTGTTATTTTCTCCGGCTATAATATATTCTGCCTAAGGAAAATTTATTCCGTCATGTGAAGGTAAAACTTTGGTTGTGTAGTCTTAAAAATAGGTTAGAGAAATGAGTGGTTGAGAGTTGGACCTGCCTAACATGGGCCAATAGGCCTGCTTCAATGCTCCTTTGTCTTAATAATGGATATGCCTGATTTAATAGGCTGTTCTTACGCCAGGCATCAAGACCGCTGCCATTACCCTCACCACACCCAGCATCAAGACCGCTGCCATTACCCTCACCACACCCAGCATCAAGACCTCTACCATTACCCTCACCACACCCAGCATCAAGACCTCTACCATTGCCCTCACCACACCCAGCATCAAGACCTCTACCATTGCCCTCACCACACCCAGCATCAAGACCTCTACCATTACCCTCACCACACCCAGCATCAAGACCGCTGCCATTACCCTCACCACACCCAGCATCAAGACCGCTGCCATTACCCTCACCACACCCAGCATCAAGACCTCTACCATTACCCTCACCACACCCAGCATCAAGACCTCTACCATTACCCTCACCACACCCAGCATCAAGACCTCTACCATTACCCTCACCACACCCAGCATCAAGACCTCTACCATTACCCTCACCACACCCAGCATCACGACCTCTACCATTACCCTCACCACACCCAGCATCAAGACCTCTACCATTACCCTCACCACACCCAGCATCAAGACCTCTACCATTACCCTCACCACACCCAGCATCAAGACCTCTACCATTACCCTCACCACACCCAGCATCAAGACCTCTACCATTACCCTCACCACACCCAGCATCAAGACCTCTACCATTACCCTCACCACACCCAGCATCACGACCTCTACCATTACCCTCACCACACCCAGCATCAAGACCTCTACCATTACCCTCACCACACCCAGCATCAAGACCTCTACCATTACCCTCACCACACCCAGCATCAAGACCTCTACCATTACCCTCACCACACCCAGCATCAAGACCTCTACCATTACCCTCACCACACCCAGCATCAAGACCTCTACCATTACCCTCACCACACCCAGCATCAAGACCTCTACCATTACCCTCACCACACCCAGCATCAAGACCTCTACCATTACCCTCACCACACCCAGCATCAAGACCTCTACCATTACCCTCACCACACCCAGCATCAAGACCTCTACCATTACCCTCACCACACCCAGCATCAAGACCTCTACCATTACCCTACCACACCCAGCATCACCTCTACCATTACCCTCACCACACCCAGCATCAAGACCTCTACCATTGCCCTCACTACACCCAGCATCAAGACCTCTACCATTACCCTCACCACACCCAGCATCAACACCTCTACCATTACCCTCACCACACCCAGCATCAACACCTCTACCATTACCCTCACCACACCCAGCATCAACACCTCTCCATTACCCTCACCACACCCAGCATCAAGACCTCTACCATTACCCTCACCACACCCAGCATCAACACCTCTACCATTACCCTCACCACACCCAGCATCAACACCTCTACCATTACCCTCACCACACCCAACATCAACACCTCTACCATTACCCTCACCACACCCAGCATCAACACCTCTACCATTACCCTCACCACACCCAGCATCAAGACCTCTACCATTACCCTCACCACACCCAGCATCAAGACCTCTACCATTACCTCACCACACCCAGCATCAAGACCTCTACCATTACCCTCACCACACCCAGCATCAAGACCTCTACCATTACCCTCACCACACCCAGCATCAAGACCTCTACCATTACCTTAACCACACCCAGCATCAAGACCTCTACCATTACCCTCACCACACCCAGCATCAAGACCTCTACCATTACCCTCACCACACCCAGCATCAAGACCTCTACCATTACCCTCACCACACCCAGCATCAAGACCTCTACCATTACCCTCACCACACCCAGCATCAAGACCTCTACCATTACCCTCACCACACCCAGCATCAAGACCTCTACCATTACCCTCACCACACCCAGCATCAAGACCTCTACCATTACCCTCACCACACCCAGCATCAACACCTCTACCATTACCCTCACCACACCCAGCATCAAGACCTCTACCATTACCTTCACCACACCCAGCATCAACACCTCTTCCATTACCCTCACCACACCCAGCATCAAGACCTCTACCATTACCCTCACCACACCCAGCATCAAGACCTCTACCATTACCCTCACCACACCCAGCATCAACACCTCTACCATTACCCTCACCACACCCAGCATCAAGACCTCTACCATTACCCTCACCACACCCAGCATCAAGACCTCTACCATTACCTCACCACACCCAGCATCAACACCTCTTCCATTACCCTCACCACACCCAGCATCAAGACCTCTACCATTACCCTCACCACACCCAGCATCAACACCTCTTCCATTACCCTCACCACACCCAGACCTCTACCATTACCCTCACCACACCCAGCATCAAGACCTCTACCATTACCCTCACCACACCCAGCATCAACACCTCTTCCATTACCCTCACCACACCCAGCATCAAGACCTCTACCATTACCCTCACCACACCCAGCATCAACACCTCTACCATTACCCTCACCACACCCAGCATCAACACCTCTTCCATTACCCTCACCACACCCAGCATCAAGACCTCTACCATTACCCTCACCACACCCAGCATCAACACCTCTACCATTACCCTCACCACACCCAGCATCAAGACCTCTACCATTACCCTCACCACACCCAGCATCAAGACCTCTACCATTACCCTCACCACACCCAGCATCAACACCTCTTCCATTACCCTCACCACACCCAGCATCAAGACCTCTACCATTACCCTCACCACACCCAGCATCAAGACCTCTACCATTACCCTCACCACACCCAGCATCAAGACCTCTACCATTACCTTCACCACACCCAGCATCAACACCTCTTCCATTACCCTCACCACACCCAGCATCAAGACCTCTACCATTACCCTCACCACACCCAGCATCAAGACCTCTACCATTACCCTCACCACACCCAGCACCAACACCTCTACCATTACCCTCACCACACCCAGCATCAAGACCTCTACAATTACCCTCACCACACCCAGCACCAACACCTCTACCATTACCTTCACCACACCCAGCATCAACACCTCTTCCATTACCCTCACCACACTCAGCATCAAGACCTCTACCATTACCCTCACCACACCCAGCATCAACACCTCTTCCATTACCCTCACCACACCCAGCATCAACACCTCTACCATTACCCTCACCACACCCAGCATCAACACCTCTACCATTACCCTCACCACACCCAGCATCAACACCTCTTCCATTACCCTCACCACACCCAGCATCAACACCTCTTCCATTACCCTCACCACACCCAGCATCAACACCTCTACCATTACCCTCACCACACCCAGCATCAAGACCTCTACCATTACCCTCACCACACCCAGCATCAACACCTCTACCATTACCCTCACCACACCCAGCATCAACACCTCTACCATTACCCTCACCACACCCAGCATCAACACCTCTACCATTACCCTCACCACACCCAGCATCAACACCTCTTCCATTACCCTCACCACACCCAGCATCAAGACCTCTACCATTACCCTCACCACACCCAGCATCAACACCTCTACCATTACCCTCACCACACCCAGCATCAACACCTCTACCATTACCCTCACCACACCCAGCATCAAGACCTCTACCATTACCCTCACCACACCCAGCATCAACACCTCTACCATTACCCTCACCACACCCAGCATCAACACCTCTACCATTACCCTCACCACACCCAGCATCAAGACCTCTACCATTACCCTCACCACACCCAGCATCAACACCTCTTCCATTACCCTCACCACACCCAGCATCAAGACCTCTACCATTACCCTCACCACACCCAGCATCAAGACCTCTACCATTACCCTCACCACACCCAGCATCAAGACCTCTACCATTACCCTCACCACACCCAGCATCAACACCTCTACCATTACCCTCACCACACCCAGCATCAACACCTCTACCATTACCCTCACCACTCCCAGCATCAACACCTCTACCATTACCCTCACCACACCCAGCATCAACACCTCTTCCATTACCCTCACCACACCCAGCATCAACACCTCTACCATTACCCTCACCACACCCAGCATCAACACCTCTACCATTACCCTCACCACACCCAGCATCAACACCTCTACCATTACCCTCACCACACCCAGCATCAACACCTCTACCATTACCCTCACCACACCCAGCATCAACACCTCTACCATTACCCTCACCACACCCAGCATCAACACCTCTACCATTACCCTCACCACACCCAGCATCAACACCTCTACCATTACCCTCACCACACCCAGCATCAACACCTCTACCATTACCCTCACCACACCCAGCATCAACACCTCTACCATTACCCTCACCACACCCAGCATCAACACCTCTACCATTACCCTCACCACACCCAGCATCAACACCTCTACCATTACCCTCACCACACCCAGCATCAACACCTCTACCATTACCCTCACCACACCCAGCATCAACACCTCTACCATTACCCTCACCACACCCAGCATCAACACCTCTTCCATTACCCTCACCACACCCAGCATCAATACCTCTACCATTACCCTCACCACACCCAGCATCAACACCTCTACCATTACCCTCACCACACCCAGCATCAACACCTCTTCCATTACCCTCACCACACCCAGCATCAAGACCTCTACCATTACCCTCACCACACCCAGCATCAAGACCTCTACCATTACCCTCACCACACCCAGCATCAACACCTCTTCCATTACCCTCACCACACCCAGCATCAAGACCTCTACCATTACCCTCACCACACCCAGCATCAGCACCTCTACCATTACCCTCACCACACCCAGCATCAACACCTCTACCATTACCCTCACCACACCCAGCATCAAGACCTCTACCATTACCCTCACCACACCCAGCATCAACACCTCTACCATTACCCTCACCACACCCAGCATCAACACCTCTACCATTACCCTCACCACACCCAGCATCAAGACCTCTACCATTACCCTCACCACACCCAGCATCAACACCTCTTCCATTACCCTCACCACACCCAGCATCAAGACCTCTACCATTACCCTCACCACACCCAGCATCAAGACCTCTACCATTACCCTCACCACACCCAGCATCAAGACCTCTACCATTACCCTCACCACACCCAGCATCAACACCTCTACCATTACCCTCACCACACCCAGCATCAACACCTCTACCATTACCCTCACCACACCCAGCATCAACACCTCTACCATTACCCTCACCACACCCAGCATCAACACCTCTTCCATTACCCTCACCACACCCAGCATCAACACCTCTACCATTACCCTCACCACACCCAGCATCAACACCTCTACCATTACCCTCACCACACCCAGCATCAAGACCTCTACCATTACCCTCACCACACCCAGCATCAACACCTCTACCATTACCCTCACCACACCCAGCATCAAGACCTCTACCATTACCCTCACCACACCCAGCATCAAGACCTCTACCATTACCCTCACCACACCCAGCATCAACACCTCTTCCATTACCCTCACCACACCCAGCATCAAGACCTCTTCCATTACCCTCACCACACCCAGCATCAAGACCTCTTCCATTACCCTCACCACACCCAGCATCAAGACCTCCACCATTACCCTCACCACACCCAGCATCAACACCTCTACCATTACCCTCACCACACCCAGCATCAAGACCTCTACCATTGCCCTCACCACACCCAGCATCAACACCTCTACCATTACCCTCACCACACCCAGCATCAACACCTCTACCATTACCCTCACCACACCCAGCATCAACACCTCTACCATTACCCTCACCACACCCAGCATCAACACCTCTACCATTACCCTCACCACACCCAGCATCAACACCTCTACCATTACCCTCACCACACCCAGCATCAACACCTCTACCATTACCCTCACCACACCCAGCATCAAGACCTCTACCATTACCCTCACCACACCCAGCATCAAGACCTCTACCATTACCCTCACCACACCCAGCATCAACACCTCTACCATTACCCTCACCACACCCAGCATCAAGACCTCTACCATTACCCTCACCACACCCAGCATCAAGACCTCTACCATTACCCTCACCACACCCAGCATCAACACCTCTACCATTACCCTCACCACACCCAGCATCAACACCTCTTCCATTACCCTCACCACACCCAGCATCAAGACCTCTTCCATTACCCTCACCACACCCAGCATCAACACCTCTTCCATTACCCTCACCACACCCAGCATCAAGACCTCTACCATTACCCTCACCACACCCAGCATCAACACCTCTACCATTACCCTCACCACACCCAGCATCAAGACCTCTACCATTACCCTCACCACACCCAGCATCAACACCTCTACTATTACCCTCACCACACCCAGCATCAACACCTCTACCATTACCCTCACCACACCCAGCATCAACACCTCTACCATTACCCTCACCACACCCAGCATCAACACCTCTACCATTACCCTCACCTCACCCAGCATCAACACCTCTACCATTACCCTCACCACACCCAGCATCAAGACCTCTACCATTACCCTCACCACACCCAGCATCAACACCTCCACCATTACCCTCACCACACCCAGCATCAACACCTCTACCATTACCCTCACCACAACCAGCATCAACACCTCTACCATTACCCTCACCACACCCAGCATCAACACCTCTACCATTACCCTCACCACACCCAGCATCAACACCTCTTCCATTACCCTCACCACACCCAGCATCAAGACCTCTTCCATTACCCTCACCACACCCAGCATCAACACCTCTTCCATTACCCTCACCACACCCAGCATCAAGACCTCTACCATTACCCTCACCACACCCAGCATCAACACCTCTACCATTACCCTCACCACACCCAGCATCAAGACCTCTACCATTACCCTCACCACACCCAGCATCAACACCTCTACTATTACCCTCACCACACCCAGCATCAACACCTCTACCATTACCCTCACCACACCCAGCATCAACACCTCGACCATTACCCTCACCACACCCAGCATCAACACCTCTACCATTACCCTCACCTCACCCAGCAGCAACACCTCAACCATTACCCTCACCACACCCAGCATCAAGACCTCTACCATTACCCTCACCACACCCAGCATCAACACCTCCACCATTACCCTCACCACACCCAGCATCAACACCTCTACCATTACCCTCACCACAACCAGCATCAACACCTCTACCATTACCCTCACCACACCCAGCATCAACACCTCTACCATTACCCTCACCACACCCAGCATCAACACCTCTACCATTACCTCACCACACCCAGCATCAACACCTCTACCATTACCCTCACCACACCCAGCATCAACACCTCTACCATTACCCTCACCACACCCAGCATCAACACCTCTACCATTACCCTCACCACACCCAGCATCAACACCTCTACCATTACCCTCACCACACCCAGCATCAACACCTCTACCATTACCTCACCACACCCAGCATCAACACCTCTACCATTACCCTCACCACACTCAGCATCAACACCTCTACCATTACCCTCACCACACCCAGCATCAACACCTCTACCATTACCCTCACCACACCCAGCATCAACACCTCTACCATTACCCTCACCACACCCAGCATCAACACCTCTACCATTACCCTCACCACACCCAGCATCAACACCTCTACCATTACCTCACCACACCCAGCATCAACACCTCTACCATTACCCTCACCACACCCAGCATCAACACCTCTACCATTACCTCACCACACCCAGCATCAACACCTCTACCATTACCTCACCACACCCAGCATCAACACCTCTACCATTACCCTCACCACACCCAGCATCAACACCTCTACCATTACCTCACCACACCCAGCATCAACACCTCTACCATTACCTCACCACACCCAGCATCAACACCTCTACCATTACCCTCACCACACCCAGCATCAACACCTCTACCATTACCTCACCACACCCAGCATCAACACCTCTACCATTACCCTCACCACACCCAGCATCAACACCTCTACCATTACCCTCACCACAACCAGCATCAACACCTCTACCATTACCCTCACCACACCCAGCATCAACACCTCTACCATTACCCTCACCACACCCAGCATCAACACCTCTACCATTACCCTCACCACACCCAGCATAAACACCTCTACCATTACCCTCACCACACCCAGCATCAACACCTCTACCATTACCCTCACCACACCCAGCATCAAGACCTCTACCATTACCCTCACCACACCCAGCATCAACACCTCTACCATTACCCTCACCACACCCAGCATCAACACCTCTACCATTACCCTCACCACACCCAGCATCAACACCTCTACCATTACCTCACCACACCCAGCATCAACACCTCTACCATTACCCTCACCACACCCAGCATCAACACCTCTACCATTACCCTCACCACACCCAGCATCAACACCTCTACCATTACCCTCACCACACCCAGCATCAACACCTCTACCATTACCCTCACCACACCCAGCATCAACACCTCTACCATTACCCTCACCACACCCAGCATCAACACCTCTACCATTACCCTCACCACACCCAGCATCAACACCTCTACCATTACCTCACCACACCCAGCATCAACACCTCTACCATTACCCTCACCACACCCAGCATCAACACCTCTACCATTACCCTCACCACACCCAGCATCAACACCTCTACCATTACCTCACCACACCCAGCATCAACACCTCTACCATTACCCTCACCACACCCAGCATCAACACCTCTACCATTACCCTCACCACACCCAGCATCAACACCTCTACCATTACCTCACCACACCCAGCATCAACACCTCTACCATTACCCTCACCACACCCAGCATCAACACCTCTACCATTACCCTCACCACACCCAGCATCAACACCTCTACCATTACCCTCACCACACCCAGCATCAACACCTCTACCATTACCCTCACCACACCCAGCATCAACACCTCTACCATTACCCTCACCACACCCAGCATCAACACCTCTACCATTACCCTCACCACACCCAGCATCAACACCTCTACCATTACCTCACCACACCCAGCATCAACACCTCTACCATTACCCTCACCACACCCAGCATCAACACCTCTACCATTACCCTCACCACACCCAGCATCAACACCTCTACCATTACCTCACCACACCCAGCATCAACACCTCTACCTGGAGTTTACCTGGAGAGAGTTTCGGGGGTCAACGCCCCCGCGGCCCGGTCTGTGACCAGGCCTCCTGGTGGATCAGCGCCTGATCAACCAGGCTGTTGCTGCTGGCTGCACGCAAACCAACGTACGAGCCACAGCCCGGCTGATCAGGAACTGTCTTTAGGTGCTTGTCCAGTGCCAGCTTGAAGACTGCCAGGGGTCTGTTGGTAATCCCCCTTATGTGTGCTGGGAGGCAGTTGAACAGTCTCGGGCCCCTGACACTTATTGTATGGTCTCTTAACGTGCTAGTGACACCCCTGCTTTTCATTGGGGGGATGGTGCATCGTCTGCCAAGTCTTTTGCTTTCGTAGTGAGTGATTTTCGTGTGCAAGTTTGGTACTAGTCCCTCTAGGATTTTCCAGGTGTATATAATCATGTATCTCTCCCTCCTGCGTTCCAGGGAATACAGGTTTAGAAACCTCAAGCGCTCCCAGTAATTGAGGTGTTTTATCTCCGTTATGCGCGCCGTGAAAGTTCTCTGTACATTTTCTAGGTCGGCAATTTCACCTGCCTTGAAAGGTGCTGTTAGAGTGCAGCAATATTCCAGCCTAGATAGAACAAGTGACCTGAAGAGTGTCATCATGGGCTTGGCCTCCCTAGTTTTGAAGGTTCTCATTATCCATCCTGTCATTTTTCTAGCAGATGCGATTGATACAATGTTATGGTCCTTGAAGGTGAGATCCTCCGACATAATCACTCCTAGGTCTTTGACGTTGGTGTTTCGCTCTATTTTGTGGCCAGAATTTGTTTTGTACTCTGATGAAGATTTAATTTCCTCATGTTTACCATATCTGAGTAATTGAAATTTCTCATCGTTGAACTTCATATTGTTTTCTGCAGCCCACTGAAAGATTTGGTTGATGTCCGCCTGGAGCCTTGCAGTGTCTGCAATGGAAGACACTGTCATGCAGATTCGGGTGTCATCTGCAAAGGAAGACACGGTGCTGTGGCTGACATCCTTGTCTATGTCGGATATGAGGATGAGGAACAAGATGGGAGCTAGTACTGTGCCTTGTGGGACAGAGCTTTTCACCGTAGCTGCCTCGGACTTTACTCTGTTGACGACTACTCTCTGTGTTCTGTTAGTGAGGAAATTATAGATCCATCGACCGACTTTTCCTGTTATTCCTTTAGCGCGCATTTTGTGCGCTATTACGCCATGGTCACACTTGTCGAAGGCTTTTGCAAAGTCTGTATATATTACATCTGCATTCTTTTTGTCTTCTAGTGCATTTAGGACCTTGTCGTAGTGATCCAGTAGTTGAGACAGACAGGAGCGACCTGTTCTAAACCCATGTTGCCCTGGGTTGTGTAACTGATGGGTTTCTAGATGGGTGGTGATCTTGCTTCTTAGGACCCTTTCAAAGATTTTTATGATATGGGATGTTAGTGCTATTGGTCTGTAGTTCTTTGCTGTTGCTTTACTGCCCCCTTTGTGGAGTGGGGCTATGTCTGTTGTTTTTAGTAACTGAGGGACGACCCCCGTGTCCATGCTCCCTCTCCATAGGATGGAAAAGGCTCGTGATAGGGGCTTCTTGCAGTTCTTGATGAACACAGAGTTCCATGAGTCTGGCCCTGGGGCAGAGTGCATGGGCATGTCATTTATCGCCTGTTCGAAGTCATTTGGCGTCAGGATAACATCGGATAGGCTTGTGTTAGTCAAATTTTGTGGCTCTCTCATAAAAAATTCATTTTGGTCTTCGACTCTCAGTCTGGTTAGCGGCTTGCTAAAAACTGAGTCATATTGGGACTTGAGTAGCTCACTCATTTCCTTGCTGTCATCTGTGTAGGACCCATCTTGTTTAAGTAGGGGCCCAATACTGGACGTTGTTCTCGATTTTGATTTGGCATAGGAGAAGAAATACTTTGGGTTTCTTTCGATTTCATTTATGGCTTTTAGTTCTTCCCGCGATTCCTGACTCCTAAAGGATTCTTTTAGCTTAAGTTCGATGCTTGCTATTACCCTCACCACACCCAGCATCAACACCTCTACCATTACCCTCACCACACCCAGCATCAACACCTCTACCATTACCCTCACCACACCCAGCATCAACACCTCTACCATTACCTCACCACACCCAGCATCAACACCTCTACCATTACCTCACCACACCCAGCATCAACACCTCTACCATTACCCTCACCACACCCAGCATCAACACCTCTACCATTACCCTCACCACACCCAGCATCAACACCTCTACCATTACCTCACCACACCCAGCATCAACACCTCTACCATTACCCTCACCACACCCAGCATCAACACCTCTACCATTACCCTCACCACACCCAGCATCAACACCTCTACCATTACCCTCACCACACCCAGCATCAACACCTCTACCATTACCCTCACCACACCCAGCATCAACACCTCTACCATTACCCTCACCACACCCAGCATCAACACCTCTACCATTACCCTCACCACACCCAGCATCAACACCTCTACCATTACCTCACCACACCCAGCATCAACACCTCTACCATTACCCTCACCACACCCAGCATCAACACCTCTACCATTACCCTCACCACACCCAGCATCAACACCTCTACCATTACCTCACCACACCCAGCATCAACACCTCTACCATTACCCTCACCACACCCAGCATCAACACCTCTACCATTACCCTCACCACACCCAGCATCAACACCTCTACCATTACCCTCACCACACCCAGCATCAACACCTCTACCATTACCCTCACCACACCCAGCATCAACACCTCTACCATTACCTCACCACACCCAGCATCAACACCTCTACCATTACCCTCACCACACCCAGCATCAACACCTCTACCATTACCCTCACCACACCCAGCATCAACACCTCTACCATTACCCTCACCACACCCAGCATCAACACCTCTACCATTACCCTCACCACACCCAGCATCAACACCTCTACCATTACCCTCACCACACCCAGCATCAACACCTCTACCATTACCCTCACCACACCCAGCATCAACACCTCTACCATTACCCTCACCACACCCAGCATCAACACCTCTACCATTACCCTCACCACACCCAGCATCAAAACCTCTACCATTACCTCACCACACCCAGCATCAACACCTCTACCATTACCCTCACCACACCCAGCATCAACACCTCCACCATTACCCTCACCACACCCAGCATCAACACCTCTACCATTACCCTCACCACACCCAGCATCAACACCTCTACCATTACCCTCACCACACCCAGCATCAACACCTCTACCATTACCCTCACCACACCCAGCATCAACACCTCTACCATTACCCTCACCACACCCAGCATCAACACCTCTACCATTACCTCACCACACCCAGCATCAACACCTCTACCATTACCCTCACCACACCCAGCATCAACACCTCCACCATTACCCTCACCACACCCAGCATCAACACCTCTACCATTACCCTCACCACACCCAGCATCAACACCTCTACCATTACCCTCACCACACCCAGCATCAAGACCTCTACCATTACCCTCACCACACCCAGCATCAACACCTCCACCATTACCTCACCACACCCAGCATCAAGACCTCCATTACCCTCATCACACCCAGCATCAACACCTCTACCATTACCTCACCACACCCAGCATCAAGACCTCCATCATTACCCTCACCACACCCAGCATCAACACCTCTACCATTACCTCACCACACCCAGCATCAACACCTCTACCATTACCCTCACCACACCCAGCATCAACACCTCTACCATTACCCTCACCACACCCAGCATCAACACCTCTACCATTACCCTCACCACACCCAGCATCAACACCTCTACCATTACCCTCACCACACCCAGCATCAACACCTCTACCATTACCCTCACCACACCCAGCATCAACACCTCTACCATTACCCTCACCACACCCAGCATCAACACCTCTACCATTACCTCACCACACCCAGCATCAACACCTCTACCATTACCCTCACCACACCCAGCATCAACACCTCCACCATTACCCTCACCACACCCAGCATCAACACCTCTACCATTACCCTCACCACACCCAGCATCAACACCTCTACCATTACCCTCACCACACCCAGCATCAACACCTCTACCATTACCCTCACCACACCCAGCATCAACACCTCTACCATTACCCTCACCACACCCAGCATCAACACCTCTACCATTACCTCACCACACCCAGCATCAACACCTCTACCATTACCCTCACCACACCCAGCATCAACACCTCCACCATTACCCTCACCACACCCAGCATCAACACCTCTACCATTACCCTCACCACACCCAGCATCAACACCTCTACCATTACCCTCACCACACCCAGCATCAACACCTCTACCATTACCCTCACCACACCCAGCATCAACACCTCTACCATTACCTCACCACACCCAGCATCAACACCTCTACCATTACCCTCACCACACCCAGCATCAACACCTCCACCATTACCCTCACCACACCCAGCATCAACACCTCTACCATTACCCTCACCACACCCAGCATCAACACCTCTACCATTACCCTCACCACACCCAGCATCAACACCTCTACCATTACCCTCACCACACCCAGCATCAACACCTCTACCATTACCCTCACCACACTAAACTATCTCAGTATAATTATTAACTCAGTCGATTAACACAGAATTACACAAGTCAGGATAATATCTGACATTTTTATTGGGGTATTTGTACTTCCCCAGGATGCGACCCCTACCACAAGGCCTATTCAGGGCCAGTAGGCCTGCTGCAGTGTTCCTCATGTCTTGTGTGAACAGTGCCAGTGGATATAAGGGAACATGCCTACTTATGCCCGGGATCGAATCCCGGTTCTTCAGTTGACACCACTACCAACTGAGCCATGATACATCACTTGGTGGCCCGGTGGCTAAAGCTCCCGCTTCACACACGGAGGGCCCGGGTTCGATTCCCGACGGGTGGAAACATTCGACACGTTTCCTTACACCTGTTGTCCTGTTCACCTAGCAGCAAATAGGTACCTGGGTGTTAGTCGACTGGTATGGGTCGCATCCTGGGGGACAAGATTAAGGACCCCAATGGAAATAAGTTAGACAGTCCTCGATGACGCACTGACTTTCTTGGGTTATCCTGGGTGGATAACCCTCCGGGGTTAAAAATCCGAACAAAATCTTATCTTATCTTATCTTATCTTACTTATACATTTCATCTCAGCTTCCTACAATCTTGCAGGATGGATATAGACGACAAATATATTACGCTAACTAAAACTTCTAAAATACAATCAGTCTTCAATTCTAAGCTTTACAACCCATTTCTCCAATTTTTATTTCCACCTCATTTAAGGTAACCTACAGAATACATTCCTCATTATTTCCTGGCCAGAGATTTCATCTCTGGTCGGGAGATAAACTAATACTTCCCACTAAGTTACTTTTGATATCAATTACTTACAATCTTTCCTATACTCTCCCCATCACCTTCCTACCTAATACAATTACTATCTGCTTCAATAACCAAACTTATAACCTGGAAATACCTTACAAGTGGGGCCCCGCCCACCTTTGACGACGTCTCCAACTGCTGCATCTCCATATAACACTAAATGTTATGGGTCAGACCATTTACTAGTGTGGTTGTCTCTGCCCCTCAGACTGGTCAATGTTGCTGTGTTGATCAATGTTGCAGCAGCCAGACATAACACTCCTCAGACTGGTCAATGTTGCTGTGTTGATCAATGTTGCAGCAGCCAGGCACAGCACCACCCCTCAGACTGGTCAATGTTGCAGCAGCCAGTCACAGCACCCCTCAGACTGGTCAATGTTGCAGCAGCCAGTCACAGCACCCCTCAGACTGGTCAATGTTGCAGCAGCCAGTCACAGCACTCCTCAGACTGGTCAATGTTGCAGCAGCCAGTCACAGCACCCCTCAGACTGGCCAATGTTGCAGCAGCCAGTCACAGCACTCCTCAGACTGGTCAATGTTGCAGCAGCCAGGCACAGCACTCCTCAGACTGGTCAATGTTGCAGTGTTGATCAATGTTGCAGCAGCCAGTCACAGCACTCCTCAGACTGGTCAATGTTGCAGTGTTGATCAATGTTGCAGCAGTCACAGCACTCCTCAGACTGGTCAATGTTGCAGTGTAGATCAATGTTGCAGCAGCCAGTCACAGCACTCCTCAGACTGGTCAATGTTGCAGCAGCCAGGCACAGCACTCCTCAGAATGGTCAATGTTGCAGCAGCCAGTCACAGCACTCCTCAGACTGGTCAATGTTGCAGTGTAGATCA
Organism: Cherax quadricarinatus; assembly: GCF_038502225.1. Lineage (NCBI taxonomy): Eukaryota > Metazoa > Arthropoda > Malacostraca > Decapoda > Parastacidae > Cherax > Cherax quadricarinatus. The sequence continues at coordinate 66,197,667 of NC_091298.1, forward strand.
ATGTCGCAGCAGCCAGTCACAGCACTCCTCAGACTGGTCAATGTTGCAGTGTTGATCAATGTTGCAGCAGCCGGGCACAGCACTCCTCAGACTGGTCAATGTTGCAGTGTAGATCAATGTTGCAGCAGCCAGTCACAGCACTCCTCAGACTGGTCAATGTTGCAGTGTAGATCAATGTTGCAGCAGCCAGGCACAGCACTCCTCAGACTGGTCAATGTTGCAGTGTAGATCAATGTTACAGCAGCCAGGCACAGCACTCCTCAGACTGGCCAATGTTGCAGCAGCTAGGCACAGCACTCCTCAGACTGGTCAATGTTGCTGTGCTGATCAATGTTGCAGCAGCCAGGCACAGCACTCCTCAGACTGGTCAATGTTGCAGTGTTGATCAATGTTGCAGCAGCCAGGCACAGCACTCCTCAGACTGGTCAATGTTGCAGCAGCCAGTCACAGCACTCCTCAGACTGGTCAATGTTGCTGTGTTGATCAATGTTGCAGCAGCCAGGCACAGCACTCCTCAGACTGGTCAATGTTGCTGTGTTGATCAATGTTGCAGCAGCCAGTCACAGCACTCCTCAGACTGGTCAATGTTGCAGCAGCCAGGCACAGCACTCCTCAGACTGGTCAATGTTGCAGCAGCCAGTCACAGCACTCCTCAGACTGGTCAATGTTGCTGTGTTGATCAATGTTGCAGCAGCCAGTCACAGCACTCCTCAGACTGGTCAATGTTGCAGCAGCCAGGCACAGCACTCCTCAGACTGGTCAATGTTGCAGCAGCCAGGCACAGCACTCCTCAGACTGGTCAATGTTGCTGTGTTGATCAATGTTGCAGCAGCCAGGCACAGCACTCCTCAGACTGGTCAATGTTGCAGCAGCCAGGCACAGCACTCCTCAGACTGGTCAATGTTGCAGCAGCCAGGCACAGCACTCCTCAGACTGGTCAATGTTGCAGTGTAGATCAATGTTGCAGCAGCCAGGCACAGCACTCCTCAGACTGGTCAATGTTGCAGCAGCCAGGCACAGCACTCCTCAGACTGGTCAATGTTGCAGCAGCCAGTCACAGCACCCCTCAGACTGGTCAATGTTGCAGTGTTGATCAATGTTGCAGCAGCCAGTCAGAGCACTCCTCAGATTGGTCAATGTTGCAGCAGCCAGTCACAGCACTCCTCAGACTGGTCAATGTTGCAGCAGCCAGTCACAGCACCCCTCAGACTGGTCAATGTTGCAGTGTTGATCAATGTTGCAGCAGCCAGTCAGAGCACTCCTCAGATTGGTCAATGTTGCAGCAGCCAGTCACAGCACTCCTCAGACTGGTCAATGTTGCAGTGTTGATCAATGTTGCAGCAGCCAGTCAGAGCACTCCTCAGATTGGTCAATGTTGCAGCAGCCAGTCACAGCACTCCTCAGACTGGTCAATGTTGCAGCAGCCAGGCACAGCACTCCTCAGACTGGTCAATGTTGCAGCAGCCAGGCACAGCACTCCTCAGACTGGTCAATGTTGCAGTGTTGATCAATGTTGCAGCAACACCTGAAACAAAACATTCACATTATAACCATGAACATTACACACATTTATAAACATTACACATTTATAAACATTACCATGTAATATAAACTAGTAACATTACTGCCTGACTGATGTAAGTTTAGTTAGTTTAATATGTTTATTATGCACCCCATACCCATCCTGTGGGCGGTAGTCAAAAGATTACAGAGGTACATAATGGGTCCAGGGACTGGACTCCAAAGTTTTGATAGCTGAGCAAGTTACAGAGGTAATGAACTCACAATTTACAAAGGTAATGAACTCCAGGTAGGTCTGGTCACAATCATGACAAGTTACAAATGTAAACATTAATATTTAACATAGTAAGTTATCTTTTTCTTAAACATTTCTTTTACATAAACCTGATGACTAACATTATGTTTACATGTAAGTTATATCTGGATCACAAGGCGCAACTTCCTTGGATCAAGAGATCTTAAGTTATTTTCCAATAATGGAAAAAATAGGTCAGAACTGGACACACAATTATGGGTTATGTGACGTCTAGTGTGAGAGTTATTGTTTGATCAGAGGAAGGGGAGTAGCTCCAGATCCTCGCATCAAAACCCCTCCACTAAGGTCCATCACCCCCCCCCCTCCCCTCCAAGACATTAGACCCCAAAGAAAATTAAGACTATTAAAAATATTAATAATTTGGTGACCAAACTGGTGGTGGGGACCAGGAGTCGCAGCTCAACTCTGCTGTTGTACTGACAGATACGTCACTAGACAATACTTACGTTATTTAAGTGTATTAAAAGTATGAGGAAGCGGTAAACCGGCGGGGATGGCAGGAGGAGGAGCAACACATCTCTTTTGTACGACTATTGAAGGTTAACTGACTTTTAGTGACCTTGAGGTTGGTCACTGTCCTGACCTTCACTATAACACCATCACTGATAACCTGACTAACTCTGACTACCACCACTAGATGGCACTTCTACACCCTCACTATCAGTACTACTCATGGTGTAGCGCTCAACCCGTGGGGGTCATGGACCACCTGGGAGGATAAGCTCACTCTCAGGTGGCATAGATCACATTCCTTGGATCAAGAGACCCTCACCACCACCTTCAAGGGACCTCTGTCAAGACCACTACTCTCACCACCAGAGGCGCTCAACTCCACTACTATTGTACCACTAGTACTCTACATGAGAGTATACCTGGAGAGGGTTTTGAGAGTCAACGTCCCCGCGGCCCGGTCTGTGAGCAGGCCTCATGGTGGATCAGGGCTTGATCAACCAGGCTGTTACTGTTGGCCACACGCAGGGGGAGATTACTGTTTACCTGGAGAGAGTTCCGGGGGTCAACACCCCCGCGGCCCGGCCTGTGACCAGGCCTCCTGATGGATCAGAGCCTGATCAACCAGTACCACTTGTACTCTACATGAGGGGAGATTATTGTACCACTAGTACTCTACATGAGGGGAGATTATTGTACCACTAGTACTCTACATGAGGGGAGATTATTGTACCACTAGTACTCTACATGAGGGGAGATTATTGTACCACTAGTACTCTACATGAGGGGAGATTATTGTACTACTAGTACTCAACATGAGGGGAGATTATTATACCACTAGTACTCTACATGAGGGGAGATTATTGTACCACTAGTACTCTACATGAGGGGAGATTATTGTACCACTAGTACTCTACATGAGGGGAGATTATTGTACCACTAGTACTCTACATGAGGGGAGATTATTGTACCACTAGTACTCTACATGAGGGGAGATTATTATACCACTAGTACTCTACATGAAGGGCAGATCATTTTACCACTAGTATTCTACATGAAGGGCAGATTATTTTACCAAAGTTGTGCTCTCTCCCCCTAGTACTATGATTGCTTTGGTTCTCAGCCTTGACAAAATTGGCAGCAAGATATTCTGGACACTGTTTGTGAGCAGCTTTATAAACTTGATTTAACTTCTGTTTTACTCAGTCTTCAATATTCAGTATATCCAATTGTTGTAATTCATCCAGGCCTACATGCTCTCCTGGATCCAGGTCCAGGAGGAATCTTACCATCCTGGCCTACATGCTCTCCTGGATCCAGGTCCAGGAGGAATCTCACCATCCTGGCCTACATGCTCTCCTGGATCCAGGTCCAGGAGGAATCTTACCATTCTGGCCTACATGCTCTTCTGGATCCAGGTCCAGGAGGAATCTTACCATTCTGGCCTACATGCTCTCCTGGATCCACGTCCAGGAGGAATCTTACCATTCTGGCCTACATGCTCTTCTGGATCCAGGTCCAGGAGGAATCTTACCATTCTGGCCTACATGCTCTCCTGGATCCAGGTCCAGGAGGAATCTTACCATCCTGGCCTACATGCTCTCCTGGATCCAGGTCCAGGAGGAATCTTACCATCCTGGCCTACATGCTCTCCTGGATCCAGGTCCAGGAGGAATCTTACCATTCTGGCCTACATGCTCTTCTGGATCCAGGTCCAGGAGGAATCTTACCATTCTGGCCTACATGTTCTTCTGGATCCAGGTCCAGGAGGAATCTTACCATCCTGGCCTACATGCTCTTCTGGATCCAGGTCCAGGAGGAATCTTATCATCCTGGCCTACATGCTCTTCTGGATCCAGGTCCAGGAGGAATCTTACCATCCTGGCCTACATGCTTTTCTGGATCCAGGTCCTGGAGTTTACCTGGAGAGAGTTTCGGGGGTCAACGCCCCCGCGGCCCGGTCTGTGACCAGGCCTCCTGGTGGATCAGAGCCTGATCAACCAGGCTGTTGCTGCTGGCTGCACGCAAACCAACGTACGAGCCACAGCCCGGCTGGTCAGGAACCGACTTTAGGTGCTTGTCCAGTGCCAGCTTGAAGACTGCCAGGGGTCTGTTGGTAATCCCCCTTATGTATGCTGGGAGGCAGTTGAACAGTCTCGGGCCCCTGACACTTATTGTATGGTCTCTTAACGTGCTAGTGACACCCCTGCTTTTCATTGGGGGGGATGTTGCATCGTCTGCCAAGTCTTTTGCTTTCGTAGTGAGTGATTTTCGTGTGTAAGTTCGGTACTAGTCCCTCTAGGATTTTCCAGGTGTATATAATCATGTATCTCTCCCGCCTGCGTTCCAGGGAATACAGTTTTAGGAACCTCAAGCGCTCCCAGTAATTGAGGTGTTTTATCTCCGTTATGCGCGCCGTGAAGGTTCTCAGTACATTTTCTAGGTCAGCAATTTCACCTGCCTTGAAAGGTGCTGTTAGTGTGCAGCAATATTCCAGCCTAGATAGAACAAGTGACCTGAAGAGTGTCATCATGGGCTTGGCCTCCCTAGTTTTGAAGGTTCTCATTATCCATCCTGTCATTTTTCTAGCAGATGCGATTGATACAATGTTATGGTCCTTGAAGGTGAGATCCTCCGACATGATCACTCCCAGGTCTTTGACGTTGGTGTTTCGCTCTATTTTGTGGCCAGAATTTGTTTTGTACTCTGATGAAGATTTAATTTCCTCATGTTTACCATATCTGAGTAATTGAAATTTCTCATCGTTGAACTTCATATTGTTTTCTGCAGCCCACTGAAAGATTCGGTTGATGTCCGCCTGGAGCCTTGCAGTGTCTGCAATGGAAGACACTGTCATGCAGATTCGGGTGTCATCTGCAAAGGAAGACACTGTGCTGTGGCTGACATCCTTGTCTATGTCGGATATGAGGATGAGGAACAAGATGGGAGCGAGTACTGTGCCTTGTGGAACAGAGCTTTTCACCGTAGCTGCCTCGGACTTTACTCTGTTGACGACTACTCTCTGTGTTCTGTTAGTGAGGAAATTATAGATCCATCGACCGACTTTTCCTGTTATTCCTTTAGCACGCATTTTGTGCGCTGTTACGCCATGGTCACACTTGTCGAAGGCTTTTGCAAAGTCTGTATATATTACATCTGCATTCTTTTTATCTTCTAGTGCATTTAGGACCTTGTCGTAGTGATCCAATAGTTGAGACAGACAGGAGCGACCTGTTCTAAACCCATGTTGCCCTGGGTTGTGTAACTGATGGGTTTCTAGATGGGTGGTGATCTTGCTTCTTAGGACCCTTTCAAAGATTTTTATGATATGGGATGTTAGTGCTATCGGTCTGTAGTTCTTTGCTGTTGCTTTACTGCCCCCTTTGTGGAGTGGGGCTATGTCTGTTGTTTTTAGTAACTGTGGGACGACCCCCGTGTCCATGCTCCCTCTCCATAGGATGGAAAAGGCTCGTGATAGGGGCTTCTTGCAGTTCTTGATGAACACGGAGTTCCATGAGTCTGGCCCTGGGGCAGAGTGCATGGGTATGTCATTTATCGCCTGTTCGAAGTCATTTGGCGTCAGGATAACATTGGATAGGCTTGTGTTAACCAAATTTTGTGGCTCTCTCATAAAAAATTCATTTTGATCTTCGACTCTCAGTCTGGTTAGCGGCTTGCTAAAAACTGAGTCATATTGGGACTTGAGTAGCTCACTCATTTCCTTGCTGTCATCTGTGTAGGACCCATCTTGTTTAAGTAGGGGCCCAATACTGGACGTTGTTCTCGACTTTGATTTGGCATAGAAGAAATACTTTGGGTTTCTTTCGATTTCATTTATGGCTTTTAGTTCTTCCCGCGATTCCTGACTCCTATAAGATTCCTTTAGCTTAAGTTCGATGCTTGCTATTTCTCTGACCAGTGTCTCCCTGCGCATTTCAGATATATTGACCTCTTTTAGCCGCTCTGTTATTCTTTTCCATCGCCTGTAAAGGGAGCGCCTGTCTCTTTCTATTTTACATCTACTCCTCCTTTTTCTTAGAGGAATAAACCTTGTGCATACATCGAGTGCCACCAAGTTAATCTGTTCTAGGCATAAGTTGGGGTCTGTGTTGCTTAGTATATCTTCCCAACTTATATCGGTTAGGACTTGGTTTACTTGGTCCCACTTTATGTTTTTGTTATTGAAGTTGAATTTGGTGAATGCTCCCTCGTGACTAGTCTCATTATGTCGGTCTGGGGCTCCACGCATACATGTCTGAACCTCAATTATGTTGTGATCTGAGTATATTGTTTTTGATATGGTGACATTTCTTATCAGATCATCATTGTTAGTGAAGATGAGGTCTAGTGTATTCTCCAGTCTAGTAGGCTCTATTATTTGCTGGTTTAAATTGAATTTTGTGCAGAGATTTAAAAGCTCGTGTGAGTGTGAGTTTTCATCAGAGCTGCCTCCTGGTGTTATTACTGCAACAATATTATTTGCTATATTCCTCCATTTTAGGTGCCTTAAGTTGAAATCCCCCAGGAGCAAGATGTTGGGTGCAGGAGCTGGAAGATTTTCCAGACAGTGGTCAATTTTTAACAGCTGTTTCTGGAATTGCTGGGATGTTGCATCCAGAGGCTTGTAGACTACCACAGTGACTAGGTTTTGGTTCTCGACCTTTACTGCTAAAACTTCCACTTCATCATTTGAGGCATTTAGCAGTTCTGTGCAAACAAGTGACTCTGCAATGTACAGGCCACCCACCCCCCCCCCCCTTTGCCTGTTCACTCTGTCACATCTGTATAGGTTGTAACCTGGGATCCATATTTCGTTGTCCAAGTGATCCTTTATGTGGGTCTCAGTGAAAGCCGCGAACATTGCCTTTGCCTCTGCAAGCAGTCCACGGATGAAAGGTATTTTGTTTGTTGCTGGCTTTAGACCCTGTATATTTGCAAAGAAGAATGTTATCGGACTGGTGGTATTGTTGGTACTGGGGGGGGGGCGTATTTTTTTTCCGGCATTAGTATCTGTATCTGTTGGTTTGGAGTGGAGGCCATCGACTGTGGTTCCACTCCAGGAATTACCTGGACCTGGAGTTTACCTGGAGAGAGTTCCGGGGGTCAACGCCCCCGCGGCCCGGTCTGTGACCAGGCCTCCTGGTGGATCATAGCCTGATCAACCAGGCTGTTGCTACTGGCTGCACGCAAACCAACGTACGAGCCACAGCCCGGCTGGTCAGGAACTGACTTTAGGTGCTTGTCCAGTGCCAGCTTGAAGACTGCCAGGGGTCTGTTGGTAATCCCCCTTATGTGTGCTGGGAGGCAGTTGAACAGTCTCGGGCCCCTGACACTTATTGTATGGTCTCTTAACGTGCTAGTGACACCCCTGCTTTTCATTGGGGGGATGGTGCATCATCTGCCAAGTCTTTTGCTTTCGTAGTGAGTGATTTTCGTGTGCAAGTTCGGTACTAGTCCCTCTAGGATTTTCCAGGTGTATATAATCATGTATCTCTCCCTCCTGCGTTCCAGGGAATACAGGTTTAGAAACCTCAAGCGCTCCCAGTAATTGAGGTGTTTTATCTCCGTTATGCGCGCCGTGAAAGTTCTCTGTACATTTTCTAGGTCGGCAATTTCACCTGCCTTGAAAGGTGCTGTTAGAGTGCAGCAATATTCCAGCCTAGATAGAACAAGTGACCTGAAGAGTGTCATCATGGGCTTGGCCTCCCTAGTTTTGAAGGTTCTCATTATCCATCCTGTCATTTTTCTAGCAGATGCGATTGATACAATGTTATGGTCCTTGAAGGTGAGATCCTCCGACATAATCACTCCCAGGTCTTTGACGTTGGTGTTTCGCTCTATTTTGTGGCCAGAATTTGTTTTGTACTCTGATGAAGATTTAATTTCCTCATGTTTACCATATCTGAGTAATTGAAATTTCTCATCGTTGAACTTCATATTGTTTTCTGCAGCCCACTGAAAGATTTGGTTGATGTCCGCCTGGAGCCTTGCAGTGTCTGCAATGGAAGACACTGTCATGCAGATTCGGGTGTCATCTGCAAAGGAAGACACGGTGCTGTGGCTGACATCCTTGTCTATGTCGGATATGAGGATGAGGAACAAGATGGGAGCTAGTACTGTGCCTTGGTGTACGATTTCTGCCATTCCAGGAGGAATCTTAGCATCCTGGCCTACATGCGCTTCTGGATCCGGGTCCAGGAGGAATCTTACTATCCTGGCCTACATGCTCTCCTGGATCCAGGTCCAGGATGAATCTTACCGTTTTGTTCTGGGTGATTTGTAGTCAATCTTCCAGTTTTTTGTCAAGGCAGAGTACCATGAAGAGCAAGCGTAGTCCATATGATACTGTATAAGAGCTAGACATAGGTAAATAGTTAAGTGAAGTTATTCAGAGGGAGAGGGGATGGGGGGCACCCTTTCCATTTTCTGATCCCCCCCCAGACACTTTATTTGTTAATTCCTTTTATTAAACTATTTTTTTTATTATTACGTTTTGTTAAAAAGGAAGTCCTTCGTCTGGGAGCCCTTCTGGCAGGGGGGCCTGGGGCAGTTGCCCCCTTATAAATCTGGCCCTGATGGTCTGTATCAGTTTTATCATGGACTTGTAGAAATATTAGCATAATTATTTTCTTGAGAGAGCTTCCAGCCAATCTGCCCATTAGTATATGAATGATTCATGAATTATCATGGGTTACAGTTTAATATCTTTATTATGCACCCCATACCCATCGTTTTCATGGTCGAGGTTGCAAGAAGAATTTAATGGATTCCATAGTCAAGATAAATGCCAGGGGTTTGAAGTACCTAAGTGGACAGGTAGAACATCAGTGCTGTGTAATGAAAACGAGTGCCTGAAAACAGTTCTGGATTCTGAGGAGTCTATGGTTACATAGGGGCCAGTGCGTGAATATCACTAGTGACCCAGGAGAATTTGGTAGTCGCATAAAAGGAGAGGGGAGGGGGATCAGTTCCAGGGATAAATTGAATCTCTTGTCTATCCTGGCCCACAGGCACCTATGCTGTGGAGATAGTACTGGAGACAAATGGTCAGAGAACCGACAGGATTTTCAGTTAGATACCTGTGCAACTTTTGGGTATCTTCACTGTGGAAATGTTTTGCCATCCAGCAGCTTCCTCAGTCCAGTACAAAGAATTGTTGAAGATCACATCGACTCCAGGCTGAAGGACTGATTACCTCAACTCTTGATCTTCATCCATTTTTCTCTGTATTGGACTGAGGAAGCCACTAGTTGGCAAAACATTTCCACAGTAAAGATGCACAATTGTCTGATTCATAAAGAGTAGTACTCTCATTTTACCTGATCCACACCAGGATGGCACCTCTGGAATTGACCAAGATTATTATTATTACTATAATCAAAAAGAGGTGCTAAACCCACTAGAGTCATACAGCACTGCATGGTAACTGATTTGTATAATAAATCGGTTACAGTCATTATTATAATCAAAGGGGAAGCACTAAACCCGTAGGATTATACAGCACCTGTGGGGGGATGGGGAAGGCATTCAGGTTTAATTCAGGGAACTGGAGCACATATCCAATTCCCTATATCAAGAGCCCCTCACTAGCATCAAGGAACCTTCCTTGAGCGGCAGTTGCAGTCAAAAAGTCAAAGAGGGAATCTGTGTCAAAGGTGGGGCCATCAGCAAGGAGGGAAGATAAAGGGTGTTAGAGCAGTGAGTGGAACAGAGTACCTCTCCATGAGGTACCCATGAGTAAGACGGGTGTGCCCGATGCTAAGACGGGAGAGCATTGTCTCCCAACCTCAGCATCAATGGCAAGCAGGCCAGAAACCTAAACTTGGATTGATAGAATGTAATTTGTCAAACTGGACCAACATTGTTGCCAATGGTTGTGAAAGTGGTTAGAGATTACAGAAAAATAGTCTGAGAATGGGATACCTCTATATAAAACTGGAAGGTCATATACTGCTGACCAAACAAAACTGCCCTATTGGACAAGAGCACTAACTGTGCACTTGTCTTTCAGCAAACAATATCAGTGAACCAGAATAAATGCCACAAATCACATATCTTAAATTGCCATTCCTAGATGAAAAGGCAACTTCCAATAATGCCATTGGTATGTGGGTTTAATGCTTCTTCTTGATTCGCCAGTACTCTCCTGGCCTGGGTCTTTTTCAGGTGGTGACTCGGCCTTGGCTCCCTGTCTTGGGAGTGTCTCAGACCTATGTCTGCTATGGGAGGAGGTAAAGGTATCTCCTCATCTTCTGGGACCAACTGTCCCCAGTCCTAGCCCCATTCCCCACCCTCATAGGGAGAAGCTAGGCTTCCGGTCTGCCATCTTCCCTGCCCCAGGGGGCTCATGTGAATGGCAGTCTTGTGAGCTGCAGGTGTTAGCAAGCTCTGACTGGCGCCTTCCCCACCCTAGGAGGGCTCATGGGAGTGGTGTCTGGTTTAGCGCTTAGTTTGACTCAAATAATACCATCGGTAGTGCTGTGGTATTACAACCACCACAGCACTATAGAACTATATTAAAATAGGGCTGATAGTGATACTTTTTTTGCATCTAGGAGTTGGTCTTCACAAAAGGAAACTACTCCCTCACCGTCAGGCTAAACAGAGAGGAAGGCTTGACGTAAAGTACGGTATTTACATTCAATCTAAGTGAAAAAATAAGGTTCAATTGGTCTAATTAAGGGCCCCTTACCTGCAGCAAGGGGCCCTTCTTGAAGATGCCAAATGGAGGAAGGGAAAGTTGTATTTATTTGATTCAAAGAAGAAACGAGAGGGGTTCAGTGGAAAATGGTATGGTGATCCCAACAAGATATGGAAAAGGACACTTATTTATAGTATAGGACATTTAAGACTGAAGCCAGTCATGGCAAAATGTTTCCTCTAATGTCTTTATACATGTCGTTTTCCACAAGAGGTTCAGTGCCTTGGATCAAAAGCTCCAAGCAACAGCAAGGGATTTGGAGGGAACAAGTATTGTTCAGTATTTATTTCTTTTTGAGGGGTCGGTTTATCACCAACCAATAAGATGCAAATTAAATTTACAGCAATAGTGTTTCATTAATTTATTTTAAAAAATTCTTTTAATTGCACAACTGCCAAAATTTGTCAGGAAAGTGATGGCAAATCTGTCATTATGAAAATAACATCACAAATAGTACTAAATAAGACCCAAAGATACTCATTAGCAAATCACATTAAAATATACTACAAAGATAATCTCTTGTCATAATAAAAGTTGTGAAAAAAACACTGATGTAAGAATTTGCAAGGCTGCATAATTTTTTGCAAGTACAGCACTGTACATACCAGTGGATAGAAACACTTAGGTGTATCAACTTTGACATGTACATAGCACTGGATAAACTATAGGATCATCATCATTCACAAGTATCACTTGATACAAACTCTGCATAAACTCTACAGTCTACATCAGAACATGAACTGCTTGATTGTTGGTACAAAGTACAACCATTTCTGAAGAAAGTGAATTCATTTGCATACCTGCTGTATGAACCATTGTCACATATCACAAAGAATGTTATCACTTGACACATTGTCTCTTATCTTACATGTACAAATCCAGAAATTAATTATTGTGAGTACAGTAATATCATATGCAGGTTACCGTTTTAATTTTGGGAGATGTTTGTCATCAGGACTATTACCTAGAAAGTCTGCATATATTGGGGTCTAAGGACATCCTCAATAAAAGTAATATTACACAATAAACATATTGCATATCACTTAGATAAAATGTTCGGTGGTTTCATTAATACTACATTATATTGTTACCGTAATATTCTGGGATATAAGGTGTGCCTTTTTTCCCACAAAAGTCTTGGAAAATCAGCCTGCACCTTATATGCTCAAGGCCAGGGTTAAGGATAGGCTTTGGGTTACGCTTTAGCGTAAAGTAAGAGGGTAATTATTGATTTGCCATTATGATAATTCTGTTGTGCATCTTATATGCCAGAAAATACAGTACATTCAGAAAAACACTAACCCATAAAGGATGAATTTTAAGGTACACAAGTGTTTAGACAGCAATCTGTGAAGCCACACTGCCTTGTGAGGAAAATGGGGGGAAGGGGGTTGAATGCCTTGATACTGAAGGGTTCTTGATTCAAAGAACTAGATCTTCCCTACACTTGAATGAAACATAATTACCTCCCATTCTCCTGGTGCATTAATATTATAATCAAATAAAGCACTAAACCAACAAGGGTCATGCAGCACTGCTGGGCAGAAAATAGTGCCAGGGCTATAAACAGCTAGGTGGAGAGGGAATCAGAGGTGAGGGAAGAAAAGGGGCTGGAAGGGATGCTAGGGGCCATGTGTCAGAATTCGTATAGTACAGCAGTTGGTGATGAAAGGCAGGGCTGTCTGCAAAAAGGGAAGATAAAGAAGAGTGGTAGAGCGGCAGCATTAGTGGAGGTAAATCCTGTGAGCTCTCTGATAAACTAGACAATCCACGAGAAAGTGAAAAACCGAAATAGGGACCCAACAAACTTCACAGAGAGGATCCCCTGGTGCAGTATGACTAGTCCCTACAAGTTTGGTTCTTTCCATGCATGCAACAGAATGAATTCACAATGTAACTGGGTTGGAAACCTCTTATAAATACACTTGCCTAAGCTCTCATTTATGATCATATTATCTTGTCAAGATATTCACCACATAACTAGCAGTATCAGCAAAATGTATAACAATACAGTATACATGATCAACATTTTTACTGTGTAACACATACAAACACGTATTAAAAATCTTTCACCAACGAGGAATTGAAAATGCTTAAGGTATGGCAAGCATGACACTGTACTAGGATCATAAATACATAAGCAAAATTTAAAACCACAACAGTACCCCTCTAGATGGTTCTATATACCCGTGGTTAAGCATCTGCTGGCAATTGGTGCTATATACCTGTGGTTAAGCATCTGCTGGCACATTGGTGCTATATATACCTGTGGTTAAGCATCTGCTGGCACATTGGTGCTATATACCCATGGTTAAGGATCTGCTGGCACAATGATTCTATATACTTGTGATTAAGCATCTGCTGGCACATTGGTGATATATACCTGTGGTTAAGGATTTGCTGGCACATTGGTGCTATATACCCGTGGTTAAGGAACTGCTGGCACATTGGTGCTATATACCCATGGTTAAAGGATTTGCTGGCACATTAATGCTATATACCCGTGGTTAAGGATTTGCTGGCACACTGGTGCTATATACCCGTGGTTAAGCATCCAATGACTTGCCACACCTAGGTTCCAAACTATATTCCAAGTTTTATCCTTACCTACACTTTTCTATGGCAGACCATCAGTCAACCAAATAAGCAATATAAAGTAAACATTAATCATAAAAATACCATGCACAATGTCTCCCGCTTGCACTTTTTGATTATTCACAGAGCTAGATTTCTCTATCCATAATTCATTATCCCACTCCTGTATGAGACTGTGGTAAATAAATTATCCCTTAAAATTATGCTTCATTAATAAATTTAAAAGGAACAAAAGTATCACAAAATAATAGCTAAACCTATTACTGAATTCATCTGGCTTTGTAGTTACAGAATAATGCTAACGAATTTGACTGTCATATAACAGCCAAACAAAAATTCCTTATGCATCTATCACCTACAAAACTCCATACATGTCTGTTTAATAAATACCCAAAGGTAAAAATAATCAAATGCTTGAATACAAAGCATTAAGAGCAAGAGATACATATCTTCAAATAAATTAGCTAGTTTTTGCATGGTAGCCATGAGCAAGTATTTTCCCCATTGAATGAAACAAGCACAGAATGTAGAAATGGAAGTCCCAATTATCATGGGTGGATCTGACCTTAGTATCAGTGTACCTGAACTGGGAACCCCTAATAGAAGAGAGTTTTACTTAAATCATTAACTCTAGATGATTAGCAGCCTAGGTTAATGCTGGTGAGTTAATGTGGCTTGTTTCTGTTGGTGTCCTTTGGTCCATTTCCCCAGGATGCAGCCTACAACAGCTGGTTGACACCCAGGTACCTATTTACTGCTACATGACTGCCCTGCTGCACTCCATAACCTACTAATCATCCCTCTCCCTCTTGCTACCCAATACCCCTGCATCCTTCCCTGCCCTGCTGTCCTGTATGACTTGTGGTTTAGCGCTTCTTTTTGATTATAATAATAATAATAATAATAATAATAGTAACAACTGCTACATGAACAGGAGCAGTACGTGTCAGCAGAACTGCTGCGGGGGCGTTGACCCCCGAAACCCTCTCCAGGTAAACTCCTCTCCAGGTAAGAGACTCACCCCATTTACTCTGGCAAGCAATCCATCAGAAGTGTCATGGTAATACTGCATCTCCATAAAAATATAAATAAAACTTAAATACTATGTAAAAATACTTACAGTTAATATGATGAGGTTTTTGTCAGTAAGTTGAGGATAGACATTAACCCTTAAACTGTCCAAACGGAGATCTATGTTTGGGCAGTTTCAGGGTTAAGAAACAAGAAGTAAATAGATGGTAGAAAAATATAAACTACTGAGTTATGATACAGAAATTTGATATCTACAACTAACCAGTGATTCTTAAACATTCACTTCAAACTATCAAAGTAAATTATCTTCTGTTTGCCTTTAATTTTTTAGTGTATAAATACCAGATACTGTAATGTTGAATAAGAGAGCTTTTACCTGATTATATAAAAAAAATTTAAATTTCACTTGTATAAAATTTGCCAGCTAAAATCTATGAATATGGAAGGGGTATTGAATATCTGGCTATGTACACCTACCAGTCACTAGCAGCAACAGCTTGGTTAACCAAGCAATCAACAGAGCAGCTGGCTTCAGGCCAGGCTGTGAGTGTAGAAGATCCCTTGAAACTGGTCACAAGTATGACCCTACACAGGAAAGTGAGGTTTAAGCCAACATGTAGGACAGTTCATCACCTGGTGGCCTGGGTAGGGGCTCTGGTGGCCTGGTGGTTAACGCTCTCGCTTCACACGGCGAGGGCCTGGGTTCGATTCCCAGCCAGAGTAGAAACATTGGACGTGTTTCTTTCCACCTGTTGTCTATGTTCCCCATCAGTAAAATGGGTACTTGGGTGTTAGTCGACTGGTGTGGGTCGCATCCTGGGACACTGACCTAAGGAGGCCTGGTCACAGACCGGGCCGCGGGGGCGTTGACCCCCGGAACTCTCTCCAGGTCTCCAGGTAAACCCCAAACTTATATATAACCCATTAAATGGAGATGAAATTTAGACAATATGTTTGCTCTGGAGCATTATCAAGTCGCATATACAAGTGCTTCTTGACTTACAATGGTTCGACTTGCAATACTTCAACTTTACGGTGGTGCCAAAGCAATTACTTTGGAGATGATACTTTGCCAAGCATGAAGGCGGCAAGTCTGTAACCTGAATACATTTTTTTTTTTACTGATACAGAGTTACTGTAATTATTTGCATACTTATTCAGTAACAGTAGTTATTTATTTAGCATATACACCTACCATCAGACTTACGACCGAGTTTGGTTCCGAGAAACCGGCCGTAAGTCGAAATGGTCGTAAGTCGAACTTTACTACTGAATATCAACAAAACATTTTTGTAATGACTTTATTTTATTATTTTATTTTGGTATTTCATGTTTTACTTTACTTTCTATGTTGTTAGTACTGTATTTTATACTGTAAGGTTTAGGATAAACACTGTGTACAACACAAATACACTGTAGTCGTTCATTTCCCAGAAATTTGGCATAAAAAACACGGTCGTAAGTCGAGTGGTCGTAAGTCGAGCAGGTCATAAGTCGGATGGTAGGTGTATTCATTTTTGAGACTTTTGTTTTTCTATCTGGGTCACTGTGCCTTGGTGGGATATGGCCAGTTTGTTGAAAGAAGAAAAAAGAAGATATTAATTTTTTATTTATGATGGGTTCATAGGAACATAACCCCATTGTAAGTTGAGAGGCACCTGTACCAATAATAGTCATCACTAATTTGTGGGTTAGTTGTGAACTGTTCCAGCCACAGTAGTATTGTAAATTTTATTTATCTTAGGATTTACAAACAAGTTTTCACATCATGTTTGGGTAATGCCCTATCTTTTGGAGGTGCTGCTGTTAAGGACAATAATGTACCTAAAGACAATGAAAGAACCCAAAAAAAATAATGACAGGTTCATAGTTTGTCCTCAAACTGCCATAGAGATGTGCACATCTGTTTTAGCATGCTCTCAATATTGTACGTATACTTGCAGGCTACATCTAAATACATGATACATAAAATTTTGACACAAAAAAAAAAAATTCCTTTGTATTTCAGTGTTTGTGACTAGGATGTACGATATCAAGAGTTTGGTAGAGGTGAATGAACTACTGGCCTCTGAGGCCTCTTGGTGAAGAGAGATGATTATCATTATAATAAAAAAAAGTGCTAAACCCACTAGGGTCTGCAACTTGTAGCTACAATAAACCCTGGCTATAATGCATGTTTATATTCCAGCAGACTCTGTAGGCTAGTAGTCCTACTCATTCTGATAGCATGGGTAAATAACATATTGTCGGTAATTTTACCTACATTATTACAAAGAAAAAGCAGTTAATAACAGCCAAAGTTTATTGCACCCACAAGTTATATGTTGATAACAGTTTTTCTCCCTTTACTGAGCGCTTTGCTTTCAGATGTTGACAGCGCACATCAACCTAACTCTTACACCATATACCCTAAGTGTGACTATCAAAAACAAAATGAATTCCTGCATCTATACTTATATTACAAAATGCTAGACTGACAAACAGTATGAGCAGCTAAGAGTGGCTTTATTGATTATTGGCCTAATAAAAGTCCTAAGTAACTGATATATCTGCTGGGATACAAAAATTCAGATTTCTTAAAACCTGAAGAATAAAAATCTGTTTAAACGTATTGCACAGCAATACAAAAACTAGGAACTAAATTTTTAAGGGATTTTATCCCTAAAGAGTTAAAATATATGTAGTACTTAGATTTAAGAGACATGAAATGTGAATCAAGGTGCCATTCTACATGTGGAAACTTTAGTGTCAGAGAAGGATCATTCATATGCTGTATGTGTACTTAAAATTAATATTTTTAATATAACCCTTAGGGTCTTATACTTAACAATGTTCATTAAAGAGGCCGTCTATGTTAATCATTCAAGTGGGAATAAAGCACTGTAGTAATTATTATATTAGTGGGAAAGTACTAAATTCATGAAGGTCATACAACACCTGGGTAATGAGAAATGATCAGGTTTGATCCAAAGAAGAAGCTCCAAATCTTTAGATCAAGAACCCTGCACCAGCATTAAGGTACATTAAGGGAACACTGCAGTACCTCATTGGTAATCCTGCGGGGAAATATTCCATTCTTTTACACAATGACGTAAGTCTGACAACAAAAAAATGTGTACATTCCCCAAGTATAAAAATCCCTTTCTAGCGCTTTTACAGAAATTGAATTACAGGGCAAACTAGTTAAAAAACTTGAGTAAAATTTAGTTTCAACATTTACTACAGTATACTGTAATTGTTTCATTACAAGTGTGTAACAGTTGCATGCAATACTTTATGAAAAATTAATCAATAATATTTGGTCACTGCATGTGCATAACTGAATGAAAAATGACAAAACACAAGGGATAGCAAATCCTGTATAGACAACATGTAAGATGTGGTTATTGAATGTGTAATTTTAGAATATTGTCACTCACCAGGTGCTTTAGAAACTCTCAACTGAACTACTGTAATACAGTGGAACCTCAAATATCGAACTGCTTCAACTCAACCAATTATGTAAGTGTATTTTTGTAAGTTCTTTTATAAGTGTAATTTTGAGTGTCTAAAATGAACTAATCTAATTTACATTATTCCTGATGGGAATAAATTCATTCGGTAATGGCACTCGAACAGCCGTCTGGAACGAAGAAAGTTTGATATTTGAGGTTCCACTGTAAATGTCTACAGTACAGCTTTAGCATTTACAAACTGAATTCATTGTTTAACATTACACATTCATATATGCAAAATTTACATGCATTTTTACCAATACAGTGAAGATCATTAGTACAGTATTAAATATTTGTTGAAGGACAAAAGGGATATAGAGAAGGCAACAAATCTTACCATTTTTTTTACTGTCAGTAAAAAGGCATGCTCTGATATTTTTAACAGATACTAACTTATTGCACTAACTATGATTTTGATTTTACACTAGCACTGACCCCTACCCTTGCACACCCCTAGAGTTCACTCACTCACTCACACTCACTCACTCACTCACTCACTCACTCACTCACACACACACACACACACACACACACACACACACACACACACACACACACACACACACACACACACACACACACACACACACACACACATACACACACACACACACATTTTTAAGAAAGGAGACAGAAATGAGGCACTAAACTATAGACCAGTGTCCCTGACGTGTATATTATCCAAAGTCATGGAGAAGATTATCAGGAGGAGAGTGGTGGAGCACCTAGAACGGAACCAGCTTATAAATGACAACCAGCACAGATTCATGGAAGGTAAATCTTATGTCACAAACCTACTGGAGTTTAATGACAAGGTAACGGAAGTAAGGCACGAGAGAGAGGGGTGGGTACATTGCATTTTCTTGGACTGCAGGAAGGCCTTCGACACACTTCCTCACAAGAGATCAGTGCAAAAGCTAGAGTATCGGGCACATATAACAGGAAGGGCACTGCAATGGATCAGAGAATATCTGACAGGGAGGCAACAACGAGTCATAGTACATGATGAGGTACCACAGTGGGTGCCTCTGACGAACAGGGTTCCACAGGGGTCAGTCCTAGGACCAGTGCTATTTTTGGTATATGTGAATGACATGATGAAAGGGTTAGACTCAGACGTGTCCCTTTTTGCAGATGATGTGAAGTTAATGAGGAGAATTAAATCAGATGAGGATCAGGCAAGACAACAAGCTGGATGAGTGGTCTAGCAACTGGCTCCTCAAATTTAACCCCGCCAAATGCAAAGTCATGAAGATCGGGGAAGGGCAAAGAAGACTGCAAACCTCACTCAAGGAAAAAGATCTTGGGGTGAGTATAATACCGAGAACATCTCCTGAAGTGCATATCAACCAGATAACTGCTGCAGCATATGGGTACCTGGCAAACCTGAGAACAGTGTTCCGATACCTCAGTAAGGAATCGTTCATAACTCTGTACACCATGTACATCAGCCCCTTACTGGAGAATGCAGCATCAGTTTGGAACCCACACCTGGTAAAGCATATCAAGATATTAGAGAAAGTGCAAAGGTTTGCAACAAGGCTAGTTCCAGAGCTAAGGGAATTGTCCTACGAAGAAAGGTTAAGGGAAATCGGCCTGATGACACTGGAGGATGGGAGGGTTAGGGAAGACATGATAATGACATACAAAATACTGAGAGGAATAGATAAGGTGGACAGAGACAGGATGTTCCAGAGATGAAACACAGAAACAAGGAGTCACAATTGGAAGTTGAAAACTAAGATGAGTCAAAGAGATGTTTGGAAGTATTTCTTCAGTCATAGAATTGTCAGGAAGTGAAAGAGTCTAGCAAATGATGTAGTGGAGGCAGTTTTAAGATGAGGTATGATAACACTCATGGAGCAGGGAGAGAGGAACCTAGTAGATATCAGTGAAGAGGCAGGGCCAGGAGCTGTCTCGACCCCTGCAGACGCAAATAGGCGATTACAAATAGGAGAGTATGTATGCACGCATGCACACACACACACACACACACACACACACACACACACACACACACACACACACACACACACACACACACACACACACACACACACACACACACACACACATGTACACACACACATGTACACACACACACACACACACACACACACACACACACACACACACACACACACACACACACACACACGCACGCACGCACGCACGCACACACGCACGCACGCACGCACGCACACACAATTAGGTGAGTACAATTAGGTGAGTACACATCAGCGAAGAGGCAGGAGCTGTGACTCGACCCCTGTGACCACACATATACATACATACATACATATATATATACCGTCACACATCCTTTCCCATGGCATTATATGACCCATAAAATGATCATGGTATTATTCTAAAATACTACAATACACCTTGCATTGCCAAACATAAACCCTCCTTTTTATATTTTGTTTTTGTTGGTTAATGGTTGTATACACAAATGCTGTGAAAGTTAATATACTCTGCATTATGTAACCTACCCAAGAACAACTATCAAATTTTCTGTAATAAATGAGCACACGGAAATGAACAAAGACCAATTCAGCAACAATACGTGCTAGAACTGGAAAACAAGTTGAGGAACATCATCAGCACAAGTAAAAAAGAGGAAGGAAGATCGGTCATGGAAACAAAGCTCAAACTGATGATTTTGAACAAACTAACCATAGAAGGAATAATATGGTAAACTAGCCACAGATAAGTATATGTTATATAAATGAAAATTCTGAAATGTAATCGATAATTCATCTATCAATCCAGCAGTGTAATTTACTCAGTTAAATAAAGTTTACTGAAATGTGACATCCAAAAAGGATATGGATCATGTGTATCAATTACCGAATGTTGTATGAAAAATAACGAGTTTTATATGTGAAACTGACAAGACTTGAAACAGCATACCTGTACTTAAGGATCGTTAAAATCCATTTAGGGTACTGTATATGGCTAGGAAAGTAAGGGCTAGCAAGTATGTATGTATGTACAGTATATATTTAAAAAAGAGGGGAGGGACAGAAAGAAATACTGGGAATTCAAAGTACTAAATACAAGACATCTAATGGGATAAAGAAAAACTGTATTAAAGGCGAGACAGAGGGAGAGCAAGCAAGGCAAGGTACTAAAGGAAGACCCAAGGTGTGACTTATAATATATCTGTTATGACTGCTCCAAAGAACCATTAACAAATATATTTCTTGTATGTATTTTCATTAGTCTAACTCCATTTTACATGTACCCTGTATATTTATGTATTTCCTATGCAGTATCAATGTCATCAATGCTGCTGTTTAACAACTACAGAATTCAGGCATTTCAAGCTCTTCTATATTTTTATTTAATAATTAAACAAAAAACATTCTCGATATATAATTGTGGCAACTGATAAAGTTCCACAATTACAGTAGTATACATGTACTGTGATAAAATCAAAGAATTATCTTACACCTAACCCACAATTTGGAAATAACAACTTAATTGACATTTTAGTTCGTCCTGAACTACAATATTACTGACTTCAGATACTGTGATTCATTCATAAAAAGGTTATCGGCCACATACTGATTATGCACTTAGGGATGTACTGTACTCTCACAGTCCCTTAGTTTTGTCTATACTTCACAAAATATTGCTTAACACTACATATACATATATATTTAGATTCCTACCCTTCAGTTTCATTAGAATTGGCTGTTTTTTTACTCTCTCAAATGTAATAATGTCAAGTTTTGTGTTGGTCTTTCAATGGGTGTAAATGTGCCCAAAATTATATCTAAGAAAATTATCATTATTAAAAAGCAAAAAGACACAATACCGTGACTGGAACAAAATACAAATAACCCACACATAGGAGAGAGGATCTTACAATGATATTTCAGAGTGACTTTAATTAAGTGGTCCAAGTTGGACCAAAATGTCATTGTAAGCTCCTCTCCATGTGTGGTTATTTGTATATCATTATTACTCTATAACAGGAAAAGTTCGCATGAAGATAAAAAATACAACTCTGAAGCACAGCCAATAATTACCAAGTAGGCACAAGATTATCCACAATGTTCATTACTTTGTTCATAAAATGGGAAAGATAGCCATTACGGACTATATACGTACTACAAGCAAATGAAGACACTGAAGGGATACTCCAATAAATATGATTTACTTAAAATTCATATGCAGGGTGGTCTGACTTTTGTAAAGTCAGATGAAAGAAATAATATTGTAAGCATTATATGGGTAAACACTTAAAACCACTTTAGAATTAGTTAATTCTGTAAAATCTTCGCTGAATAATTTCAATGAAATCTGCTATAATCAGTAGGAAGATGCATAAAAGTTGCAACACCAAAGCATATTGACAACGCTTGCATGTTACTCAGTGTGCTTTGGTAAAAATAAAAAAAAGAATGGGTATACCCTGTCTGAGACGGGAAGATCTCAACTGTCTTGCTGTGGCCTCCCTGCCCCATGAACAAAGTTCTGTTCATGTGGCTACATATCCACTTACTGGCCAGACTCAACCCTTATTAACCTGACTGAACATGCGTGTATCATCGTCAGAGCTGCATCATTTGATCATCAACTAAGAGAATGTCATTTTGTACTTTGAATACAAGACAAACTTTAAAAAAAACATACAGATCAATGTATGTTTAGACATGCTATACAAGATTCCATCTCACAGACAGAAAAAAAGTCATAACTTTTAAATTTTTAAGTCCTAATTCTTGTGATAATTATATTTCTCTCTTGACTATTATTTTCCTCAAGATTCTATCATTACCTGTATTTTTCTATACTACCATAAATTTTAGTGATGTCTACATGTGGCTCAGTTGCAGAAAAAACTAAATAACTACAAGCAGAATTACTGTATTTATGGAGAAACACTAAACCCATAGGGGTCATGCAACCCCTGGAGAATGGGAGGCAGTTAGATTTGATCAAATGAAGGGAAGGGAAGTGCCACTTCCTTGGATCAAAAGCCCTTCACCAGCAACAAGGCATTCCCCTAGAAGGAACATGTACAATACACAAGGAGTTTATTAGCACAATGTCTATCTAACTAGCAAAACTATGCAATTGTAATTGCAACACGACTGATTTGTCAAAATAATCTGTTCATAGACACAAAACCAGCTCCACAAATACTAAAAGCTAACATAAGAGGGTCTTAAATATACAACATTATAAATACTGTATAAGGTTCAATGCCATTGCTTACCAATACCTTACAGAACTGTCTACCCAGCTAAGTCTTCACAGCCACGACTGAGCTCCAATTCAAAATAACATCCGTAAAAAATCTAAAAATATGAGGCGAGCCATCACAAACACTGGGTCTCTTGGCCTGGGAATAGGTCAGTGGCCAATAAAGAGCAGAGATAGGAAAGTTTTACAAATTAAAATTAAAAGACAATTTAACACAACTTAGAAATGTTTTTATCGTATGTACAGTAATTTGAAGTTCCCAAGAAGTACAGGTCAGGTCAAATGGTGCCTTTGTTTCAATTAGCTCCTCTATAATATATATGTACAGTTGAAATCCCAAAATTGAGGGCTTCCTAATTCAAGTTTTGATCATCCAACACTTTCACTAATGGGTCTTTTTGTTCATGGTGCCCATTTTCGTTTCTGGCACGACACACAACCCATAAATTGAAAAACCATAAGAGTTAAATGCAAGATGTTCACAGATCTCTGTTAACATTATTTCCAAATATCTGAATCTATACTGACTTTAACCACATCAGAACGTTTAAAAACAAGCTCAAGTCTGGAATAAAATTATTCCGGTGCATTTGTATTACTGGTAGATTCTAAATTTGCAAAACTTAGTGTACACAGCCTCCTGGAATTTAGGTGTCTGTATGCATATACATCTCAGGATATGGACAAATACCTCTTGTGATTTATTTGTAAGTGCAGTTGATTATAAAATTATCTTAGCTGAGAATTTAATGCTCTATAGCCATTCTGGTGGATTTCAAGATGATTAAATTAGCCAGTGATATCAAAAGGTTTAAACATTTTGAAAGATACTGTTCTAATATTAACACCGTACCTCCACTATAATCAGGAAGAGTGGATTTTAAGTGGAAAAATTAACCACCAGCAGATCTACATTCCTTAATGCAGCATTGTATAACCCTTGTGAGTTTAGCGATTAGTTATGATTATAACAATAATATTAATGCATTCCTTTACACACAGCATTTAGCAGAAATCAAAATCCTCAGTTTGAGTCCTTAGAATTATAAACAAACTCCAAGCAGAAAACGTTCCAGACTATGGCGCTATTTGGCACAAGATGGGAGAAACTATCTTAATGCAATGTCTAACACATCACTTATAAGGCAATGAGAAGGCATCCTCTGCTCAGGAAATATTGACTCTGAATTTTGTGTAATAAAGGTTTTTATAGACAATGTGGAACTTTAGGATTAAAATTTTAAGGGATGGATGAAGCTGGATAAAAAAGGTGAGCAAACACTAAGACATGCTTATTTGAAAATGTTTTGGCCCTGGGACCATGATCAAGGTCCCAGGGCCAAAATGTTTTCTAATATATATGCCCTAGTGTTTGTTAACATATCTTTTTAAACCAATCTGTTGGTGTCAATCACTAAGATTTTATACCATGGATGACACTGTTAAATTAAGGATTACTCGGCTGATGAAACAGATTCCTATAGTCACAACCAAGTCTTCAAACTCATACATAAAACAAACTTTATTCATCTCTTTTTGTTCTGCTATTAGTCAGAAATGAAAAATGACAAGAAGTCTTCATGAGAGTTACACCAAAACACAAATACTGTTAATACAAAATACATTCTCTCTGAAACTACCAGTAGTACATAAAACAATAAAACTGGCATTTTTTTGAGTCCCAAACACCTAAAGCTAAACCAATTTTCTCATACATCTTATTTCTGGAACTAGATACTGAAGAAATTGGTACACTTGCCATTTTTTTTCTTCGAAAAACTGAATGGACTTTGTTGAAAGAGGTAACAGTTTTTACAATTTACATTACCAACAGTTTTTTTTATTAAAAGTTACTGGAAGGGTACAGTATCAATAGGAAAAAACTGTCCTAAAATAAAGAACAGTACATGTATTATTATATCCAAAAAAGAAGTGCTAAACCAATATGGGTCATATAATAAGGCAGAGCAAATGGTACTAAGATACTAAATGGTATTTTTTTTGTCACGTTTAAGACTCAAATGCTGCATCTAAGTTACAAAAACAGTAAACACAATTTGAGAGCTACAATGCTCTAGTACACTGATCTTCCCATCTCATATAAATATAGATTAAAACCTTCTTATGTTTGAAGTACTGCCACCTTTTAGGAGAAAATTTATAAACTGTTACCGTGTGAGTACAAGGATTGTTCGTACCTTGTTGAAAAGTGTGGATAAAAATTTTAAAGGGCCAAACAAACGATGTTACATATGCCATATTCTGTACACCCGTTGTCTTCCTATTTTCATTTATAAATGCGGTATTACACAAATTAGTAAGTGATTAATGGTGAACCACCACAGTATGGAATTAAAAGTAGGAAAATGTTATAGGTCATTTATACATAAGATGAAGTTTTGCATAATTAAAATTATAAACATGAAGGAAAACTGAAATAAAAGAAGTTGAGATACAATATACAATACTGACCATGCTTCAAGAGAGCAGTTGGTATTTACCACTGGACTCTATTGTGAAAATCTACAATGTGTATAATAACTGTATATACTGACAAGTAGGTAAAAGGACAAGTGAGCAAACACACAGAACGTTTTATAATATGGATACGGTTTGGTCATTGAATTTTTCACGACTCACGAAATCGTAATGACACGATTGCAAACAAACCATACCACGGGCGGGATTTGAACCCGCGGGTTCAAATCCCGCCCGTGGTATGGTTTGAACTTTTCACTTTGAACGTATCCATAGATTATGTAGAAACACTTTTCTACATTGTGTCTCCATCTACATGTGGGTTTTCCCAATTCAAAGCTAGAGATGTTTAATATATCCATTAATATACAATAAATTTCTAAGCAAGATTTCCTGCATGAAAAGATAATCTAAACCACAAGTGCCCAGTACTATTTATTCACAGGAGAAAATGAGTAGTAGCACTTGTAAAATCCCTATCATTCTGTGCTGTTTCATACTTAGTCTCTGCCTAGATGAAGAAAGTTCCTGAGCAGCCAGGCTGCTATTGCTCTACATCAAACTGCATGCAGCAAGCATCACCAGCCTCACTAACCAGGTGGTTCACTGGGAGGGAGGCTGTCGTAATGGCAAATAGGCACCACCAGCCTCACTAACCAGGTGGTCCTCTGGGAGGGAGGTTGTGCTAATGGCAAACAGGCACCACCAGCCACACTAACCAGGTGGTCCTCTGGGAGGGAGGCTGTGGTAACTGCAAACAGGCACCACCAGCCTCACTAACCAGGTGGTCCTCTGGGAGGGAGGCTATGGTAATGGCAAACAGGCACCACCAGCCACACTAACCAGGTGGTCCTCTGGGAGGGAGGCTGTGGTAATGGCAAACAGGCACCACCAGCCTCACTAACCAGGTGGTCCTCTGGGAGGGAGGCTGTGGTAACTGCAAACAGGCAGCACCAGCCTCACTAACCAGGTGGTCCTCTGGGAGGGAGGCTGTGCTAATGGCAAACAGGCACCACCAGCCTCACTAACTAGGGGGTCCTCTGGGAGGGAGGCTGTGGTAATGGCAAACAGGCACCACCAGCCTCACTAACCAGGTGGTCCTCTGGGAGGGAGGCTGTGCTAATGGAAAACAGGCACCACCAGCCTCACTAACCAGGTGGTCCTCTGGGAGGGAGGCTGTGCTAATGGCAAACAGGTACCACCAGCCTCACTAACCAGGTGGTCCTCTGGGAGGGAGGCTGTGGTAATGGCAAACAGGCACCACCAGCCACACTAACCAGGTGGTCCTCTGGGAGGGAGGCTGTGGTAATGGCAAATAGGCACCACCAGCCACACTAACCAGGTGATCCTCTGGGAGGGAGGCTGTGGTAATGGCAAACAGGCACCACCAGCCACACTAACCAGGTGGTCCTCTGGGAGGGAGGCTGTGCTAATGGCAAACAGGTACCACCAGCCTCACTAACCAGGTGGTCCTCTGGGAGGGAGGCTGTGGTAATGGCAAACAGGCACCACCAGCCACACTAACCAGGTGGTCCTCTGGGAGGGAGGCTGTGGTAATGGCAAACAGGCACCACCAGCCACACTAACCAGGTGGTCCTCTGGGAGGGAAGCTGTGCTAATGGCAAACAGGCACCACCAGCCACACTAACCAGGTGGTCCTCTGGGAGGGAGGCTGTGCTAATGGCAAACAGGCACCACCAGCCACACTAACCAGGTGGTCATCTGGGGGGGAGGCTGTGGTAATGGCAAATAGGCACCACCAGCCACACTAACCAGGTGATCCTCTGGGAGGGAGGCTGTGGTAATGGCAAACAGGCACCACCAGCCTCACTAACCAGGTGGTCCTCTGGGAGGGAGGCTGTGGTAACTGCAAACAGGCACCACCAGCCTCACTAACCAGGTGGTTCTCTGTAAGAAAGGCTGTGGTAACTGCAAACAGGCACCACCAGCCTCACTAACCAGGTGGTCCTCTGGGAGGGAGGCTGTGGTAATGGCAAACAGGCACCACCAGCCTCCCTAACCAGGTGGTCCTCTGGGAGGGAGGCTGTGGTAATGGCAAACAGGCACCACCAGCCTCACTAACCAGGTGGTCCTCTGGGAGGGAGGCTGTGGTAATGGCAAACAGGCACCACCAGCCTCACTAACCAGGTGGTCCTCTGGGAGGGAGGCTGTGGTAACTGCAAACAGGCACCACCAGCCTCACTAACCAGGTGGTCCTCTGGGAGGGAGGCTGTGGTAATGGCAAACAGGCACCACCAGCTACACTAACCAGGTGGTCCTCTGGGAGGGAGGCTGTGCTAATGGCAAACAGGCACCACCAGCCACACTAACCAGGTGGTCCTCTGGGAGGGAGGCTGTGCTAATGGCAAACAGGCACCACCAGCCACACTAACCAGTTGGTCCTCTGGGAGGGAGGCTGTGCTAATGGCAAACAGGCACCACCAGCCACACTAACCAGGTGGTCCTCTGGGAGGGAGGCTGTGCTAATGGCAAACAGGCACCACCAGCCACACTAACCAGGTGGTCCTCTGGGAGGGAGGCTGTGCTAATGGCAAACAGGCACCACCAGCCACACTAACCAGGTGGTCCTCTGGGAGGGAGGCTGTGCTAATGGCAAACAGGCACCACCAGCCTCACTAACCAGGTGGTCCTCTGGGAGGGAGGCTGTGGTAATGGCAAACAGGCACCACCAGCCTCACTAACCAGGTGGTTCCCTGGAAGAAAGGCTGTGGTAACTGCAAACAGGCACCACCAGCCTCACTAACCAGGTGGTTCCCTGGAAGAAAGGCTGTGGTAACTGCAAACAGGCACCACCAGCCTCACTAACCAGGTGGTTCCCTGGAAGAAAGGCTGTGGTAACTGCAAACAGGCACCACCAGCCACACTAACCAGGTGGTTCCCTGGAAGAAAGGCTGTGGTAACTGCAAACAGGCACCACCAGCCACACTAACCAGGTGGTTCTCTGTAAGGAAGGCTGTGGTAACTGCAAACAGGCACCACCAGCCTCACTAACCAGGTGGTTCCCTGGAAGAAAGGCTGTGGTAACTGCAAACAGGCACCACCAGCCTCACTAACCAGGTGGTTCCCTGGAAGAAAGGCTGTGGTAACTGCAAACAGGCACCACCAGCCACACTAACCAGGTGGTTCTCTGTAAGGAAGGCTGTGGTAACTGCAAACAGGCACCACCAGCCACACTAACCAGGTGGTCCTCTGGGAGGGAGGCTGTGGTAACTGCAAACAGGCACCACCAGCCACACTAACCAGGTGGTCCTCTGGGAGGAAGGCTGTGGTAACTGCAAACAGGCACCACCAGCCACACTAACCAGGTGGTTCTCTGTAAGGAAGGCTGTGGTAACTGCAAACAGGCACCACCAGCCACACTAACCAGGTGGTTCTCTGTAAGGAAGGCTGTGGTAACTGCAAACAGGCACCACCAGCCTCACTAACCAGGTGGTTCCCTGGAAGAAAGTCTGTGGTAACTGCAAACAGGCACCACCAGCCACACTAACCAGGTGGTCCTTTGGGAGGGAGGCTGTGGTAACTGCAAACAGGCACCACCAGCCACACTAACCAGGTGGTCCTCTGGGAGGGAGGCTGTGGTAACTGCAAACAGGCACCACCAGCCACACTAACCAGGTGGTCCTCTGGGAGGAAGGCTGTGGTAACTGCAAACAGGCACCACCAGCCACACTAACCAGGTGGTCCTCTGGGAGGGAGGCTGTGGTAACTGCAAACAGTCTACAAATACCAATTTTTAACTACTAGCTGTACTGGCACATGAATTCTGCCCTTTCCACAATACTCAAATTATTAAACTCCTGCCATCATGAAGATCAACTAACTTAGCATTTCAAGGCATTTCCTTGGAAAAAAAAAAAAAGGCTGTGCACTAAACCTTAATTATAGTCACAAAGTGACACAATCTAAAGTGAAAACAAACTTAATTGATACTGTATGATACTACACCCGTTTTATTTTTTGTAAGGAAAACTTACCACTAACGCTAGGCGCACTAACCAGCCTATTAGATTTTTATCTCCAAATGTGCGTAAGCAGCACCAAATTTCATGTTAAGATATGGTATGTATATGTTATCAACATAACAAGCTTATAATAGCTGCATCTTAACCCTAACGAGTGAGGTAGTTATGCAGAGTTGTTAAGTTACTGAACATTGCTGAGGGGTTGTTGGCCAGGCCAAGGTTACTTGCTGGTGCATATACAATAAAGTTACTTGTATGTGCCCAAATACATGGTATGCTGAACACTGTCTTACTAAATTTTTCTAAATACTACTGCATTTTTTACATAATATTGGATATTTCTGACACAATTTAATTGCAATTTCAAATTTCTATGAAATCTGTTTGATTTTGGCATTTTGCAGATGCTAAAAATATACTCTACAGACTAAAAATGCATTAAAAATGCTGATCTGCAATGATTTTTTACAATGGAAATACAGTACAATATTTAATAATATTGAGTTTCAAACATCAACCAGCGGAACCTTGACCTGGTGCTCATGGGCCCTAAATCAACTGCTAAATTTCATGAGTACTACAATGTATGCCTGTACAAGGGTGCATGTGCAAAACACACCTTGGGCCAGGAGCTGAGACTCAACCCCTGAAACCACAAATAGGCGAGTTCATGCAGAAGTACACACAAGTATGCAAGGACCTCCGATAAGTAAGCTAACTTACACGTCTGGAATGATGAATATAAGCCAAAAAAAATAAAAATGGATCCCTGAGTAACCATTCTGAGATATACTAGTATATATTATTCTAAGACCACAAGAAATATTGTGGTAAGGAACACAGAGGTAATCTATTGAGAGCACCACATTAAAATCCATCTATCAAGCTATCCATCCTTTTCAATGGCCAGAGAATTATTTTTCATTTATTCATCTAATCTAGAGCCTATTGTTCTGAGCTAGCCAAATAAAACTGTTAAAGTATATTTACAAATGTTTGAAGCCTCTGACAATAAAAGTATACCCTGTATCATTCTCCATTAACAAGTGAACTACTGTGGAGAGTCTACACACACCAATATACCTGTAGAATTTGTACGCTGTTTTCTCACTTTGTACTTTGTATACTTGGTATGCAAGACACTTATGGCGAGTTAAAAAAAAAAACATTGCTCGCTAAAGCTCACAGACAGATGTATATCAAATATAAAACATTAAAAATTACACCAGTCTGGGTCATTAGAATACCTGCACTCGGTTGTTCCCAAAATCTACTACAATAATGTAGCCATCTGGCGAGACACAGATTCCACTGGGGCGGTCAAGTTGGCCAGGTGAAGAGCCAGGTATTCCAAACATGCACATGAAACTGCCATTGGGGTGGAATATTTGGATACGGTGGTTTCTAGAATCTGCCACAATTATATGTCCTTCTTGATCAACAGCCACTCCCTGTGGTCTCAAAAACTGTCCAGTTCCCATGCCTTCATTTCCAAGAAATCTTGCCGACTGAAAATCGGGATGAATCACAAGTAGTCGGTGATTATTGAAATCTGTGACGACAATGTGACCTTCAAGATTGAAGCAGACACCTCGTGGTGAATCAAAATGTTTCCACAGAGCACCCTCAAATCCATACTTATTCAAAAAAGTGCCATCATGTCGAAAGAGTTGGATCCTGTGATTTCGGGTATCAGAAACGACAATGTGGCCTTCTGGATTACTAGCAACATCCCAAGGATAGTTGAACTGCCCATTCTTGCTTCCCTTCTCACCAAACTTGAACAAGAAATTCCCATCAAATGTAAAGACTTGGATGCGGTGATTGTCTTTATCGGCCACAATAATCCTTCCCATGTGATCTGCAGCCACTCCGGCAGGCCTGTCAAACTGCCCTGGCCGTGATCCAGCTGTTCCAAAGGAATGGTGGAAGGTACCATCTGGGCTGAAGACTTGTATTCGGTTATTGCTGCGGTCAGCAATGATGATAAAGCCATCTTTATCAGAGCAAACTCCCCATGGCCGACATAACTGACCCTCCTCTTCTCCTTCACCACCTATGGTTAGTAATACATTTCCCACTGAGGAATAATTTCTCCCAGTTTTTACTTGTACAGTGAATGGAGACCCTTGTATGTGCATTCCACGCATAAGCACAGCAATTACGTGCTGCCCTTCTACCTGGGGTTGGTAGCTAACCAAATAAGAGCCATTCTTGCGATCCTCAACATCAGCCGCTGAAGACATGCCATCAGGGCCATGAACCATCACTGTTACCTGATCACCACCAGTATGCCTCTGGTCTGCAAGATGGTCTTTCCCATGCACTACAAAAGTGGCTACTTTACCTCTTAATGCTCGTTTCAGTCCAGTACCTACAGCAATTGAATTCAGAGCATACCCTGAAGAAGAAATAAAACCCATTGTGCTGATGGCTTGGTAGAGAGAATTATCAGGAGGAGTGAACACAATGTTATCATCTTCATAAGGGTTAAGATGGGCTTTAATCTGTCTCTGTTCATTCATCTCTGCTATAAGTTTGTCCCGAGTTTTAAGCAGCTCTAGATGATTAGCAGAATCCACAGAAGAGCCAAGGGTATCAACAGTATGTGTAAGCCTTGCAAGGGCAGTACTGAGGTCATCAATTTGGTCTTGAAGAGTTTTGCCTTTAAGTTGACGAATTCTTTCCACCTTGTGCAACAACTTCCGCTCACGATCTTCCAATGCTGATATGTGACGACGTGTAGTGGTGCGAACATCACTGGCTACAGCTTGAGCACGAAGGTCCACATGATCCACCATACGTTTTGTTACACCAATACTATCTTCAATAGCTCTAATTCCAGTCCTAGCCTCAGTCAGCAGCTTCATCGTGACAGAGCGAGATGTCTCAGCAGCATCCTGCAAGTACACAAAAGAATGGCCACAATGATCGCGCAGAGTGCACTCTCTGCAGATGGCAGCATTGCACATTTCACAGTAAAGTCTAATCACCTCTCCATCATGCATATTACAATATACAACAGACTGATGTGGAGAACTATGTGAAGAAATTGCTGGAGGGGGCGAAGCCAGACTGTGTGGTGAATGACAATTGTCTTCTTGATAATGTGTGCGAACTCCACCTAAGTTGCCATTACCACTGCTACCAATACCATTATTGCCATCTTCATTTGGTAATCGAACAATGAAGTGATCTTTAGTAAGGCGAACACGCTGATGTGCACGAACACAGTTGTCACAGAGGGCATCATTACAGTCCCGACAGCGTGATGTGGCAGCCTGCCTGTCATCACAACTTGCACATAGATAGAGGGAATTTCGACTGTTGACTGCTAGTTCCTTGTGTAAGAGCGATATTGGAGGTAACTGCTCCCGGTTGTTGACATGAGGTGCATTGGGACTGACCATACTGGTTGGAGGTGGGGGGTTTGTAATCTCATCATCTGCAGATACCATTTCAAGAATAGAAGGCAGGAAGAGTGGAGGATTGAGTGCATCTAATGGCTGGTCGAGGTTGAGTTCGGTATGACACGTAGGACAGTCCAAGGTAGTGCCCACAAGGAGCGAGTCCAAACATGGGCCACATACAGCATGAAGACAAGGCAGTACACGAGCATCCTCCAAGCTACTGCGACATAATGGACACACCATTCCACTATTGTTATTACCCATATTTAATCTATCTCCAGTAGACATGCCTCTAGCCATCGACATCGCCACACCAAGTCCGCCCAGCCCACCTCCACCCAATCCACCAAGCCCAGTCGGCCCAAGCCCATCCAACCGCTCCTTGGCACTGCCCAGTCCACCTGGGTATGCACTCGCCATCCTGTAAAAAAAAAACTTTTTTAAAAATACATTAATTACCGTACTGCAATGGATTTTAAGTTCTGAAATCTCTGAAATTTATTAGTTTCCAAATATATTTCTCTTACAGAATTTCCTTCCTTTTAGTGCTGAGTGACCCAAATGAGTTTAGCACTCTTAGTGAATATTCTACTATTACCATTACTTTTACTTGGTAAACCAAACCATACCCCCAGCTGGGATTGAACCCGCGGTCATAGAGTCTCAAAACTCCAGCCCGTCGCGTTAGCCACTAGACCAGCTAGCCACAATAAGATTCATCCAACTAGGTATATTTCTACACCATAGGAAGGTTACCACAGGCACCTCTGTGACCACAAATGCAAGTTTTTACAGACGAATCTCCAGCTAGCGTGGCCGTGACGAACTCTAGCTCAAGACAGACGAATCTCCAGCTAGCGTGGCCGTCTGTAAAAACTTGCATTTGTGGTCACAGAGGTGCCTGTGCTAACCTTCCTATGGTGTAGAAATATACCTAGTTGGATGAATCTTATTGTGGCTAGCTGGTCTAGTGGCTAACGCGACGGGCTGGAGTTTTGAGACTCTATGACCGCGGGTTCAATCCCGGCCGAGGGTATGGTTTGTTTGCAATCGTGTCATTACGATTTCTTGAGTCACTTTTACTTGGTATTGGGAGGGGGGCAGGGAATAAGTGAATATATATTGAATGATGCCTTGAGATTAGAAAACTGAGAATCAAGCCTTCACCACTTTGTGACAAATAATCTACATGGGTTTAGGGCTTCAATAAATAATCTAGTAGGCAATCAATGAAAAACTGGACATCCGACTGGAAGCCCTGGACCCATTATGTGCCTCTGTCCCACAGGATGGGTGTATAATAAAGATATTAAACTTATGACTGGAATCAGGAAAAATGCATGACGTAAATGTATTTGGACATTTGGGAGTGAATGTTTTGACTGGAGAGTATGAAAAATGAGGTGAACTATAGGAAGGTAGCTAGAGTATAGTCTGTGGAGAGATTGTAATAACGTTAGTAGAATTACCAACAATATGTTAGGTAAAAAGACACTATACTCTTGTATTTTCATTTTGAACATATTGATAAACATCTCTCCACAGTAAAAGGACACAAATGCAACAATTTATTGTGGCAACGTTTAGCTTTCCAGAAGCTTTGTCAGCCATTACAAACAATACAGGGACACACTATACCTCTATGTACCCTCTGTATCCTTGTATTGTGTGTAACAGCTTGACAAAGCTCCTGGAGAGTGAAACATTGCCACAATAGAATGTTGCATTAGTTGCATTTGTGTCCTGTGGAGAGAGGTTACTCAATATGTGCAAAATGGAGTACAAGAATACAGTGGTGCCAAAACTTTTGTACACGAGGTGTAGTATTTAAATTTTTATCAAGGAGGAGGCTGAAGGAGTGGCAATTCATTTCACCTTTATATTACAGTAGGTGGAGAGAGGTCACCTCCTGCTACCCTGGGCCCCAGCCAATCAAACTCCTTCCCGCCCAGGATGATGACACCCCACACACACTGGGCAAACAACACATACCTGCACCAAGGAAAAGCAAGTTACTCATGATAATACAGTATAGAGGAAACTTCAACGGGAAATTAACGTAAGCGGCAGCTCCAGAAATTCTATTAAGGAGGGGCTTAGGGATGACGGTCTCACTTGAGAAGAGGAGAGGAGAGGAGAGGAGAGTGGACAGGGAGGCTAGGTCACTTTTCTTGAAGCTGCATTATTTTGGTGAAGCTCAAACAGTTGAGTTACTTATCTGTTCTAATTTTTAAGGTTATAATCATGGATAATTTCTACTGAAACTTACAGCCGGGCTTTAAATAAGATACTACAAGGGCCCCAATGGAAATAAGTCACCTTGTCTGTCTTTTCTGGGTTACCCAAGGACCTAGGTAATTCACACATGTTACTAGGTACAATAATTGTAATTATGTACTCACCTACTCACCTAATTGTGGTTGCAGGGGTCGAGACTCAGCTCCTGGCCCTGCTACTAGGTCCTCTCTCTCCCTGCTCCATGAGCTTTATCATACCTCATCTTAAAGCTATGTATGGTTCCTATCTCCAATACCTCACTTGCTAGGCTATTCCACTTCCTGACTACTCTATGACTGAAGAAATACTTCCTAACATCCCTCTGACTCATCTGAGTCTTCAACTTCCAAGGGTGACCCCTCGTATCTGTGTCCCATCTCTGTAACATCTTGTCTATGTCCACCTTGTCTATTCAACACAGTATTTTGTATGTCGTTATCATGTCTCCCCTAACCCTCCTGTCCTCCAGTGTCGTCAGGCCGATTTCCCTTAACCTTTCTTCATAGGACATTCCCCTTAGCTTTGGAACTAACCTTGTCGCAAACCTTTGCACTTTCTCTAATTTCTTGACATGCTTGATCAAGTGTGGGTTCCAAACAGGTGCTGCATACTCCAGTATGGGTCTGACTTACACGGTGTACAGTGTCTTGAATGATTCCTTACTAAGGTATCGGAACACTAGTCTCAGGTTTGCCAGGCACCCATGTGCTGCAGCAGTTATCTGGTTGATGTGTGCTTCCAGAGACGTGCTCGGTGTTATACTCGCCCCAAGATCTTTCACCTTGAACTCCGTCTGCGGTCTTCTTTGCCCTTCCCCGATCTTCATGACTTTGCATTTGTAATTATACTTATGTGTAAGATGTCAAAACTGGTTTTCTAAACCAGTTTTGACACCATCTGTTCTTCAGCATCGAGTAATCTCGCATGACTTATTTTTTGAATCAAGGTTAAGCTCTAAGCCCACAGGGGTAGGGCAGAGCCTGGAGGAAATTACACAAAAATGGATTCATGTAATTTGTCGGTATTACCATACCATTTCTCACACTGTAGTAGGCCTACTGGCCCCATACTAACCTCTCCCACCTATATATTTGTCCAACCAATTCCCAAAGATACCCATTAAGTTAACTTCAGTCTCTCAAATCCTCATCACACCCAACCCTTCACACTCATATATTTGTCTGATCTCTCTCATTCTTGAGTAGCTTTAGGAAAGGCAGAACAAATACTTGCTGAGAATGGTTGGTTTTGAGAAGGACCTGCATTGTGTGGGCCAGTAGAACTACTGTAGTGTTCTTCCGCCCATGGAAGGGCGAAGAAAGTCCAATTTACTGGATCAAGGGCCCTTCAAGGGACGTCCCTCGAGATGACAAGGAAAGATACCTAACTGTGAAATGGTAAGGTGATACCGACAAGATGTGGAAAAAGACACTAGCCTTTAATAAATGTCCTGAACTGTGCATAAGTGTCTCTTTCCACACACTTAACTGTGGCACATGTGTCTTAACCATCAACATATAGTACTGCTCTGAATTTTGCGAGTCTACCCTTCACTTGGCGCCGTTTTCTCTGATGTAAGTGAAGTGCCGTTTTCTCTCGAGGTAATTTGTAATATGATTTAAAAGTTTTAGAAAACCGACATGGGTGCAACTTGTGCAACATCTGGGAATCTTTATTAAGAAAATGTCGCTACACAGTGACCTCTTTAGTCCAATAAAGAGATCGGTGGGAGATGAGGAGTTTGGGGTAATCAGTCCCTCAGCCACGAGTCGATGTCACCTTTGTGTTAGCAACACTGACACGTGACTCACTCATGTGTTAGCAACACTGACACACGTGACTCACCCATGTTAGCAACACTGACACACGTGACTCACCCATGTTAGCAACACTGACACACGTGACTCACCCATGCATTAGCAACACTGACACGTGACTCACCCATGCGTTAGCAACACTGACACACGTGACTCACCCATGTGTTAGCAACACTGACACACGTGACTCACCCATGCGTTAGCAACACTGACACACGTGACTCACCCATGCGTTAGCAACACTGACACACGTGACTCACCCATGCGTTAGCAACACTGACACACGTGACTCACCCATGTGTTAGCAACACTGACACACGTGACTCACCCATGTGTTAGCAACACTGACACACGTGACTCACCCATGTGTTAGCAACACTGACACACGTGACTCACCCATGCGTTAGCAACACTGACACACGTGACTCACCCATGCGTTAGCAACACTGACACACGTGACTCACCCATGTGTTAGCAACACTGACACACGTGACTCACCCATGCGTTAGCAACACTGACACACGTGACTCACCCATGCGTTAGCAACACTGACACACGTGACTCACCCATGCGTTAGCAACACTGACACACGTGACTCACCCATGTGTTAGCAACACTGACACACGTGACTCACCCATGCGTTAGCAACACTGACACACGTGACTCACCCATGTGTTAGCAACACTGACACACGTGACTCACCCATGTGTTAGCAACACTGACACACGTGACTCACCCATGCGTTAGCAACACTGACACACGTGACTCACCCATGCGTTAGCAACACTGACACACGTGACTCACCCATGCGTTAGCAACACTGACACACGTGACTCACCCATGTGTTAGCAACACTGACACACGTGACTCACCCATGCGTTAGCAACACTCACACACGTGACTCACCCATGCGTTAGCAACACTGACACACGTGACTCACCCATGTGTTAGCAACACTGACACACGTGACTCACCCATGTTAGCAACACTGACACACGTGACTCACCCATGTGTTAGCAACACTGACACACGTGACTCACCCATGTTAGCAACACTGACACACGTGACTCACCCATGTTAGCAACACTGACACACGTGACTCACCCATGTGTTAGCAACACTGACACACGTGACTCACCCATGTTAGCAACACTGACACACGTGACTCACCCATGTTAGCAACACTGACACACGTGACTCACCCATGTGTTAGCAACACTGACACACGTGACTCACCCATGTTAGCAACACTGACACACGTGACTCACCCATGTTAGCAACACTGACACACGTGACTCACCCATGTTAGCAACACTGACACACGTGACTCACCCATGTGTTAGCAACACTGACACACGTGACTCACCCATGTTAGCAACACTGACACACGTGACTCACCCATGTTAGCAACACTGACACACGTGACTCACCCATGTGTTAGCAACACTGACACACGTGACTCACCCATGTTAGCAACACTGACACACGTGACTCACCCATGTTAGCAACACTGACACACGTGACTCACCCATGTGTTAGCAACACTGACACACGTGACTCACCCATGTTAGCAACACTGACACACGTGACTCACCCATGTTAGCAACACTGACACACGTGACTCACCCATGTGTTAGCAACACTGACACACGTGACTCACCACATGTTAGCAACACTGACACACGTGACTCACCCATGAGTTAGCAACAGTGACACACGTGACTCACCCACGTGACTCACCCATGTTAGCAACACTGACACACGTGACTCACCCATGTGTTAGCAACACTGACACACGTGACTCACCCATGTGTTAGCAACATTGACACACGTGACTCACCCATGTGTTAGCAACATTGACACACGTGACTCACCCATGTTTAGACTCACCCAACACTGACACACGTGACTCACCCATGTGTTAGCAACACTGACACACGTGACTCACCCATGTTAGCAACACTGACACACGTGACTCACCCATGTTAGCAACACTGACACACGTGACTCACCCATGCGTTAGCAACACTGACACACGTGACTCACCCATGCGTTAGCAACACTGACACACGTGACTCACCCATGTGTTAGCAACACTGACACACGTGACTCACCCATGTTAGCAACACTGACACACGTGACTCACCCATGTTAGCAACACTGACACACGTGACTCACCCATGCGTTAGCAACACTGACACACGTGACTCACCCATGCGTTAGCAACATTGACACACGTGACTCACCCATGCGTTAGCAACACTGACACACGTGACTCACCCATGTGTTAGCAACACTGACACACGTGACTCACCCATGCGTTAGCAACACTGACACACGTGACTCACCCATGCGTTAGCAACACTGACACACGTGACTCACCCATGTGTTAGCAACACTGACACACGTGACTCACCCATGTTAGCAACACTGACACACGTGACTCACCCATGTGTTAGCAACACTGACACACGTGACTCACCCATGTTAGCAACACTGACACACGTGACTCACCCATGTTAGCAACACTGACACACGTGACTCACCCATGTGTTAGCAACACTGACACACGTGACTCACCCATGTTAGCAACACTGACACACGTGACTCACCCATGTTAGCAACACTGACACACGTGACTCACCCATGTTAGCAACACTGACACACGTGACTCACCCATGCGTTAGCAACACTGACACACGTGACTCACCCATGTTAGCAACACTGACACACGTGACTCACCCATGCGTTAGCAACACTGACACACGTGACTCACCCATGTGTTAGCAACACTGACACACGTGACTCACCCATGCGTTAGCAACACTGACACACGTGACTCACCCATGTTAGCAACACTGACACACGTGACTCACCCATGTTAGCAACACTGACACACGTGACTCACCCATGTGTTAGCAACACTGACACACGTGACTCACCCATGTTAGCAACACTGACACACGTGACTCACCCATGTGTTAGCAACACTGACACACGTGACTCACCCATGTGTTAGCAACACTGACACACGTGACTCACCCATGCGTTAGCAACACTGACACACGTGACTCACCCATGTTAGCAACATTGACACACGTGACTCACCCATGTGTTAGCAACACTGACACACGTGACTCACCCATGTGTTAGCAACACTGACACACGTGACTCACCCATGTGTTAGCAACACTGACACACGTGACTCACCCATGTGTTAGCAACACTGACACACGTGACTCACCCATGTTAGCAACACTGACACACGTGACTCACCCATGTGTTAGCAACACTGACACACGTGACTCACCCATGTGTTAGCAACACTGACACACGTGACTCACCCATGTTAGCAACACTGACACACGTGACTCACCCATGTGTTAGCAACACTGACACACGTGACTCACCCATGTTAGCAACACTGACACACGTGACTCACCCATGTTAGCAACACTGACACACGTGACTCACCCATGTTAGCAACACTGACACACGTGACTCACCCATGCGTTAGCAACACTGACACACGTGACTCACCCATGTGTTAGCAACACTGACACACGTGACTCACCCATGTTAGCAACACTGACACACGTGACTCACCCATGTGTTAGCAACACTGACACACGTGACTCACCCATGCGTTAGCAACACTGACACACGTGACTCACCCATGTTAGCAACACTGACACACGTGACTCACCCATGTGTTAGCAACACTGACACACGTGACTCACCCATGTTAGCAACACTGACACACGTGACTCACCCATGTTAGCAACACTGACACACGTGACTCACCCATGTTAGCAACACTGACACACGTGACTCACCCATGTGTTAGCAACACTGACACACGTGACTCACCCATGTTAGCAACACTGACACACGTGACTCACCCATGTTAGCAACACTGACACACGTGACTCACCCATGCGTTAGCAACACTGACACACGTGACTCACCCATGTTAGCAACACTGACACACGTGACTCACCCATGTTAGCAACACTGACACACGTGACTCACCCATGTGTTAGCAACACTGACACACGTGACTCACCCATGTTAGCAACACTGACACACGTGACTCACCCATGTTAGCAACACTGACACACGTGACTCACCCATGTGTTAGCAACACTGACACACGTGACTCACCCATGTTAGCAACACTGACACACGTGACTCACACATCTTAGCAACACTGACACACGTGACTCACCCATGCGTTAGCAACACTGACACACGTGACTCACCCATGCGTTAGCAACACTGACACACGTGACTCACCCATGCGTTAGCAACACTGACACACGTGACTCACCCATGCGTTAGCAACACTGACACACGTGACTCACCCATGTGTTAGCAACACTGACACACGTGACTCACCCATGCGTTAGCAACACTCACACACGTGACTCACCCATGCGTTAGCAACACTGACACACGTGACTCACCCATGTGTTAGCAACACTGACACACGTGACTCACCCATGTTAGCAACACTGACACACGTGACTCACCCATGTTAGCAACACTGACACACGTGACTCACCCGTTAGCAACACTGACACACGTGACTCACCCATGCGTTAGCAACACTGACACACGTGACTCACCCATGCGTTAGCAACACTGACACACGTGACTCACCCATGTGTGGATCGTACAACGCCTGGTGAACTGGGATTTAATTATATTCTGACCCCATATCATGGGGTCTACCTGGAGGTCGTTCCAGGGATCAATGCCCCCGGGGCCCGGTCCTCACCCAGGACTCCCGGTGGATCAGGGCCTGATCACCCAGGCAATATATTAAGTGTGAGCAGGTCTCAGATGCCTTGCATAATTAACTACGGTCATCCAAAATACCCAGAACTGACCACGTGAAGGTGGGTTCTGGGTACACCCCATACTTGAGCCACGAGGTATTTAAAGCAGTATTTACAGGAAACCTGGTTTGGCAATAAGAGTCGCAGATAAGTGGAACAAACTGCCAAGGAGCGTCATTTAGGAAAGTCCTTTGGACAGTTTGAATAGCGGACTGGACAGGTACACGGTAGTTGGGTGAGAGTACCCCTCAAGGAAGGTTCCTTGATGTTGGTGAGGGGCTCTTGATTTAGGGAATTGGATCTGTGCTCCAGTTCCCCGAATTAAGCCTGAATGCCTTCCACATTCCCCCCCCCCCAGGCGCTGTATAATCCTCCGGGTTTAGCGCTTCCCCCTTGATTATAATAATAATAATAATAATGGGTGAGAGTTGCACCATAAACTTTGTAACAGGTAACAATGGCACAACTGAAAAGCACGAAAAGGAGAAAACAATTCTTGTCATAGATTTAATGATAAAATTAATGGGTGTTGGTTATTGGCTGTAGAATTCTGAGAGCCAGAACTTCTCACCTTAACACAGGATTTCCCAACCGTAAATTTTATCCTAGGTCTTGATTTCGAGGTTATGTATACACTGGGAAGAATGTTATATCTCTGATGATACCCAGTACCTGCATGACATGGTTGCTGAGTCACTGATACCCAGTACCTGCATGACATGGTTGCTGAGTCACTGATACCCAGTACCTGCATGACATGGTTGCTGAGTCACTGATACCCAGTACCTGCATGACATGGTTGCTGAGTCACTTAGCAAGATATCCGATGAGGACTCGTGTCAAGAAATGCTGCTGTTACCTAAGACACCACCACCTGTCTGTCCAGTTTTAAATGTTGATATTATTATAATCATAACTAACAGCTAAACCCACAAGCGTCTTAACTGTGGAAAGCAAGCAAGAGGCGTCTTCTAGACGTCTCCTCTCTACTGACTTACTGACTCTGGGAGACTAACGAGATGCAAAGATTAATGGAGGCGTCTTCTAGACGTCTCCTCTCTGTGACTTGAAAAAGCCCACTGTGTGGGTGAAACGTTGTCAATAAAGGATCACATTATACTGCATATGTGTTTATATTTCCACTGTGTCGGTATTTGATACCATTTATTTCCAACGTCTCCTCTCTACTGACTTACTGACTCTGGGAGACTAACGAGATGCAAAGATTAATGGAAGAATTTGGGAAAATATATAAAAGTGTTAGTCAGACTTGAGTCCTGGAGGTAGGTAGCAGAGGCGCCTGCACTCTAAAGGAGCGACAGGGGTGTTGCAGGTTACAGGGTCATCTGAAGTGTGCTACTAACACCATTCTGGCAAGACAGTGATTGAAAGAACGACGGTGAAAGTGATTCATCTTTCTTTAAAAAAACAGCAACATGGAGTGTCTTCTTACCTCGGTGGGAGACGGCCAGTGTCTCGGAATTAATTAATTCTTCCTCGGACATTTAACTAATCCACGTTTTCTTAAAGTGAGGCACCACGCATGTAACAATTTT
The DNA here is from genome assembly GCF_038502225.1 of Cherax quadricarinatus. Classification (NCBI taxonomy): domain Eukaryota; kingdom Metazoa; phylum Arthropoda; class Malacostraca; order Decapoda; family Parastacidae; genus Cherax; species Cherax quadricarinatus. The sequence goes on from NC_091298.1 coordinate 66,241,358, forward strand.
AGTTTAATGAATGTTTCTCTAGGCGTTTTATCATCCAAACATTTCAGAAATATTTCTTTAATTCCACAGTGTAACAACGTATAAGAATCTCTCTCAATTTCGTTTTAATAAACTTCCAATGACAAGTTTTACTACTAATACTACTACTACAACTACTACTACAACTACTACTACAAATAATAACAATAACGCCAAGGTCCGTCAAGTCTTGCAGTATTATATGTTAAAGTGTATATTCATGTGACTGCTGTCGCTTCTTCCATCTCTGATACCTAAAATCACATTCACTTTATACCATCCATCCATTTGCTTAATTTATCCTGGAGGAGTATACCCGGAGGGTGTTCCGGGGGTCAGCGCCCCAGCGGCCAGGTCCACCAACAAGTCTTCCTAGAGATTAAATCAGACTGTTCCGTCTAAGAGTTCTGCATTGTGTAAACACACACACACACACACACACACACACACACACACACACACACACACACACACACACACTGTGTGTGTATGTG